>NW_027397131.1:2671350-2846800 GCF_003265705.2 Callorhinus ursinus
TTTTTAGATTTTATCCATTTAATTGACAGAGAGAGACACAACGAGAGAGGGAACACAAGCAGGGGGAGTGGGAGAGGGAGAAGCAGGCTTCCTGCTGAGCAGGGAGCCCAATGCGGGGCTCCATCCCAGGACCCTGGGATCATGACCTGAGCTGAAGGCAGACGCCTAACTACTGAGCTACCCAGGCGCCCCCGAAGATGCTATTTCTTGTCCTTCTGTCTCTTTCTTCACGGGCGCCACAGGGCCAGGCCTTCGCGATCTTTCCAGCTGCAAGGCTGCAACTCTCACCTTTTCACCCCTCTGCGGCCCCAGCACAGCGTAGGAAGCTCAGTGGGGACCTGGGGTTCTGAGCTTGTGAGATGGCAGGCCGGCTGACCTGTGGCCTACCTGCCCCCCCCACCGCCCCCCCCACGCTCTGCCTCCCAGCACTGAGTTCTGGGATCCAGGGCCCCAGAAATCTGATCTTCTCCTGAGAGAAGGAAACAAGGGACAGAAATAGAACAAGAAATCTTGAACACAGATAAAAGGCTTTTTGATATTTGCATGAAATATGCTTCTTAAAGAGGAACTATTTTTAAAGCATTATCTATAAGAGATTATAGGCAAAAATTAATTTTCTAAGTCTTTCTAGTTAAAACAGTCTGTGCACAGAAGGAATTTAAATTCCTCTTTTAATAAAAAAACATGCATTGTCCTGCAGGCAAAGGGCTAGGTTGTTGTGTGTGTTTAATGTGATTATTTTGTGATTTCTGAGGCCACGAGAAATTTGTGAAATGCTATAAAGACTGTTGTGCTTACCTTACTGCATTCCGGGCTGTGTCTACGCTTCCTCATAAAGGATTATTTGGGGTGAGGGTGGAGGGCAGAAATATTACAATAGAGCAATTGAATAAAGTATTGTAAACCCATAAAATCTAGCAAGGATAGCAACTAAAGCTTTCTAGGTGAAGGAATTAAGAGACAGGTGAGGCAGGTCTAAGTGCCTGAGCTAAATGAATAGAAGGCCAATAATTGAGTTTAGGACTAACTGAGAGTTGAACCAAAGGCATTTGAAGTGTTAATTTATTAAATAACCCTTTGCTTTCATGGCTTACAATAAAAAATATTTGTGGTCAGGGAAGTTAGGAGACAGGAAACTGAAGTCTTCTAAACCCATTTCTACACTTGGAATGAAACCAAATGGTTATCCAATCGTAAACCTTATGTGTTTATTTGCAAGGGAGTGGAGAGGGAGAAAGGGTAGCAGTATTTGATTTCTATTTAAAGTGCCTCTTTTCTCCCTGCATTGCGGTCCTAACAGGGTGTCTTCATGCAGCTTACAGGAGACAGCTGTGCCCCTACCTCCCTCCCACCTTGATCCATAGCACCCACCCTCTGAGCTGATGTGCATGCATTGGCTCAGTTTCCCGCTTTGGTGAAAATTCACAGGGAAGTAGGGAATGGTTTAATGATCAAAGCTGAACTTGATCTGTATCAAAAGGATCCTTTCCATCCTGGACATCTGAGCCACTTGAAAATAGTTTAGATCCAAGAGAGAGACTACCCAACTGTCCACACAGGCCCGCTTGAAAGGAGACTGGGGCAGATCACCAAACATGACTTGTCTTTAACATGACGGAACAATGTGTTTGAGGGCGAGCCACTGGCCTTAGGCTCCTTTTCAGCAGGGGCTGCATCCTGGTCTAGGCTCAGTGAAGAATCTGATGGGGAAGACTCTCCAAAAGCCAGGACAAAAATATGAATTTCCTATATGGTTGGATATTGCTGAGATCTTTATTTGACGGGTGAAGTAAAATGACTTGTCTTGGTGTGTACCCACTGAGGAATGAGACACTGAGTCTTCCTTGATAGCAGAGTGATCTTGAGTGAGTGACCTAGCCTCTCTAAACCTGTTTCCCTACCCTGAAAATGGGGTTAATGACAGTTTGCGTTTCCGTGTTTGTTTATAAACAAACATCTAAGTTCTCCACTCCCAGTCTAGGGCTGAATGTGTTATAATTTTGCCTTCTTTACAAGCTTTTTTCAGAGCTTGGAGAGAGAGCATGTGTAGGTTATGTGTAATATGCTCACTCTTTACCCGGTGACATTCTGGGATAAGGTTGGACAGAAGGGAAAGAAGAACTTAAATTTGCAAAGTGCCTACTATGTATCGGGCATTTTTCATACATCATCTCATCTAATTCCTGTAAAAACCAGAAGAAAATTTAGGAGATAACGATTATTGTTCTCATTCTCAACTGGGAACATCGAGTCTCCAGCAGCCTATGTGATGTGACCGAGGGGGAGCCAGGGGCATAATAGGATCCAGACCAGGTTGTCTTGTCTTCCAAGTGTGTAGGCTTTTTTCTGTAGCGGTAGGGTGGTGGGGGCTGAGAAGACAATAGAGGGAGACGAGAAGTCATTATCCCGGGACATCGGGCACTGCTCACCTGGCCAGAGATTTCCTCTTGATTAGCTGCTGAGAAAGGTGCCCTGTGAATCAGATCTCTGACATACAAGGGACATTCTGGTTCCATGTTCGGGTCCCCGGGGGAGATGTCCTGGAGATAACAGGGACTGTGTATACATATGGTGGCTGTTTACTGAGCATGATTACACGCCTGGTTTAGTTGCTTCATGAGCTCAGCTCTCATTTAACCCTCACACTAGCCCAATGAGGTGGGCATTGAGGAGAATTGAGGCCTATGGACGTTATGTGGCTCACAGTGCCAAGATTCAAGGTGGTGTTTTTAGTTATTTCATTCTGTTAACCTTCACACCATGTAAGGACCGAGCCTGTGGTAGAAACAAGATAGCATAGTGCTCAGGAGGCCTAGATCACAAGTTTGATCTTTTGGGCCAGCTGGATTTGCAAACTCCTTTTAATGGTTATTGGTGTTTGCTCCCTCTTGCTAGAACATGGCACATCAGCCACAGCCCAGGGGACATTTGAGAAACCGAGATTTGGGCAGGACTTGGTGATGATCGCCACTGCTGTGTTGTGATGGGGCTTTGGAATTAGGCGTTCCCAGCTCCCGCCCTGGCACTGTCTCTAAGCAGGCAAGGGGAGGGAGCTCCTGAACGGCTCTAGGCCAGTTTCCTTGATGATCAATGGTAATCATAGAAATACTCACCACCTGGGGTTGTTTTGAAGATTAAATGAGAACATGTTTGTAAAGAAGTAGCAAGATAGAGGCAGGATCCCGCCCATGGATGGCTTGCAAGGTGTTTTGAAATGTTTTAAGTAGTTGCCAACTTTTAAAAATTAAGAGATATCATTGAACTCTCTGTCTTCCTGTCTATCTATCTAACATCTATCATCTACAGTTTTTTCTTCCTCAAATATGAAATCAATGATGCAGATTTTCTCTGCAAGGACTTTTGTTCCCATGATGTAACAATCAAATCAAGATAGAGTGCAGCTACTACCCAGAGAGCACACGAAAGTTCCAGTTTGCCTCAGTTCCGCCCTCCCCGCCCCCCCAACTCCCTACTGCTTGCTTTGTTTCCCTGGTTTCTGAAGACTTTACAGCATGGCGTCTGGCGTACAGTAGCGGCACTGTGTTTGGCCTATGGGTAAAACGCACAAAGTAGCAGAATCAGGGTTTGAGCCCTGCCAGTCTGACTCCAGAGACAGCAGGATTAATCACTCTATTCTCTGGCCTTGCTACTCAAAGTGTGGTCCACAGACCAGTAGTCCTGGGGTCACCTAGAGCTTTTTAGACAGGTAGCATCTCGGGCCCCAACCTGGACCTACCGAATCAGAATCTGCACTTTAACAGGCTCCATGGGTGATTCATATGCCCATTTACGTTTGAGAAAGACTGTTCTATTGTTCTAAGTATTATTTTTTGAAAATTTTATTTACTTATTTGTTTGTTTATTTATTTATTTAGAGAGTGTGAGCAGTGGGGGGGCAGAAGGAGAGAGGGAGAGAGAATTTTAAGCAGACTCTGCGCTGAGTGCGGAGCCTGACTCAGGGCTCAATCTCACGACCCTGAGATTATGACCTGAGCTGAAATCAGGAGTCTGACGCTTAACTGACTGAACCCCCCAGGAGCCCCTGCTCTTATTATTAACTGAATACTAACTGGACCCTCAGCTTTTTTTTTTTTTTTTTAAGATTTTATTTATTTATTTGACAGAGAGAGAGAGAGAGAGAGTACGAGAGCAGGAACACAAGCAGGGGGAGTGGAAGAGGGAGAAGCAGGCTTCCTGCTGAGCAAGGAGCCCGATATGGGACTCAATCCCGACCCCGGAATCATGACTTGAGCCGAAGGCAGATGCTTAACGACTGAGCTACCCAGGCACCCTGGACCCTCAGCTTTATGGAGTAGGCCAGTATAGTAAATGGGAGACTGACCTGGGACTTGTGAATGGAATTCAAGTGTATGGGCTTTGTGACTTGATCAGGTCTACTCTGGGCCTCCTCATCTTTCTCTGTCAAATGAGAGGCCTGAGCAATATTTATACTTTGCCTTCTACAGAAACACTTAACTTACTAACAGTGTGGCCTCTAGATAAGCGCTTCTAGAACAACGCTGGGTGTGGAGGCTCTGAGGTTCCAATGAGGCAGAGGCAACCCAGGCCTGTCGTCTGGGGCCTCTCAGTTCAGGATACCAGAGAGACAAACAAATTAACAATTATTGCACATATGACAAATGCGTGCCCAGGTTGTACTCCATGTTAATACTCTGTGATCCCCAAACAGCATCTAAGATGCACTAAATGGTCCCCAGCGTCCTGACCCAGGTAACGGAGCCCCCACATGTGTCTGAGCAACTCGCGGGCACAAAACATGCTCAGTGAAGAAAGGGATCTGCCACGTTTATAGCGTGGCCGCTGGGTGCAGCCCCAGGGGAAGACATGTTGGACCGACATGATGAAGAATGTTGATCTCACTGACCTTTATTTATTAACATTTATCCTGGGGGGGGGGGAGGGGGAAGAGTGCTTTTTAATTTCATTAAAAAATAAAATAAAATAAGGCCTCTAAGCTGCCACTGAATTATAGATAGTGCTAATTTGGTTCAATTATTTTGCTCATTATGGGCAGAAGCACAAGTTGCCATTACAGGCTCAGAACTGAGAAATCAAGTCCCAGATTACTCGTGTGAAAACACAAGTGGGATTTAAAAATGTATCAAATAACTAGCTGTCACACCTGATTAATACCACCCGATCTAAGAGAAGTGGCCGCTCTATCTTCTAAAATGCCATTAAAATATCAAAAATAAAGAGTTCACGTAATTAAAGAAACATTATTTTGTTCACACAGCCTGAAAAAATGTGATTAGGCAGCACTTCTGAAATGGTGATATTCAATCAGGTAGGCGTTCGTGTACCAGCTCAGAGCAGATATTGCTGGTAATGTAAAATGTTGCCCCGGTATGTGCTATGTGAGGACAGGCATCAGGGAAAGAGAGGGATGGAGGTGAGGGCACATGGTTCATTCATTCTGAAGTCAAAAGAGGGGAGTTTTTTGTTTCAAAGCCAAAATAGCCCTGTTTTATCAAATAAGCTATCTGGGTTACATTTCCTGTCAGCAAAGTGACAGGATCCACATTGACACTTGGGTTCCAAATAAGACTGATTTAGTTATTCTGTCACTAAACACAAGCTAGATTTCCATTCAACAAAAACAAGAATAATTGGTTTGGTTTTAGAAAGACAAGCAATCATTTTTCATTAGCGTATGCGGGAATGAAGCATGCTGTTGGTTGCTAATGTATGCTCACAATGATGCCAGGGGATGGGCATGAAAACTCTACTTAGCATTCATTTTTCTGTGAAATAATTTCCTTAAAGTGGAAGCTCTGCCTATAACCAAGTCTCTTCACCAACATATCAAGTCATTTGGCAAAATTAAGTTTTTATTTGTTGTGTCTAGTTCAAGGTAGGCCCTCGGAAAATGTTGATTGAGTTAATTTGCAGCAACAGGAATAGAAATTGGTGTAAGGAAACACTCTTTTCTTGTAGCTTATGGGCTCTACACGTTGGCCTTGGAAGTAGAGGGTGCCAAGAATACTGGTGTTTCGTAATTGAAGGCCTGGTTGGACTATGCAGCCAGCTGTGTCCAAGTCATGTAGTTCTGGAGAGAATGCACTGGACACTTAGTCTGTGAGTTTTCCAGCATTGGCCAAATAAACCAGCTCTTCTTGGTGTGTAAGTGAGATATTTTGTGAGGAATATTCACTCAAGCAAAGTGTCTACTCAATGCCAAAGCCAAGGGTTGGAAAAATAAAAATTCAACTGATTTGACCATGGTTGCCCTGTTTTCAAGAGTGGTTTTAGGTGTCTGTGAATCCCAGACAGGATCACAGAGAGTGGCCAGGCACCAATCAGTGGTTTTCTGGACCAAAGTAAGAAATACTCAACATAGCCCCAGCCCCGAGTGCAGGTCTGTCATTGACTGTGCCTACGGGGGGGGGGCGCTGTAATTCTGTCAGGGTAATGCTTGGCCATTGGAGGCCCAGTCTACTAGACCAGTGTTCTCCAATGAAGGGTGTGGGAAGGAAATATTAGGACTCTTTATATTAAATTTTGGTCTCATCCTTCTTGCTTTCTGTTTATTGGTTGGTTTTGATGTGTATATGTTATACAGCACATATTTGAAAGTAGAGCAAAGCTACAATTTATAAACAAGTAAATATACATTTCTGAGGGATGCTTGCTCAAGAGTCTTTGTAATAATGGGGTGAAACGATCAAAATAGTTTAGAGATATTGTGCTTGATGAGGCTCTGTGAGGACAGGGATGGTGTCACTTTCATTTATCTCTGTATACCCAGTTTCTAGTTGAGCATACAGAACACATTTTTTATAGTATAACCTCTAAGAGAACAGACTCTCTTATCTTTTCTTAATGTCATACCCCAGGTACCTAGCTCAGTACTTGGAATTTAGGAGGGGCTCAAAAAAAATTTTTTTTTTTAATTAATGCCTACTAGATAAACTAATTGTTCCAGCAGAAGGTATTTTTTTGTTTGTTTGTCTTTGTGGGTTTTGTTTTTGTTTTTATCAAATTTTCCTTACAGAGTTGAGAATCTCTACCCTGGGAGATCTTTAGAAGTATTTTGGACATTTCGAATGATCTATTTTTCCAAACTTTTGAAATAGAGTGTAGGATATGCTCTTTTACACATGACCTGCATGCTGTCAGGATTCCCTTTCTCTTTAAATTGTAAATCAGACTTATTTTTAAGCAATCCTGATTGATCAACAGCCAGATTTAAATTATGGCATTCGTTTTCTTCTCAACGTTAAGATTCTTCACTTTGCAGAAGGATTACCATCAAATCCCTTTAAATAAAGAATATTTCTATACAATAAAGTTTGACTAATTAAAAGTAACGAGTACACACATTTTTAGGAATACTCTTCTGTATTGTGAGGCAGACCTTCAAAGTTGTTTAACGTACTAACATGTCTTAATTGGAGAGAAGGGCAGAATGACTCACAGATATCATTTAAAATCTCATGATAGGGTATAGAGATCATGTGTTTGTGTGTGGGTGTGTGTGCGTGTGTGTTCTTGTGTGTGCTTTCCCTTATCTGCATTGTGTCAGGTTTTTAATCACATGAGTGAGAATAGCAAAGTATAGAGTTACAAAATCCCAAATTTGAATCTCAGCTGTGCTGTTTATTAGCTATAATTTGCCAACAGTAATGTTCTGGAGTCTTAATTTACAATAATTATTTCCAATAATACTTCCTTTATAGGTATATGCATTAAGACTTTTTTGGTTTGTGGATTATAGAAAACCTAATTCCGATTGACTTACGTAGATAAAAGGAGTTGATTTGCTCATGCAAGTGACGAGTCCAGATCACAGGAGTGGCTTTCAGCCCATGTTCATCTAGGGCTAATCCAACATCATCAAATGATGTCTCCCCTTTCTCGGCTCTGCCTTTCTTTTCACTGTGTCATTTGGAGGCTCAGGTGGGGCAAGATGGCTATAGCAGTTCTGGCATCATTTCTGAGAAAGAGGATGTACATTTATCTAAACAGCCCAACTGCATTTCTTGCCTCTCATTGGCTTGTTTGGTCACGTGCTCATCCCTGAAACAATTGCTGTGGCAAAGACCATGTGCTGTGCTATTTGGCTTTGGTCTTGGTCATCTGCCCATTCACTGCTGTGGGCTGTTAGCACCTCTCATTCCACCAAAATCACTTGGTTCTGGAGTAGGAGATGGATTGTTCTGCAGCGAAAAGTTGGAGTAAATTTATAAGATGAAAGAAGAGTGAATTCTAGAAGGAGGCAGAAATACCAGCTGTCTACCTCTGCCAGTTTGTGGTGAGATTAAATTTAGATCGTGTGTGAAAATGCACAGCATGTAGACAATCAGCAAATGATCAAAAGTAGACAATCAGATTAAGTCAATCTCAAGAAATGAGACTCAGAAGCGATGTAGGTAGGACAAGTTTGAGATTAAGTACACAACAAGCCTCACTTCCTTGGAATAAATTGGTTGAATTCACTAACCATTTCTTCAGCATCTGTGCTGTGCCAAGTGTTGTATATAGGCCTATGGGTGTTAAAATGTAAAAGAGAGTTTTGCATTATTTTATGGTCTAGCAAGGGATACATACAGGCGTGCATGTCCTTGCAAACAGTGTGTGGTAGTATTTGATGGATATGTGCCCAGGGGCCAGTGGGAGCCCTATGGGGAGGGGCTCCTAGCACAGGCTTGGGGGTAGGTGAAGTGATGAGGGGAGGCATTGGGGGGGGGATATTTTTCCTGAGGAAAAGTTCCTGATCAGAGTTTTGAACAACTAAAAAGAGCTGTCCAGGTGAAGAGATGAGGTGAAGAGAAAGCTTTTTAGGAGCCATAGAACAGCATGGGTAGAGATGGTAGATCTAGAAAAATGCACAGTATGACTCTTGAGAGGGCAGGAGTGGTTGCTGGGGGCCATTTGCTACACCTGGTTTGGGGAGTTGGAGCCTGAGAGTAGCAGGACATTATACTGAAAACAGGCTTCTAAGGGCCTGACCTTGACGGGCCCCATATTCCATGTAATGGACACTGGGCATTAGCTTTAGCTTATACGAGGCCCCTGAATGGTTTATAAGCAGGGGAGCGATATGGTCCAACTAGAGTTTTAGACTATTCAGGCTGGAGTTGGTGAATGGATAAGGGTGGGCCCAGATGGATTTTAGGGAGCCCAGTCTAGGAGAGAGATGTGTGAGGTCCTGAACTGGAACATTGGTGGTAGAGGTGGAGGAGGAAAGACAGAAGGCAAGAAGGAAGGAGGTAAGGCAGCAGGAGTCTGCTGATTGGTCAGATGTATGACATTAGGGATAGAGAGGACTCAAGTGTATGACAAATATTGGGGTACATATGAACCTGCTCCTTTATGATAAAAGGTAAAAGGAAAAGAAAACTGAAACTGAACAAACAAGTCCATCCAAAAAAAAGGAAATGGTTGAATACATAACAGTACTTCCATATGGTAGGCTAAAATTACTCTGCAGAAGTAAAAAATAATATTTTAGTAAAATATTTAATGGTTGGTATATATGCTCATGATATAGAAAAGGAAAAATGCAGGTTACAAAATAGAATAGCATTATAACTTCAGTGCATATAATTATAGAATCATCTGTATTATATGATTGCAGTTGACTTACAACATAATGTTAATTACTTTTCCTTTGAAATGAGGGAGCATTTCTATATTTTCCACTTTTAAAAACATGAACTTGTAATACTTCTTAAAATTAGAAGAAAATAAACGGTACATTGTACAAGAAAACCAAAACAGCCATTTTTGGTAGACATCGGCCCTCCAGGATAAAGGTTCCCAGTGAAGATGGGTAACTGGGTTTCGGCTTAAGTCCAGAGTGTGGGGAAGGAGTGTCCACTTGGGCCTCATGCATTGGTGGGTGAGAATAGTCATTCATATCACAGGTTTTGAAGAGGGGCTCTAAGAAAGACTAACACTTGAAGTGTCTACCCCACTGAAGCCTGAAGTCCACTACTTGCTATTGGGTAAGCCAAAGGCCCTAAATTCAGAATATAATGTGAAGCTTTGCTGTTTGTAATAAGCAGTGGGATCATGCAAATCACTTATCTTCCCCAAACCTAATTTTTTCTCATTTCAAGAATGGGGTGAATACTACATGCCCTGCCTAACTCACCAGGTGAGGGTGATGCAGGATTTAAGAGATGATGTGAATGGTCTTCCTTGTGGGTAAAGTATTCCCACCTCTGAGTAATTATTTACCTTTGTCTTGTAATAGTTTTTAGCTCAGTGCCACTGCTTCTCCCTAAGATGACCTCCCACCCCATGGTGGGAAACTTGTAGGCTCATTCAGTGTCAATAAATTTACAAATAAATCTATGCATGTACCCATCCACATCCCTCCCTCCCTCCCTCAATCCCTATACCAACAACGATAGTGTGTCACATATTCCTACTGACAAACATGAAAAGTGTGTTTGCTTTTTCTTCTTTCCCCCAGTGATATCAGCTGGCTTATACTTCACATTTGGTTTAATGCGCCAGAGATTGTAAAGTTCAAAAAGCCACGTTATGCTGAACAAAAGGCAGGAGGGGAGTGACACCTGTAGATGAGCTCTGGGTGAATGGCTTTTTTTAAGAGTATTAATTTATGAGTGATGATATTTTATCTGAAAAAGCATGCCCACAAAGCATGACTAAAGGCAGGTGATGCAGGGAGAGCAAACTGGAGGAAGAGCAGTTGCCCAGGGCTTCTCTGGCTGCCTAGAGAACAGCCACCATCTTTACTGAGGTGAGTTGCCTTTCACTTTCTCTTCAGGATTTTTCTGAGGAAGTGAGAGATTTCATCCGGAAAGAAGAACACGGATTGCAGTGTGAAGGGCGTTCCCTAGAGTTGTACCTGCACAACCATCCACAGTGGTTCTGGAAAGGAAGGCTACGTCAGCAGGGAGAAAAGTGGCTGCTCTTGGCCTTCATGAAATATTAGTTTAGCCTCTAGACTAAGTTGATTTCCTATTACAGCTTTCGCTGCTTAACATAGATGTGTGAATGTGACGCTTGTAACCTCAAGGCTCACCCTCAGGGGCTTACATGGGCATTGTAGCTCTGATAAATGGCATTGGTGGTATAGCCTTAGTGGTAGACTGGAAATAGAGCAACTTCTAAATATTTAGAAAAGTCAAATTATTTGATGCAGAAACCACAAATCAAAAAAGAAGACTCATATTTTTAGTGGACTAGGTGTCTCTTGAATGTGGTATTATTAAGATCCTCTGGAATGGTTTCAAATCTCTTAATGCAATTCAGGCGTCGAGATTTTGTTTCACTGTACCATTTTCTATCTCTCCTAAGCTCAAATCTGTTTCTCCTCAAGTTCTCTCCACCTCAGTAACTGTCCCATTGCCCCCTCAGTTACTCAGAACCTTGGAGTCGTTCTTGTCTTCTCTCTCTTCCTTCACACTCTGCTTCCAACCCTTCAGCACAGACTCTCCATCCCAAGTCTGACCATGTTTTCTCACCTCCACTGGTTCTATCATCTCTTTCTTAGAACATCAGGTTAGCTTCCAAAGAGTTTTCTTGATTCTATTTTCTCTCTGTTTTTGAAGATATTTATTTATTTATTTATTTGGAGATCGAGTGGGGGGAGGGGCAGAGGGAAAGGAAGAGAGAGGATCTCAAGCAGACTCTGTGCTGAGCACAGAGCCCAACACCAGGGCTCGATCCCATGACCCTGAGATCACGACCTGAGCCAAAATCAAGAGTTGGAGGGTTAACCAACTGCGTCACTAAGGCGCCCCATTCTTGATTCTATTCTTAAACTCCCACAATCTGTTGTTCACACAGCAGCAGAGTGATGTTTAGAAAAACATCCAGAGATGTTTATCATTCCCCTCTCAGAATCCCTCAGTGACTGTATCTCACGGTAACCAAGAATGGATGAGAAAAATTTTCTCTTTATAAAACTATTTCCGCTAATAAATAAAGAAACAATGATAGAATTAGAAAACCACCATTTAAAAACTCTCTAGTGAAAAAACATACCCAGCTAACGGTAGTGTCTGCTAAAATTAGACCAAAAAATAGAGAGAACCTGGTATCATGTGTGGATGTATGTACTACCACCTACAAAGTTTTCTTGTCAAAATATTAAACCCAAATCTGGCCCAGCTTCTACATCTAATTGTCAACGTATAGGGAATACAAGGGACGAGATATATAATAAATGACACAGTGGTAATGCACTTAGCAAAATCCAGAATATGAGACATGCTACAGGACAAATAACTTGGCCATTTCATCAAATAAATAGCAAGGGGGTAAAGCAGAGAGGGGACCAACTTGTACCTGTTTTCCCAGGATTTCTTGGAAAGTCCAGCATCCTGGAAACCCACTCAATCCCACGCAAACCTGAAGGGCTAATCATCCTTAGCACTGGTGGAGAGGGTGGGGGTGAGAGGAAAATCCCACAGATTAAAAGAGGCCTAAGACACAGACATTTGGACTTTATTTAGATCTTACTTAAATAAAAATTGTGTGTGTGTGTGTGTGTGTGTGTGTTGGGGGGGAACACGAGTAAGTGATGATATTGAGGTATTATTTTTATTTAGTTATTTTTTAGGTCTGATTATGATATAATGGTCATGCTTTTAAACACAGAGTTACTTTTTAGAGATATATGCTGAAGTATAAAATGACATGATGCCTAGGATCTCTTTTGAAATAATACTGTGGGCTTAGATGGAATTAGGCCATCAGAATTGACGACTGTAGCAGGGTGATAAGAATATGGGGATGTGTTATACTATTTTTCTCTAGTTTGGTAAATGTTTGAAATTTTCTATAATAAGTCAACTTGCAAACAAACCCCAAATTCCCTCCAGAATCTTCCCTTTACACTAAGACAGCTCAAACTTTTAGAATGGCCTCCAGAGCTCTGCGAGGTCTGGCTCCTACAGTCCTGTCCCTTGTGCATTCCACAGGCCCCACACTGGCCGTCTGGCTGCTCTTCAGGTACAGACCCTGTTCTCCCTGAGGCTTTGGGGTTTCCTCTGCTCTTTGTCTGAGGCTTCTCCCCAGACCTCGCCTCCTGTAGGCTTCTGCTCAAATCCTCCTTTGTCCCTGAGGAGTCTACAGAGTATTGTCTTTCCCTAAACCTCATTGTACTAATCATGTTTTGTTTGTTTTTTGTTTCTAGACTTTGAGAGGCTTTGGTATCTCAGGGTCTTCAGGACCTTGGGGGAGACTGCCCCTCCCAGGGTTGGCTAATTCCTAGAGAGAACAAACCACTTGCCTTGGGGTAGGAGCCTGACTTTGCTATGTAAACCAACCGATCCTAGCCTTACTCTCCCTTACTACCCCCTACCTCCTTTTACCGAGCTCCTGTAGTCACAGACAGCTGTCCCTTTGCACTAAATCACCCAGGGCCGGGTAGTAGTGACCATCCTGTAGCCCAGAGTCCGCAGCTCAACTGCTTGCCCTGCGTCTCCCATTCCTTTCCTTTCAAACCACAGTGGAGGCTTTTGCTCCCTCTTCCCTCCTCGTGCCTTCTGACTGATGCTGGCACTTCCCTGGGTGGCCTTGCCTGACCTGGTGGCCCCCTCCGAGTGGGAGCTGTGAGTTGTCTCCTCATCTGTTGTCCTCACCGTATCTGAATAAACCCAAAATCCCAAGTACATTTTGAAACACCAACACTTGTCCTCTATTTCCTTACTCTGCTTTCCTTTCCTCTAGAGTACTTATTACTACCCAAAAGCATGACTATATGTTTATCATTTATATATGTATGTATGTATGTATGTCCTTGAGAGTAGGAATCTAGTCTGTCCCATTAATCCTCTGATGGCCCAGAACCTAGAATGGTACCTGTTATGTAGTATTCTCTCGGTAAATATTTGGGAAATAAATTAGTGAGAGAATAAGCCCCATTTGCTACTTGGGTAAATGGAGGTTTGGGAAGGGCAACTGTGCATTGCAGGGAGTTTAAAGTATGTCCACCTTAGCACTTTTTCATGGAAGTTTTCCACTTTCCAGATGTCGGGACAGAGAAGGTGTGATGTCTGATTGATGCACCTGATGCAGACCATAACGTCATGACCTTGGGAGATCGCAAACTCTGGTTTTTGGTTCTGAATCCCAGTTGCAGTACTTACTAGCAATGTCACTTTGAGGAAGTTACAGCCCCTCACAATCTCTGTTTCTTCATGTTTAAAGTGGAAAAATAATTGAGAATGAATGAGTTAATGCAAGGAAAATTCTTAACATAGTGCCTGGCACATGGTAGGTACTCAATAGACAATAGTTTTTATCACTAGAATGTTACCTGCTATCTTGACTGTTTTCTTCTTGGGTCCATAAGAAAAGTAGGAAAACTAATGAGGGAGAAGGCAAGCCTAGCATCCTTTTTATTGGTCAAAGTACAATTGGAATATGATAGTCATAAATCCATTTGTTAACATGGATCCAGCACAGGGCCTTCTGGATGGCAGGCTGGAAACCACATCGTATGAGAGATGGTTGATACATTGGGAGTGCTTAGGCCCCCAAAATAAGACCTGAAGGAGACATTACAGATGACTTCTAGTAGATGACACGTGACCATGCAGATGAGACAGCAGATACATTCCGGGGGCTCCTCAAAATGGAGGCCAGGACTCATAGCTTACCTGAGCTGTCCTGATGCAGATGCAGGGTCCTGTCTATCTGAAACTCTACTGCACCCCCTGAGGCCAGTCATAATAGGCACTGAATAAGTATTTGTCTCATAAAGGAGAGAAACAGATGCTGGTCAACCACTCAAAGATTCTAAGGTCTTCTGCAACCCAACTTGACATTTCTGTGATTTTACTACAACCCAGCCAGCTTTAGAGAATGTTCAACTCTGGCTCCTGGTTAATTACCTGCTTTAACTCATCATATTCCACTGGTAAAAGAATTCAATAAATGTGGGCTTCTCTCAGATAAACGTCATTAACAATGTCCTCCTAAGTATTATCTTAAAACTGCAAACACAGAAACCTTTGAAATTATCTACTGATATTTGGGATCTATGAGACTTTGTCTCATGTAAGTAATTCTATTATCAAGGAGCAAATGGAAATATAAGGCTGTCAGAATTGCAAGGGATTTAAATGGTCATTTGGTTTAATTTCATGTGATATTTAAATCCCTTCAACGATATCCCTGCCAAGTGGGCACTCAGTATGTGTTTGAATATCTTCAGTGATAAGAAATGCACCTCCCTGGAAAAGAGATACAGGATAGGGTTTGAGACCATGGACTCTGGAGTAGGGAAGACGCAGGGTTCAAAGCCCAGTGCCACTACTTGCAAGCTCTGCCTTTTTTGGAAGTTGTATAACTTCTATGGGTCTGTTCCCTCGTCTGTGAAATGGGGAAATAATGTTGCTTGTATCATAGAGTGATGGCGGACTTTAAATGAGATATAAAATGGTTGTGACTTTGCTTGGCACATGGCCCACACCCAATACATGGTAGTCCTTTGATTTTTTGAGGAGAACTACTTACTAGATTGACTATTGGAAAGTATTCTCTTCTCTAGTTGAAGACTGACCAACTGTGGCTTTCTGGAGACCAATGCTCAGAAAGATTGTAAGGCCTTCTCCAATAGGAAAGAAAGACAAGAGGACTTGGTGATGTCTGCCATGCTGTAAGAGTTGCGACATGAGGGATGGGGGGCCCCGGAGTTCAGTGAGTGAAAACATTGGTGCAGTTCATTTGCTAGTTCTGACTATTTTTCCCTTGGAATCCTGTAGAATGTTGCTGCTGTCTCGCATGTCTCCAATTCTTCTCATCTCATGAGCCCCACACCCAATCCTTACATCATATTTTTCCTGTTCTGTGGCTGCCTGGCTGTCCTCCCATCAATAATGCCCCTCTTACTTGAAGAGCAGGAACAAGCGCTGAGTAGCTGTCAAAAAGTCCTTGCTTTTTAACCAATTCATCAAATTCAACAATAACTTATTGAAAACACAATATGAACGAGGAGTGGCAAGTCTCACTTTTTGATGCTAACAGAGTGACAATTACACTTTGAATAAGGACACAGAAAGCTCCAAAATGAGACACAAGCAGTAATAACACTGAACCTTAGGGTCTTTAGGTGTGGGGGGACCAACAAATCTACTTTCCTTAATAGCCCCCAAGGGCTTCATTACGTGATATCAGAGTACAATAACTGATGTGCCTAAAGTTACTTAGCTCATCAGGAAAACAATACATTATAATCATTGTACTCTGTTTAAGAACGCTGGGAAGTTTATAATACCTTTTACAAAGGGTATCAACAATTAAATAAAAGAAGGAACTATTAATCTTGAAAAGAGGACGGAAAATTTTATTATGTGAAATGCCCCACTATTTGATGATATTGCATAATGAGAAATGTTTACAACCCCAACCACATTTAGGTGGCATGTAGTATTTAAGAGCAGAAACTATGTCATGCTATAGAGAGATTATAAGTTAAATAGATAAAAAAAAAAAAGAAATACTGGGAGGGAATGAGGGGTTCATTAAGAGAGATGGTAGATACCCATATTATTTTGTTTCAACAGGCATTCACCAAACACTTTTCATGTGCCAGACACTGTACTGGGCCCCAGGGGTAGTAAAGGAATGTGGTCACTTGCTCAGCGAGTTCATAGTCTAGCAGGAGAGGCCAGCATGTTGTTGAGCACTCCAGCTCAAATGGAGGAAAATAATTCTGCCCAGCCGAGGATAAAGCGTGTGGCAGGGAAGGCTAAGAGGGGGCATAATACTCGGATAAGGTATTGAAGGGTAACTAGGAATTTGCAAAAGGAAAGGCATCCGGAGAAGTCACTTTTCCTGTTATTTAGAATTGCCCTCAGTCATATCATCATAGAAGAAATGATGAGCCCAAAAAGAGTTTTGCTGGGAAAAAATTGGATTTCGAGAATGCTTGTAAGGAAGGAAGGAAATATTGCAGCTAAGTCTGAATCAAGAGGATGGAGAAAACCTGAAAACATTTAAATAAAAGGAAAGGCTAGGGAAGGCATTGAATTTACGTGCTGAAGGAAAATATGTGCTTAGACCAAGCCAGGAGAGCCACATGTTAGTGGGTCCCTAGCCCCGGCTGCTATGAAATGATCTTTACGATACATTGTAAGTCATGGGCCACCTAACTACTTGTTCAGGTGTTTAATAGTGGGCTGAACGAGCTTGTAATCAGGTTTCCTTCTAGATCCCAAATGCCCAGTGTCCTACAAGACAAGGGAACCTGGACAGAGCACCTGGAACACAATGGGAATTCAAAGGAATGAATTTATGGCCTTTCCTGTAAGAGCTGGAGGCCAGTCGTGGGGTCCTGTGAAAGGCACTGCAATGGCATGGTGGCAGGTGTCTGAATTTGCAAGCGGTTGGTATTTTCTAAATGGCATTTTATAAATGGAAATCTCTTTGAGTTGGAACTCAAAGAGACATGACTGGTAATGAGAAGATAATCCTGAAGATAAGGCCAAAGAGTGTCTGAGGACTTACTGACCTGGGGATGTCAAGAACAAATCAAATATTGGTAGGAGTGTCCACATTAGGGAATGTTGTAGGACTCAGGGAAGTGGCTTAACCTGCAGCATAGTGTTTAGGTTTCTACACTGAGATTGTGACTGTGATCTATGTCCTTGGGGTGTTGGGTTGATTAACCTCATATATCATGACCAATGGCTCTGTAAACATTCAAGCAAGATGAGCCACACATCCACCTTCTCTTGCAGAAAATTTGTGGGACTTAGAGAGGAAGCCAGGATAGGCTATCATGCACCCAATGGAGAGCATTAAACTTAATGCCACCCATGAGCCCTTCTAATGCTTTTGATTACATTTTACATCCTTCTTAGTTTCTGCAACACCTTGGTAAAAACCTCATTTGACTAATCCATGGGGATCAGTGCCAATGTGTCATGGGGACAGTCCCAGGAAACCAGTAACGATTTATAGATTTACAGTTCAGCAGCAGCCCTCAGCATCCCATGCTCTATTGTCAGAGGCAACAGTTTCATTGGGAACAGTATCCCAGACACCTGAACAGAAAGAAACAATAGCACAAAAATCTACCTCAGTTCAAGAAAAGGAGTGCCTTGAAGAACATCTCATCCTACTAACGATCACAGAAGCTTGGAGGGCACAGAAATTAAATCATGGTGCAAATGCCAAGGTTGAAGTGAGTAGCAATTACCCTTGAGCACCACACGCTTCCTTAAGTATCTGTCATGGATTTATGAAGATGGAATTTGGTGACCCACGTCAAACTCTTTGATAAATGATATTGTCTTAACTGGTGCTACTGTGGTGAGTTTTGTTTTATTTTGGTTTTGGTTTGTTAGGGGTGTTATATTGAAAACCCAAAAAAGTTAAAACTACTCACATTGCCATCGCCTTTTAACAATAATATGAAATTAAGCATCGAAAATTAAAAATGGCATTCTCATCTCATTCTGCCTACCAAAGGTAACTACTCAACATTTTGCTGAGCATCCTTTCTGAGTCATTTTGGTGTCTTTCTATCTATCACCCATCTATTATATGTACATATGTATATATATCCATCCACATATACATGGATAGGATTATTCTACATCTATTAATTGGGAACTATGGATATATTGTGGATATGTTTACATATTGGTAAATGTAAACGTATAACATTTAAAAAAATAGCTGCATAATTTTCTATAGCATGTGTCATAATTTCAACCAGTACCCTCCTAGTGGACTTTTACGTATTTTTTCCCTTCAATTTTGTTGTAAACAATGCTGTGACAAAATCCAAACATATGCTATGTGTGCTTTCATTTTTGTAGCCTCGATTCCTAGAAATGAGATTACAGGGTCAGAGGCTTATACATATTAAAAATTTTACTTTCCAGAAAAAGTTGGGTCAATTAATATTCCCAACATTGGTGTATGAGAGTGTCTATATCTGTTACCTCTGGCACCCCTTAAAGTGTAACTCTCAAATTTTTCCCAACTGAAGGCTGAAAACCAGTACCTCATTAGTGATTTAGTTTGTAATTCCCTGACAGCTCGAAGCTTGGACATTTTCTGTGTTTCCTGTACATTTGTGTTTTTTTTTTCTTTTTTCTTAATTGCCTATTGACATTTTTTGCTTATATTTCCATTGAGTTATTTGTAATTTAAGTTAATTTTCAGGAACTCGTGATATATTCCACATTAACCCTTTATTAACTTTTTCTTCCCAAGACAAGTGACCTTCAAAGAAATGCTTAAGTAGCAAAAACCTGTTATTCTATGGGATCTCATGCCAAAGCCCAGTGAATACAATTGATAAAAGTGGGGCTGTAGAATATGGTCTTTAAATACCATTGCTCATTAAAAATAAAGCAGGGCTCTTTGGAAAAGTGGCTAATTCCAGACCTAAGGCAGTAAAGGTGCAAGAAGCACCTAGACCATCTAGGTATAGAAGAGAAAAAGTTATCAAAGACTACACTGAGTCACATGGCAAGGACCCAGAAGCCAATCTAAGTTAGCTCCACCAGACATATCACATTTAAAGATGTGAAAATGTCAGGCTCAGAAGGACATTAACTGCAATGAAGTAAAACACATCAAATTGTTTGAATCCATGGATTTATACTGATACTTATCAAAACCTTTGATTGATGATAAGGAACAACTAATTTTGAAAACTGATAATAAAGAAATCGAACACTTATCCTGTCTTTCCTGTACCTCAGAGTAACCAGAAAGCTGATGAGAAGGTTTCATCATAAAAGTATTCAGCTGATAAAGTTATCAAAATTAGAATATCAGCAACTGAATAAGGGATCTAAAGCAATGATTCTGATGAATTCTCTTAGTGAGTCACAAATTATTTCATGAACCCTTAATGAAATAAAGGGATCTAGGCAGTGACTGTACATGGCTGCTCACTTCACAAAGAGCTCAACATCAACCAGATATGAAAAGCCTCCTGAGAGACCTCTGAAATACTCTTGCCAGAAAGTCAGAAGCAACTCTCAGCAAATGTCTGGCTGTAACCAGCACATTACAGGAAGTACACAGGACAGAGGACATGGTTACTCCAGCAAATTTCAACAGAGAGGGAGGGAGAGAGAGAGAGAGAAGAGGAAGGAAATGTTTTAGAGCCAAAGAGATTTAAGAGACGTATCAACTAATTTCCATATATGGACCTTATTTTGATCCTGATTTGCATACATACACTTAAGAAATATGGGACAGTTGGGGGAACAGTAACACTGTAAATTTAATGACATTACAAAATTAATGTTAACTTTTTAGGTAAGAAAATAAGTATTATTTTTTTAAAAGGTTATCTGTGTCCTAGAGATGCATGCTGACAATGCTTACAGATGAGATGATATGCTGTCTGGGACTGCTTCAGAAAAACCTGGGTGATGGGGGTGGCAGCGAGTGTGGAAGAAGATTGCCCATGAGCTGATAGCTGTGGAAACAGGTAGGAGGTCTATGGAGGTTCACTATACCACCCACCTACTTTTCTATGTACTTTCATGGTTCTACAGTGAAAACATGGCTGTCTTGCTAAACTGGAGTTTGGGTGGGCGATATCCACGGGCTCAGTCCCCACAGTCTCAGGCACTGAGACACGGGGACATCCTCTGGGGCACCACTGGAATGAAGCTCCCTGAGAGCAGGGATCTTTGCTACTTTTTATTTCTGAAGAATCCCCAGAGTTTAGAACAGTGCCTGGCACGTAGACGGTCCTCACTATTTTGTGGAATCGACGTATGTTTCTCAACATGGGTGGCATTGGGCTAGTTTCATCAGAATCACGGGGGATCATCTTACATCACAGAGGCTTGGACATGAACCCCTGAGATTTTGTGCTGCATGGGCCCCACACTATGGGTGCAAACAAATAAGCTCGTGGCTCATTCACAAAACTAGAATGTCAGAAATCGGTTTTGCTTGGCAAGCTAAGGACTTTGACAGCCTCATGGCTCCCATGGCAAGCCTGACCCAGCCCATGAGGTCCATGGAGGTCTCTAAACCTGAGGGTTTCCCCATCGGCCGTGCAGGAAGACCACCTGGAAGTGTGTTAAAAATACAGTTTCCCGGGCCTCACTTGCAGGTTCAGACTCCCATTTGCAGGCACCAGGCCCGGGCAAGCTGTTGTAACCAAAACTCCACAGCTGATTCTGAGGGCTATACGCAGTTCACCAAATGATTTCCTCAGCCCTGTCCTGGCCTTGGCCCTCAGAGCAGTGCTCTGATCATGTGCTCATAGTGCCTCCCTGTTGGCGGGAGGCTGATCGCCTTCCCGTACGCACCTGGGCAAGTTCGCAGTGGGCACGTTGATGGAGATGCGGGCCTGTCCTGAACCTCCTCCTTGCTCCTCGGCTGAGCTGCCAGGATTTGTTTTCTGAAGTTGAAGTATTTTGCTTTTATGGGACCCTCCCTCCATATTCTCAGTAGGCAGCCCTCCTGCCTTAGAGCTGAATGGTACCGCTTCTTTGTTTTTAACTAGCATTTTTAAACTAGTTTCTGGAGGTGGGGCTTCCTGTGGCTGCACTTAGTCCCTGGGCTAGGGCTTCCAATTGATATTCTGTCTGCAAGTTACCTCAGAGATAAGACTCCTTTCATGGCTGCAGAGTCTGGCTGATTCCTCCCCGGGCCTTGACTGACTTTTGCTTTCCTATTATATAACTTTATTGATTAATCAAAACTATTGCTCACAGCTGCTGGTTAATGGATGATGGCTCTGGAGTTTTCCTGAATACAATTATTTATTGCTTTATTGATGTGCTACTTATGACTCTGTTAAGTACCATAGGGTGTTTAATTATGTGAAAGGGAAGTGCCAAGGCAGCTGCTGAAAGCTAGAGTGAAAGAGGCCCAGCACCTGAGTTCCTGACAATGTGCCATAAAACAGCCTCAAAACAAATGCGCGTACCACGGACAAGCCCCACTCCCAAGTGTAACGAGTCCGCCAAAAAGATGGACTGGGGGAACTGCTGTGCCACTCTGTGGTCTGCTATTAGCCATGGCACGAGCAATGAAATCTCCATGTCTTAAATGAAGAGGAGACTCCTGGGGGAGTTTTCATGCATTTTCTATTTATTGCTAATGATCGACGTGGAGCCCACGCTGGAGGCCGCAGCTAGAGGAGGAGCTGATGGGATTGAAACTTGGCTTCTGTTAGGATAGGGGAGGGCATGGCCCACATGGCCCACAAGCTACCAGGAATCGGGCTCCTTTCTGCTGGATGGTCAGCTCTTGCCATTCCGAAGGGCAGCCATATTGCCCCAGGAGAAGCTTTCGAAAGAAACATGAGCAGTGGACTATTTTCACCACAGTTTGCTTCTCGTTCTGTCCCTGCCAAAGAGGATGAATTCCCCGGTATGGTGCCAATGAGTTCAACACCTCAGAGGCCTTGGTGAAATGGGATTTGTGCCTATGTTTTAGTAAATTCCTTGCTACTAAGTCTGAGCCCTGACCTGACAGAGAAAGAGAAAGTTCCATTCATTGAATTTTTCAGGTTGGAGGTTTTCAAGTTATGCTCTGAGCAATCCTAGGATTTCTTGTTTCAAAGATGGGCAGCCTTATTTACCATGGGCTAAGCCGGAGCAGCAGGATCTTCGGGCAAAATGCCTGGATTGCGGGCCTCGTGGGGAGCCTCCCTGGGAAGCCAGCACCCCATCTATCCCTTTCCACTTGTAGGTCACCTCTGCCCTAGGAATCTCTCCTGTCTTGGGAAGATACCTCTCCACAGTTTTGATTTCGGGTAGGGAAAATGCCTTTCTCCTTTCAGTCTCCTATAAAATCAGGAACATAGCATAAATTAATTTCTCAGGAAATCGTCTCGTCATGGAGACATGTACAGATGCCAACATAAATAATTTGTATGATGGGTCATATTGTAGTGCAAAGAACTCTCAGCGTGGAGTAAGAAAGAGTTGGAATCCTGCTTCTGCCCCTTTTCAGTCATATGACCCTGGGACAATCACTTAATTTCTCTGAATCTTGCTTCCTTATTAATAAAATGGATAAAACAATAGCTACATCATGAGCTTGTTGTGGATATTAGTTGAGATAATAGATGAAAAAAAGCCCAGCTCTATCCCTAATAATGGGAATGAGAAAATACTAATGTTCATTTTGTCCCTGATAATAATATAACAGTTGTTCTTTTAGATAAGAAGAAATAGAGATCATGTTTTGACTTTTACTGTATTTTCTAGAGTTTTTTTCCATGCTGAATTTTATGGAGATTGTATACTCATAACGTAAGGCTACGTGTCAGGATTGTAAACTTGCATATGAAATATGGTGTTTTCTGAAAGCGTATTTTTACAAATATGTATTTATTAAAGTTTTAAAAATGTGTATGAAATCGGGATCATATATTGTATGCAATTGTATATTTGACTTTTTTATACAATTATGTCATGAACAGGCTCATTTTAGGAGGCTTTGTTTTGTTTTGGAACGTAAACTCTGTTCTCAAGAATTCCTAGGAACTGAGTTTGCTCAAGTACATTGAAAAAAAAAGTTGTTTATAATACTTAAAAGCCCATATTTGTCCCATGTAATAGGGAATGCCTAAATAAAAATGGGTAATTTTCCATCACTAGGATTCAAGGCTCCAGAGATAGCCAAGCACTGTGGATGATGAGTGCATTGGTCTTGCAACCAAGGAGTCGGGATTTGGATCTCAGTTCTTCCATTCGTTAGGTTTAATGGGACCTTGGACAAGTTCTTCAACCTCTCTGAGCTTCGGTTTCACGTCTATAAAAGGGGAAACTCAGAGCACCTACCGCAGAAGGATGTGGTGAGGAATACAGGCAACTAGCTCGGTAGGGCATTGAGCCAGTGCCTGACATGGAGTGAGTGCTCAGCAAATGAAGAGTAAGTTAGCAATTATTATTTGATTCTTAGATTCCCTTAAATTAAAGTGAGCTCATTGAGATGCAATGAAGGAAACTGATCACAAATAGGACTAATTATTTAAATTTATTCACGTTAACCTGGCTGAATTCTTGTGCAAGCCTTAGTTAGCAGTGCCTTAGAAGAAGGGCATCTGGAGAGTTGTGGCCCATGACTTTGTTTTCTCTTGTGGAGTGTATTCATGATTCAAGTGCTCAGTCTGGTGCCTGTCAATGCTTTGTTGTAAAATGCTTTTCCCTCAGGATGTTGAAAATTAAAAAATATATATTATCAAGTAGGTTTTCTTTATTTGGTGTTTATCTATTATAGTTTTATTTTGAATGATATCAAAATGCTATGATGTTGTGGAAAGCCAATGTCATGCAGTGGTTTATATCCTCTCTTTGAGGGGCACCTGGGTGGCTCCTTTGGTTAAGCGTCTGGTTCTTGATTTCTGCTCAGGTCGTGAGATCGAGGCCTGTGTTGGGCTTTTCACTGGGAGTGGAGCCTGCTTAAGATTCTCTCTCGCCCTCTCCCTCTGCCCCTCTCCCCGCACCCCCACCCCCATGCTTGCTCTCTTTCTCTCTAAAGGAAACAACCTCTCTTTGGCATTAGGCTGATCTGGGTCACAGTTTTGCATAACCAAGGCAAATAACTTTTCTAAGCCTCTGTCTTATCAACTGGGAAGTAGGGATAATAAAAGGAGATTCATCTGTATATCCTTTATCATACCTGACACATAATGACTGCTCAGACATTGTGTTGGGATCATCCTTAGGCTAAGTTTTAAGCGTCTGTTTCCTGGTTTGGTGTGCATGAGGCCTACCTTATCCGCCCATCTCAGACAAGCCCACTCAGATCCCCAGCTACATGACTTCATTGGTTCAGCGGCTGCTGGTATAAATTCTACTCCTGGCTCGTTTGGGATCTTTATTAACACTCCATCCCGACATAAACTTACAAGATCCATTTGGGCATGGCCCCACTGGACGCCAACTCTCATGCCTACCCTGACTGCCTCAGCAAGCACTGAGGAGTCAAACCCCATTTCCTCAGGGTTCCTGTGTGCATTTCTTATAGGTCTCTGGATCATTTCATGGTCTATGACATAATCAGACTAGGGGGCACTTGGAAAAATGGAGCAGCACTTCCCTACAATGGAAGAATGATAGGTAAGTCCAGAATCCTTGCCTGTTCAGAAATGAGATGACACATATGTAAGGATTGTATAACCTATGAAGTGCTTCCTCAATGTGACTTATCCCTGTCATGATATGTGCCTAGAGCCTCTCTCTCGGGAACTGAGCAGCAGGTAACTTTCGTCTCCACTTTCAAGATGGGGAAGTTTGCACCAAAAGGCTAGATGACTTGCTTGAAGAAAGATGGGTCGTTGGTGGCCCAAGTGGGATTTGAAGTCAGAGAACTGACTCTTGAGTCCTCATAGTAGCACTGAGTACTTCCTATGTGTCAGTTACTACATCAATCCCTGTATCACTTACTTTTCTAGCCTTTTATCATTTGATACTATGAAATAGGCATCTTACAAATGGAGTAACCAAGATGAGGAGAAGAGAAGTAGTTTGCTCAAGCTCTCACAGCTAGAAAGTGACTGAAGTGGGGTGTAAACTCTGGTCTGATACTAAGCCTGAGCTCATATTATATAGCTTCCTGAGAAAAAAAAACCGCAATACTGAACAGAACATAAGGCGTTTATGTGAAGCATTAAAAAAAATCATTAACTGATGTTTTATTCTGTCCTTCCTTTATTTGACAAATTTTTTTAAAGATTTTATTTATTTATTTGACAGAGAGAGAGACAGCGAGAGAGGGAACACAAGCAAAGGGAGTGGGAGAGGGAGAAGCAGGCTTCCCGCTGAGCAGGAAGCCCGATGCAGGGCTTGATCCCAGGACTCTGGGATCATGACCTGAGCTGAAGGCAGACGCTTAATGACTGAGCCACCCAGGTACCCCCTTTATTTGACAAATATTGATTAAGCCCTAGGATGTGTTAGCCACTATACTAAACACAAGAAAGAACTGCAGTTGAACTTCTTAGAAATTACTGCTGATATTTAGATTCCACCAAAGGGGTCTATTAGGGCCCTACCCATAGTCTTCCCCTGGTGACTTGAGAGCATTCTGGCTTGCGTGATAACTGCCATTCCTGCCTTTCTTTGCTTGGAGAACTTCCTTTGGTCACCAAAACCTGCATTGTCTGCCTGTGTGACCAGCTGTCTGTGCCCCAGAGTGAGTGCCTCTCAGGAAACACCTCATCTGAAGACTGATGGCAGCTGGTATATAAATACCCTGGCTCCCATCTCTCTGGTGGGATAACACTGAAGTGTGTATTCTATACTGGCTCTAAGAATTTTTCTACTGAGATCAAGCTCCCGTTGCCCACAGTGGTAGTTGGCTTGTCAATACGTCTCAATCTGGCTGCCTTGCCTATCTGGTCTCATTCATTTGCCTTCTCCTTGGCTGGTTTTTCTTTTGCCTCCCAAATCAATTTCTTCACTCAAATTCTTGTCTCAGGGGCTATTTTTCAGGCAACCCGAGTTAAGACAGGGCTCCTAAGTCTTCTTTTGTTCTATTATGAGTAGGTATTTTGAATCTTATGAAGATAAGCAGCCATATTTAAATTGTCTTAGGAGTTAATTCCTGGTCTAGTAGTGGTTTAATTTGTTTTTACTTCAGCCTCTCCATGTCTTATGTGGGGCTATTGAGAGCTGTCACCTACTTTATCCTAGACTCTTAGTAGATGGCAAAGAAATAATGTACCAAATTTCTCCTGAGAGAGAACTATTCTTACCTTGTAGGGGTTTACTTTGTGAGGCCTGCTGGGCCAAAGGATACTTAGAGAACAAGGTACTTGAATATGGTATTACTCTCCTTTTTCTGAATCCTACTATTTCAAAGGAAGCGCTTATTGCCCTCGTGGAGAAGGTAGTACATCTTGGACTCAAGCAGGTTTTTGTGTTGGTGTTTATCCAACAAATCTGAATGGGTGAACCTGGAAGCCATCCTTACTGCCTTAAAGGGCATTTTTATTTTGCTGCTCAACAAAAGTTTATTGAACCTTTACGGGATTTGAACCCTAGACGAAGCAACATGGAATACACAATGGATAAAATGCACAGTTCCAGGTAAGGTAATGGGTCTGGGAAGAGCAATTGAAATATCCCTCTTCAGGGTTCATTTAGGTGGTAATACATTGCATCTTAAAGAATAATCAGAAAATCAAATAGACTTTGGTAAGTTTGCCTGATTTTAAAAATATAATCTCAGAGGGGGAAATGGCCTGTCTACAGAGACAAATGGTTACCAATCTCAAAATAGTTTTTACTTTAGTTTTACTCAGCCAACAAACATTCTTTTTTGGAGTTTTAGCCTAATTTCCCAGAGTTGCCTGGTCTATCTTTCTCTACTCAAGTCTTTAAGGTCTCGGTTGGTTAATGTTTAATGCTCTCCATGACCAGTGTTTGATATTTACACTTTATAGGGCTAACCAAATTTGTAGAGCAAATTAAAAGTGTGCAGGTCTTTGGCAAGCCACGTTTAGATATGTGTTGCTCAGAAACCATCTCCTTGTTCAATACTGCATGCCCCAAATAGTTTCAATTAACTCTTCTCCTTTCTGGCAAGATCTGTAACTCTCTGCATTGCTTTTGGGGGAGCTATTACTTCCTAGATTTACAAATATCACAGCCTCCTACCCTTCTGCTTCCAGAAAGCATGTCACAGCAGAGAGCTTCATTTCTGTGTGAAGTGAGTGTCAGCAACAGGTAACCTATTAAACCAGATTGACCAAAGACCACAAAAAAGTACACTGGAGAGGGAGCAGGGGAAGCTAGGAGTGGAGGATTTGTGTAAGGGAAGGAGGGGGTAAGAACTGAAGAGTTGGTATTTTCATTAAAAAAAAAACTATACATATTCTTAAAAAACATACAGGTGTGGGACACCTGGGTGGCTCAGTCGGTTAAGCATCTGAGTCTTAATTTTGGCTCAGGTCATGATCTCAGAGTCGTGAGATGGAGCCCTGCATCGGGCTCCATGCTTGGCGGGGAGTCTGCTTGAGATTCTCTCTCTCCATCTGCCCCTCCTGCAGCTTGCTCTCTCTTTTTGTAGAATAAATAAACAACGCTTAAAAAAAAATTAAAAATTAAAAAAAACCATACAGGTGCAATAACACACAGATTAGGTGAAGAGCCATTCGTGTAATTACCTGAAGAAATACGTTATTTTTCTTACGTATGGGTTTAATTTTGTTTTTTTTATTTTGTTTTGTTTTGTTTTGTTGTTGAACAAACTGAAAGGGCAGTGTGGTATGACACATCAAACAGGGTTGGGGAAACCAAAGCTTGGTTTTCATGTCTAATAAGGGCCAGCTTCACTGTAGGACGTTGGCCATGCCCTGTCCTTAATCTCACTGGGCATCACCCACAGAAGAGTAGTGCTATGATCTCTGGAATGTCTTCCAGTGCAGGCATATAGGGATTCAATCTTATCTTTAGCCCCAGTCATAAAATTCCAGGGGAGTGGAAGGTGGGGCTTACACCAATCTTCTTAAAGGACACAAGTCTCACAAATAATTGCCCAATTTTCCTCAAAGAGTGTCTTGCTTGTGGCTGGCTATTAGCCATTTTTTTCCTCCATCTTTCCAAGCTAATATTCTCTTTCAGCTTTGTTGAGAGACCCCAGTTTTGACACGGTGTGAGAAGATATGAAGAAGCTTCTGGGATTTAATCAGTGGATGAAAATGAGGAATCCTCAAACTGTAGGGTCATTAATGGACTTGGGTACTCAGATTTCCTGGGGGTCAGATTTCCTGTCTCCTCAAGACTCCAGAGAGAGTCCGGCCAGGTCCGGAGTGATAGCTGCTTTCCTGGCACATGGGCACTGACTGAACATTAATGTGTTTAACAGTCGGACTTATTTTTAATCTACTGTATTAGGAGCACAAATTAAATCCAGAACAAAATGTTACCAATGTTGTTTTATTTGTTCCTGCATATGCATATACCCTTAACACTGTTTTGCATTCCCTTGTGCTAGGAAGCTCCCCATCTGACATCTGACTTATTTCATAACATTAGTTTTTTTGTTTTTTGTTTTTTGTTTTGTTTTGTTTTGTTTTGTTCTTTTAAGTGCGAATATATGTGGAGGAAAAAGAGAAACAGGGAGCTGAATTTCCACTCCATGCAGCCCCCCAGCTTCAAGAAATCACTGCAGTACAGATTTTAACAATTAACATTCCTGCAGTGCAAGTCGTTCTGGATGGAGCTAATAAATGATTTCAAACACTACCCAGCTCAAATACACGTTCAGCTTATTTTCTGTCATTTGATGGCATGGGTGGGTTGAGACATTCCTCTAAGCTTTTTTTTTTTCCTTCTAGTCAAAGAAAGAGATCTTATCTCCCTACCCACCCTAACTCACCCCCTTCCTCTGCCCTCCCCGCTCCATGCCTACTTTACTGAAACCTGACTTACAGGTCAGCAGGCTGGTAACAGATTAATTTTACTCTGTGAGGAACACCAAGCATTTTGGCCAGGAAACATGAGAACCCTGTTATAATATTACCGTTTTTCTAAATTAAATATTAGGAAAAATTAAACCAAATTGTGGCCTGTAGTGCAATGGAAAATATTCCTCTTCCAAACACTTCTCTGTGATAAATGCCTGTGTAAGGGAAGCACAATAAATATGCACTACATTAAAAAACCTAGATTATTCCGGTTTTAAGACTTATAGCTAAAAGTGGTTTAATGTTTCATGCCTAATAATAGATTACTCCTATCACATTTCTAACCTTTATTTCTCCTAGCTTTGAAGTCCAGCCATATAAAGGTTGTTTGTAGAACCACACGAAAGTTAAAGCAAATATTACTTAGCATGATTCATACCAGCAAGAATTTGCAATGAAGGCAGAGGCCTGTGTGTGTGTGTGTATGTGTGTGTGTCTGAATCAAAGGAAATGAAATGTTTGTAATATTTTTTGGTTGATAAATTTATTAAAACATCTTAGAGGCTTGTAGTAGAAGCGCAGCTGACATAAACAGACTGACTGGAAACAGATTATATTCTGCTCTGTGGGGGAGGCAGAATTTAGAGGGGGAAAAATTCCCTGGATTGCAAAAATTGCCACCAGGTCACAGCAATACTTAATTAACTGAATACATTAACGGAAGGCTATAACATAGATGCTAAAAAGCAAGGGGGGGCGGGGAGAGCATGAAGTTCATTTAGTCCTCTGTTCTTTGCTTACAGATTAGCCTTTCAGAATGAGCAACCTGGGTTTTTTTTTTTTTTTTTTTGAAGGATCCATTTACCTTCCAGAGCTTTTCATAGCAAAACATTTTGCATGGTTGCAAAAGAAATTAATTTGTTGCCAGTTGCTCCATACTGGCAGGAATTCTGAATAAAGAATGTAAGCAATCTATCTTTGTTTGCAAGATATAATTAATCTGGCAGTTAAAATTCTTTGGAAACATTCTGATGACTTATGTGGAAAAGTAGCGCAGCATTTTCAAAGAAAACTCAGAACTGTATGCAGGGGAAGATAAAAGATATATGAAGTGTTTGTTCTAAGCGATACTATTCATTTAAAGATCATAATGTAACCCCACCCTAGCAATTATTGTGAAAAACAAGACAAATCTCCGTCTATAGCTTTCTGACACAGTCTTGATTTGAGAAACAAAATAAGCACATTACTGTTATAGTCTAATAGACTGCAAGCTGTTTTATTAGAGTCAGCTGAATCCTGTTTTGCATAAAAAAGAACTCTGTTTGCTATCAAGAACACATTTACATTAATATGACTTTGACAAAGTAAAATAAAATCGCATTAAGATGATGTAAGTAGATAAGACAATGAAATCTCTGTGAGAGAGTTTTGGCATACACTAATTACAGTCAAGTCCCTGCAGGAAAAGAACATATTTTTACACCAACTATCCATGTGTTTGAAAATGTAGAGAGCCCAAAATGCAATCCTCGGTTTAGGTATTTCCTGAATACATTGTGTTTCTGAGGTAGTTTTTTCTTCTTTTCTTTTTTTTTTTTTTAAAGCAGCCTGCCTGATAAATAACACTTTCATTTACTATAATACAAGCAAGTTTCTTTCTGAATACTAGCCTGTAATCATCCTGATTATTTTAAGGGACTTTCCAATATAGGGCAGCTGAAAACAAGGTTTTAGATTACATGGTAATTTAGGAATGCATGAAAAGCTAAGCAGTTACCATAATAGGGTTCTGGATAAACTTCATGGTTTTTAGAGCAAAACATAACAACATATGTTTTGTGATTTGTTTCAATGATTTTTCTGTATTTTTTTCGCTCAGGTTCTATCAAAATATTTGGAGGCCTCATCTGTGTACAGCGTTTTTATAACCTTATTTTGAAAACTTTGATGTCTCTCTTTTTATTCAGTCATTAAAAGAAAGGCAGTGATGGATGATGATAATGCTGTGGATTTTATGACTAATCAGTTCTTGGCAGTGGCCATATTTCTTCCACAGTGAAACTTTAATATTCTTTTGGCCTTGTATGACTTAAAAAATTTGGGGTGGGAGGGGGACTATGGTACACCAGCTACTTATTAAGTATTGCCGAACAGTTATTGCTCAGAAGTTAGCACTCTGATATAACACCTGACAAAATGAAGCAATCAGGAATGAGGCTTTCTCCTCCTTCCTGGCTACTCACAAATTTTGGGTGCCGTGTAATTGTGTCTTTCCCCATGTTTTAAAGGCAAAAGTATGGAGAAAAACTAGAGACAGTAGAAAATCTGAGAGGGAAGAAAGTCTCCTAGGAGTGAGATGGCTACCATTTGCATTTCCTCTTCTCCAACTGTCTTTGTGATGATGCAATTTTTATGAGGAGCCCGACTTTCTGCCTGGAGTCTTTGATGTATTGTTCTTGAAGTTGCAACAACAAACACCAGGTGTCTCCACTTAGCTGAGCTAAAGTTTCTGAAAAGGAAGGCCCCTTTGCCAGGAAAAGTTGAAGCAGCCTTCCCTTTTCCTAGTGCTCTTGGCTACTGCCTAGATAAGACCAGAAGGACTGGCAGGGGCTGGTGGAAGGGAGTTCATTCATTGATGAGTGTTCCGGTTAGAGCCTGTTGACTCATATCAGATCTGTAAGGGAACCTGATTTTTGTGTGGAAGTCACGAAGACTGGTGCCCCTGGAAACATCGGTATGCTGGGGAAGGAGTCTAGTGAACCAGGCAGCAGTGACTGGAGTTAGAACCTTGGGTTACTCTGACAAGGACTCGCCATCTTGGAAAGCAAGAAGTCAGTACTGAGTGGATGGGAGCCTTCTTCTTATGGGAAAGCCAACTCAGTGGGGGATCTTCTGCGTGGGGACAATTAGACTGAAGACCCAGCAGCTGATGTATTGGCTTCTTCTCTACCAGTGGCCAATACCTCAAATTCCCTCAGGGATTTTTATTAAAATTTATTCATTTCTTCAACAAATAATCATTTGTTGCCAGGTACTGTTCTAGCAGTGAAAAAACTAGACAAAACCTTTTCATTTGATGTCAAGGGTAACAACTGAGGCCAGTGTTTGCCAAAACACTATGTTTCCTGGCGTTCCAAGTATGGTGATAGAGATTCTCTGCTGAGAAAAGATTTCATATTTCCGTATGCTCTGGAACTGCTGCGTGAGCAGGGATCTAGATGTAGAACTTCTTAGTAGACTTAATGTGCTAGTTTGCATTGTCCCTTTCCAAGAGATGTCCTATCTTCCTGAGGTGGGCAAAAACTTAGATTTGGAATGTGGAAGGAGGCAAAAACAAAAACAAACAAAACCAAAAACCACCACCACCAACAAACAACCCCCCCAAACAAAACAAAACAAAACAATACAAAACAAAACAAAAAACCTAACAGGGCTTGGAGGCCACCTGTTCAAGGAAGGTGATGTTTGCCGCAGAGAATATGACTGTGGAAGCAGTACTGCTCTCATTATAGGGGAAAGCTCTGTTCCTGTGTTCTGAGTAGTCTTCAAACAACCACATGGAAGATGGGAAAGCTAAGAGATACGGGTTCCAGTCCCAGCTCTGCCTCTAAGTAGCTGTGCAATGTTAGGTAATTTGCTTACCTTTTTTGATCTTAATTCCTCATTCTTAATAATCAACATTGAATATGTATTAAGTCACTTAATCATCAAAATAGCTTTATGAGGTAGATCAAGTTATTACCTCTATTTTATAGATAAGGAATCTGAATAACAGATTAAGAAACTTATGCAAGGTCACACAGCTAGAAAGTGATGGTGCCAAGAATATTCAATGACAATTTTGGACCAGATGGTTTCTTCTTCAGGATCTGATATTCTATGATTTTAGGGGTGTGGCTTTTGCTATGTCTCCTATCTACTGTGATAGGGCAGTCAGTCCTCTAAGCAGAAATCATGCATCAGTCAGCAGATTTACTAAGGCATGTATTCTGCGCCAGAACTAGCCAAGGCCCTAGGGAATCCACAGGGAACAAGATAAAGTCCCTGCCCTCAGGAGCTTATAGTCTAGTAGGGATGTGGTAGGGGACTGGTAAACAGGCAGTCCATTTGTGTAACAAAAATATTCATTATCACTAACATTTCTATAGTGAATTATAATATTAAAATATTATGGCAGACTCTTCATAAAAGCCAGAAGTAGAAACAACCCAAGTGCCCATCAATTGATGAATGAAATAAACAAAATGTGGTCTATCCACATAATGGAATATTACTCAGCTATAAAAAGGAATGAAGTATCAGTAATGATACAACATGGATGGACCCCCAAAACATCATGCGAAGTGAAAGAAACCAGACACAAAGGCCACATATTATATGATTCCATTTACATGAACTGTCCAGAAGAGGCAAACCCATAGAGACCGAAAGGAGATTAGTACTTGTCAGGCCCTAAGGGGAAGGGGACATTGGGGAATGACTACTTAATGGGTATAGGGTTGTTGTATTGTTTTTTTTTTTGGAGTGTTGAATATTCTGTGATGGTTGTACATCATTGTAAGTACTAAATATTCTTAATGATAAATTTTATGCTATGTATGTTTTACTACAATTTAAAAGATGATGATAGGTAAGGCCAGGCTTATTATTCCCATTTCAAGTTAATAAATCCCTATTCACCACCTATACTATGGAAAATGGCTCACTAGTGTCATGGCTATAAAGATGAGTAAGATATAATCCCTCTCCTAACAGATTTTATAATCTACTTACTGGAATAATAGAAGATCAACAATGAATTGCAGTAAAGCATAATTAAATCATCTTTATAATAGCAGAATAGGCAAAAATGAGGAATATTGAGGAGGAATGAGGCAAAAATGAGGAATATTTAGATCAAGCCACGATACATTGCCTTCATCACAAAGGCACTGAAGATACCAAAAACATAAGTGCCAGCCACAAAACCCAAATGGGCCTTCTGTGTCATGATGGTGACATAAAGCAGGGATTGGCACATAGCCACTCGGCAGTCAGAGGCCATGAGGGCCAGGAGGTGGCAGTCAGTGGAACCAAAGAAGGTGAGGAGGAAGACGGAGTAGTGTCGTATGTGTAGATAAAGCTGCCCCATGCTCCAACAACATGGCTATTATCTGAGGCACGGTGACAGATGAGGGGCAGATGTCATAGAAAAGTAGTGACTTGGGGCCACAAAGAAAGAAACAATTCATTTTCTACTGAGGTTGTTAGAAAATCCTCATGGAGGAAATGGTGCTTCTTGTGTCTTAAAGGTTGAATAGAAATTCAGTTGATAGAGAAGAGGAAACCAACAGAGAGGATAAATAACTTGCTGAGTGTCAGACAGCAGTGATGGAACAGAAACTGTACGATAAGCTCCTCAATCCTCCTGATTTGTGGATTCCATAGTTGTGAATTATTTGTAACTCCAAACCAATACTTAGGGCATTTTTGCAGTTTTTTGTGGACCTGTGCAGAGTGGTGAATTGAGTCACTGGGCACGCATCTTCCCAGTGGAGGTCAAACAAGGCAACATCTGCCTTCTTGTTTCCTCTCTCATGTTACGTCCTTTTCACAGTGTGTTTAGTGTTGTGTTTTCACAATTTTGTGCTTTTTGCTGGTGATTTCACTATTTAAAGTGGCCCCCGAGCACCATGCTGAAGTGCTGTCTGGTGTTCCAAAGTGCAAAATGTCTGTAATGTGCTTTGTAGAGAAAATGTGTTAGATAAGTTTTGTTCCCACTGGAGGTATAGAGCTGTTGGCTGTGAGTTTTATGTTAATGAATCAAGAATATATGTTTAATAAGGTGTCTTTAAACAGAAACACGTACAAAAGTAGGTTGTATGTTGATAAGTTGATGAAAATGTTGGGACCAGAGGCTCACAGGAACCTAACCTTGTATTTCCCCTAGGAGCAATGGTTCAGTGTTCATGAATTCAGTGTTTGCAGCATCTTTACTGAACCCAAGTACTACGAACACTGAGAATAGACTGGACTTCTCATTCTTTACTCCCAGGTTGAATTTGAGCCATTCTTTCTCTACTCATCACTCATCATCAACCCCCACCTTCTAGCTAAACACACCCCCCCCCCACACACATGCACACAGGTGTGCACACACACACACACTTCTCCCCAGAACTGCTTACATAATTTTTAGGGTTCAGAGCAGAATAAAAATGCACAGCGCCTGTGCACACTGCACACCTATGAAGCTGGCCCTGCTTCTCCCTCCACCTAATCAACCATGTCCTCACTGGAGTGCATGTCCTTCTTTCTTCTCTGGGATCAAGAAAATCTGGTCACTGCTCACTCTACATCCTTTGAGATAGGAAGTTTATCAAGCCATTTGGACTCACCAGATGTCTCTGGGGAAGAGGGTAATACACTTACAGACACACAGTCTGTGATGACTCGGTGGCTGAATGGTTGGTTTGGCCTTTGGCCTCTTGGAGTCCAGTGACTTGGAGGGGGTTTTGTTTTCTCACCGCCAATAAGTCAGAGTCACATGGGCTTGCATATAAGAGCGAAACGGCCGCAGAGCTCCACTCTGCCTCTCTTCACTCCCCGGGGTCACATTCCCTGCAAGAAGTCTCCTTAATGATTTGATAGGTTCCAATTTAGCTCCTTGAAGTTCCTGGATAAAGCTGGAGTCTTGGCAGTCTCTCGCGGGCGGCCTTCGTTCAAGGACTGTGTCCTCTCCAGATAGATGTCCAGACTTCCAGGACAGAAGCAGGGGGAGGGCGGGCACTGGACTCCTGAAGTGGATTTGCTTGGCTCAGAACGTGCTTTTTATAAAAGTTGTGGCTTAAGTCTTCAGTGAGGAAAGGAAGGGAGGGGAAGAGTAGACATTTAGAAGCAAGGCAAGGAAGGCGGATCCCTGGAGTGCATTTCCGGATCTGGGCTTTCTTCAGTCCTGCTCGCCCTCTGACCCAGTAGGAATGGGGTGAAGTCTGGGAAAGCGTGCAGGCTTGTGAGGAAGCCGGCTGGGTTTCCTTTGGGAAGGGAGGGCCCAGTCTGCTGGGTTCCCTAGTTGCTCCCTTGTCGTTCACAGACCTCTCTGCCTGTCACCTCTGTATGGCCACATATCACAGGGCCTTCAGAGACATCTTCCAGAAAGCTTCTGAGCCTGGGGCAGGTAGGAGGCTGTATTACCTTGCCAGGCCTGCTCTGGCAAAGATGGGACTTCAAGAGTAGAAATTTATTGTCCCACGGTTCTGGGGGCCAGAAGTCCAGGAGCAAGGTGTTGGCAGATTTGGATCCTTTTGAGAACCATGAGGGAGAATCTGTTCCAGGCCCCTGTCCTAGCTTCTGGTGGCTTGCTGGCCACCTCTGGCATTTCTTGACTTACAGATATATATCCCCCTGATCTATGTCTTGATGTTTGAATGGTGTTTTCCCTGTGTCTCTGGTTCCAAATTTCTCCTTTTTTTTTTTTTTTTTAAATAAAAACCCTTATAAGGCCCACCTTACTCCAGTATTAATTACATCCACAATGACCCTATTTCCAAGTAGGGTCATATTCTGAGGCTTTCGGGGTCCAGACATCAACATATGAATTTTGGAGGACTCCATGCAACCCAGAACAGAGGCCGTGGTGGGAATGAAGAACAGTGGTGAGATTTAGCAAGGTGGGTGCTGACGGAGATGGGCCAGACCACAGTGCTCGGTGTGGACTGGGAAGGAATGGGACTTAGATTTTCACATGTACTGTGGAGCCAGGCTGTAAACTGTTTTAAAAGCGAAGAGAGTAAAGTCAAACTTGGTGTAAAAGGCAGGTGGGAGCCACTGTAGACTCTTGAGCTGGATTGGAATAGTGTAAAAATGGCATTTTAGGCCACTGGCTCAGGCAGATGTATGGAGGACGAATTGCAGAGTCTGTCAGCAGAGCCGCAGGGTTGTGGGGCGCGGAGGGGAGGAGAAGAAAGGGTGGGGGGGGCGGTTAAATGCCCTCCGGGCTACCTTGGGAGTAGAATGGAAAGGCTGTAGGCTGTGAGAATTTTTATAGGGAAAAGAAGATGGTAGGATTTGATTCATTAACTGGGTTCAGAAGATGGGAGCATTAGTGATAGGAACCAGGATCTAAGGTTGAGAAGGGTAAGTCGGCATGAATGCTCATCGATGCGCATGCTCAGGTGAAAATCATAGTTGGGAATGTTCCGTGTTTAAAATGATGTGCAGCATCTAAGAGGACATGTGTTCTGTTCAGAGGTCAGCAAACTCTTTTTGTAAAGGGCCAGGTAGGAAATATTTTAGGCTTTACGGGTCATATGGTCTCTGTTGTAACTATTCAGCAGCTGGTCCATCAGGAAAGCAGCCATAGCCAATATGTAAATGAATGGGCGTGGCTGTACTTCAATGAGACTTTATTTACAGGAACAAGCAGCTGGCTGGATTTAGTTCCGGGGCAGTAGTTTGGTGACTTCTGCTCTAGATAACTGCAGGTATGATACAACCACACGTTAAAAGGAGAGAGAACACACAGGTCCTTTAAAGCCGATTTTGAGATCTCTTTTGGAGTGATGCATGTTCCATATTCAGTGGAAGTCTATACTATCTGCTGAAACTTACTTATTCATGCATGTAGCCTTTTACTGGGAATCCACTAGGTGCCAAGTATGTTTGCATGTTATCACTGTCACTCTCCACTGGCAACTTTGTGAGTTGGCCAATGCTTATTCCCATTTTACAGTTGAGGAAACTGAGGCAGCCCTGAGTAAGGCAACATGGAGTTGTTTAGTTTTTCCTGACTAGGAAGTTTAACCAGTCTCTGGGTGGAGGTCTGCCACGCAAGCAGGAAGTTTGCTTAGGCTTGACAGTTTGCCTGAGGCAATACCAAATTTAACCCGCTTAGGTGTTTTCAAAATTTTAACTTTGCCAGCAATTAGCAGTCTTCTGGATAACTGCACTCCGTGTTCTTGCTAGAGAGTAAGGTCTGGAAACCTTGTAACATCTACAATTGGTTCAGGGCCTGGAAGAAAGAAAAGTTGAGGAAGAATAATTTAAGGCTCACGTAATTTGCCCTTTTCTCTAGATTACCTACATTTTTTCCTTTGATCGAGTTGACTGCTGGGTCCCTCACAGAATCTTTCTTATGTAATTTAAGACATCATCTTGGTCTCTTTGCTGGAATTGCTACAGAAAAGTTGTGTGGATTTTTCTCCTGATTTAGCTGAGAGTTGTCATTGAAAATACTATTTATTATATTCCCCCATATATTGCTCCCTGTGAGAAAATTATCTCAGAATTTAACATAAGGAAATTTCTTCTCTTCTGAGAAAATATGATTCTGTTTCTCAGCTAAAGAGAACCACACAACTAATTGTGTTTTCTTTTTAGATTGGGCTTCCAGGAAGCTCAGAGCCATGTTTAAAGCACAAAGATAACAACTATTGTCACTTAGTACCAAATGTTTTCAAGACTGAATCTCCCTTTTTGCTCCTGTTTTATTAATTTTCTTTTTCCTACTATAAGCTGCTTCGAATACTTCTTAAAGAGAAACGAGTGTTTCGAAAACATAAATTTAAATTGAATTGATTCAGAATTAGAGAGTTTTTCAGCCAATCAAATAGTAACCTAAGTTCCATTAGACTAAAGAAATATGTTGAAAAAGACTTTATGACTAAGGGCAGACATTTGCTTGTATAACTCTTAGAGGATACATGGTGTTTGCCCTATGATGACAAATTATTTCACATCTGCTGAATGACCTGCCCAAGTGGATTACTACATATATTTGCCTTAACACTAAGCACTGGGTAAGGTACTGAGGACCTGAACAAGCATGAGGTTTGGTGTTAGAAGGTCTGAGAACTTGTTTTAACTCTGCCACGAAATAGTCATGTGACTTCAGGCCAGGGCCCGAACCTCAGCGGGATGATTTCGAATGTCCCTTCAAATTAACCTTCTGCATACTAGCCTATACTTGCTGTCTGCCATTCACTCTCTTGCGTTGTTCCTCAAGTGAGTGTGTGTGTGTGTGTGTGTACACAATATATATACATTCATTGAGTTGTATAAACCACATTATTTCAAATAGATTTGAAGAGCTAACAAAGATAAATGCAATAAAATGAGATGAAATGAACTGAAGCAAAATAAAACAGGTTTCTGCAGAGAGAAAAAACAAGACTTAGAAAGATGAGAAGATAGGTAGGTAGTAGGTAGACACCTGTTGAATAAAACACCAGCATCCACCTGCCTGCAGAAAAGCACGTTTGGTTTCTACACAAACATAAATAGCCTTGGAAGTGGAAGCAAAATGGAATAAGAGTGTGAAGAAATCTTTGTCTTAAATTAAACTTAACCAACACATGATGGAAACATAGCATGAATTGACTGAGTGTTAGAAGTCAGGTGCTCAGGGCGCCTGGGTGGCTCAGGTGGTTGGGCGACTGCCTTCGGCTCAGGTCATGATCCTGGAGTCCCAGGATCGAGTCCCGCATCGGGCTCCCTGCTTGGCCCCATCTCATGCTCTCTCCCTGTCTCATTCTCTCTCTTTCAAATAAATAAATAAAATCTTAAAAAAAAAAAGAAAAAAAGTTAGTTGCTGAGTGAGTCATCGATATACAAAGGTGCTTACTGGATTCAGTAAATGAAAACTCCTCCAGCCCAGAGGTGCAGCAGAGAAGCTCAGGACATTTGCTACAGTGGGACCAGAAGGCCTTTGGCTCCTGATGGCTGTCTGTGGCTCTAATAGAATGAGAAGCCCCTCTGAGAAGCAAGCAGAGAGTGGCAGGGAAAGTAAAAAACAAAAAGGAAGTAGCTTGGGGGAATTCAACAAATGGCACTTCTGATGAAATTAGTGAGTAATAAGGTGATATAGAGGCCCATTCCTCTTTATGGGGAACATTCTCTGGTGAGCTCTTCAAATGTGGAATTCTCAAATACTGTAATGCGCTGATATGAAAGATTTATGTAGCAAGAGGTCTGACGAGATAGCAGAAGGAATTTGCAGCTATGGAGGTTGACAGTCCTGCCATTAATACTTCATTTAACAAATATTTATAGAGCCCTTACCATGTACTGGATACTATGCCAATCACTCTAGGGAATGGGGGCAAGGGAGCAAATCATGAGTAATATATCATATCTGTGTTTCGGAAGCACATATCGGAATGAAGAAGCTGGCATAAAATAAATCTTATTAATTCATTAAAAGTATTTATTGGGCACCTATTATGTACCAAAGCTAGAGCCAGGTGAGATCCACAGTGCAGAACTAAAATGAACACCAACTGTCTTGAAATGTTTAGAAGTCTGTAAGTCAGGCAGGTTGTTGTTGTTGTTTTCTGTCTCAAAAGAGAATTAACAGACTTTGCTGAGCACTGCAGAGATTAAATGGAATTAGAAGGTCCAAGTAGATAGATAATAAAGCAATAGGAAGAACAATGGAGATTCCTTTTGTTTGGGTTATTTCTTGGCATATTTATTGTGAAGAACGATTTAATTTTACGTAAATGGTAGGTTTTCTTAGTTCTGAAGATTGAAGTTTTACCTAAAATAGTGACCTCATATATTTATCTAGTGGCAGAGCCTGGAAAAATGATCTGAATCCCCAGGAGAAGAGAAGGCAGAGCTAGTAGGTGGGGACTATATGTTGCAAGACGCTCTGTCCCATGCCTAGGGCAGACATTATTTATAGATCATGGAAATTTTTCCTGCTATGCCTCAAGATTCTTCTTATTACAGTGTGGTAAGTGGCCAGGGCTTGTCTTGGCACATAAGGATGAAGTCTTTTTGCCCTCGGAAGTCCCTTTAGCCATTGGGACATGCCCCAGTTCTTCATACTTTGAGATACAACTGAATGCTTTGAGTTTCTTTTGGGCTTTTTCCGGTTCTTTCTTTCCCTCCCTCTCCATCTCCCCCCCCCACTCCCCTCTGCCCCTGCACTATACTGTGTGTTTTACATACATATTTTATTGAATCCTCACAAGAATCCTGGGAGGTAGGTGTGATCATTACATCTCCTGAAACTAACTTGCCCAAGGTCCCACCAGCAGCCAGTAGTGGAACTGACTTCAAATCTACACCATGTGTCTCCCCCCAGAGCTGAAGCTTGTCCCCGCCTGCAGAGTCAGAAATGTGAGACTGGCACCCCTAGGAAGTAAGGTTGTTCTTTTCAATGAAAAATGCATGCCCTTCTTTCTTTTTTTTTTAATTTTATTTGAATTCAATTAATTAACATATAGTGTATTATTTGTTTTAGAGGTAGAGTTCAGTGATTAATCAGTTGCATACAACACCCAGTGTCCATCACATCAAGTGCCCTCCTTAATGCCTATCACCCAGTTACCCCATCCCCCACCCACCTCCCCTCCAGCACCCCTCAGTTTGTTTCCTAGAGTTAAGAGTCTCATGGTTTGCCCCAATGTTTATGGCAGCAATGTTCACAATAGCAAACTGTGGAAAGAGAAGGACACGCCCTTATTTCTAAACTTGAAAACACTGTCTATATCTCCAGGAGAAAGGACAGAGTTGGACAACCCCTCAGTTTCCTGTTCCATCTTCTTAATTGGACCGAGGAAGGAACAAGATGCAGAAGCCCACGCGTGTATACCTGCATCCCAACCCTGCTCCCTGACATCTGTGACCATAACAGGGAGGGAATAGCTGATCTAGAACAGCTGACCTGGGGGAAAGGGGTTAAATACTTGGAACACTAGGTATCGTTTTCTTTTTTCTTTTTTCCAGGGATATTAACTAGCTGATTTGAATTCCATTTCTCATCCTGCCCCATACTCATTTTTGGGTCAAACAGTCAAGAGGACAAGTTACGCATCAGAACAGAGAAGCAAGAGATACAGACTTAGACAACTGTAATCCCCAAATTATCAAAGGTTGACGCTGAAGGGGAAAACCTTATTTTCTAAAACTATATCGACAGGATTAAGATGGGAACTAGATGAGAAATATAGGAAATAAAAACAATACTACTATTTATGGAACACCTACTAAATGCTAACTAGATGCTTATTTCAGTGCTTTACATGAATTTTAAATATTTGCATAACCATACAAAGTTGATATTATTTTTTTCTCTTTTATAATTGGGGAAAATGAAGATCAGAGAAGTTAAGACACTTGCCTACAAAGGTGACAGACACAGCCAACTTATACATGGTCCACCCAGGAGTCAAACCACAGTTCCCCAACTTCTAAGGCTCTCAATCAATTTACTAAATCTGACCTATGTGAAAATGGTATAAACTTTAAAGCACCAAAACCCAAATTTACTAATGAAGCTTAAGCTTCAAGGCCCCTCACTTGCCAGGGCCCTTTGTAAGACTCTGGGAGAGGTCCCAGTAGTTTTTATTTATAACTTTGCATTATTTTACTCAAAGAAGCTCTCCTCAATTATATGAGCTTTGGACCCCACAAAACTTGAACCTGCCACTGAAAGCACCATATTATTCTAGGCTGGATCATCACATAGTCCAGTCCTTCCATTCTTATTTCCCACCATCCCATGGAGAGTCTAGTAGACAGTTCTCTTCTCTTGGCTGGCTATTAATCATCATCCAAATTCCCAGTGTTTTCCTTCTCTGGAATCTCTCTCTCTTTTTATTTTTTAGATTTTATTTATTTGTTTGAGAGAGAGAGCTAGCATGCACAAGCGGTGGGGAGGGGCAGAGGGAGAGGGAGAAGTAGCTCTCCACTGAGCAGGGATCCCGATGCGGGGTTTGATCCCGGAACCCTGAGATCACGACCTAAGCCAAAGACAGACAACGGACTGAGCCACCCAGGTGCCTCTCTTTCTCTTTTTTTTAGATAGCAAGTCGTGTTGGGGGCCGACAGCTTCAGCATAAAAGTATTAATCTTTTTTCTGGCATCACACATATAACATTGCCCATGGTGTGTTTGTAACCCCTTGTGAGAATGGCCAATCTTCTAATTATAGTAAATGCAGTCAAGGAAAAGGGCCCAGATTTTAAACAAACAGCCATGAATTCTGCATTTGCATGTCATGCTCTGAAATCATCTTTTTCTGAGTCACGGATTATCCATTTAGATCAAGCCACGAAGAGCATCGTGTTTTGTTAAGTTGGGGCCTTTGGAAAGGGTAAAAGAATTGTAGCCAAATATACTGAGATTCTGTACTCTTCAAAGTAAAACATCTTGGTAAATCATAGTTCTTGAGTGGCTACACTTTCAGGACAAGAATATATTCATGCTGAGTGAACGATATTTCCAGAACTGTGACAATGTAGAATGTACAATTACTGGAAGATTCAATGGGCACTGGAGAACACTGAATTACTATAAAAGTTGATTTGGAAACTAATTTGGACCATATGATTATTGGGACAAGATTTATAACATCTTAATTTCTTAATATCTATAGAAACAAACTCAGGTATGTGTAAGGAGGTATTAGTTCAGGCAAAAACAATGTCACTAATAAGCCTTGTGACCTTAGATGATGATGATGGTGATAATGATGATAATGACTAAAGTTCACATTATTGATTATTGACTATGTCAGGTACCATGCTGAGCACTTTACATCCATTACCACGTTTAATCCTCCCAACTCTATCATTATCCCCATTTTTCAGATGAGGCCACTGAAGCCCAGAAAGGTCAAGTGACTTTCCAGGTCATCTGGTAAGTCATGAACCTGGGATTTGAGCAAGATCTCATAGCAGAACCCAAGGTCTTAAACACTCTTCATGCTATTTCACCTTGTGGCGCTCAGTTTTCCAATCTGTAACATGAGGGGCTTGGCTCCCCCACCCCCCGCCCCAGTCTCTGTTTCTTCTAGCTGTAAAGCTCTAAGATGCTATGATTTCAAGTTGTAATCCTCTGGCAGCAAAAGAGTGCTTGATTTTTTTTTTACTAATATGTTTGTTTTTCAAATTGATCTCTACCAGCTCAGGGTAATTAAAACCCCACAGCTCTTATTTCCCAAATAAACAGAGGCGTGCACATTCACCAGCCCTCACAGCAGTGCCTCTGGCTCTGTTTATGCATAGCACCTAAGATAAAAATCAAAATATGGTGAAAAGCAGTAAACTCTGTATGAACAGAGGAATACTGTGTGTATACCCTAACCTAACGTTCTTTAAGTTTTTGCTTATTTATTGATGGCAGTAAGGGTTGACTTGATCCAGGGCTCCCATAAACAACTTCAGATGATCTGTTGATAAATAGTACTTTACATTCATGGTGGCCATGCTGTGGGACGGTGACAGTGGGCTTCGAAATGCAGAGTATCTATTCAGCAGCTTGCAATACAGGTAACCATTTATTATGGCCAGAATGACAGAATTCACAATTTGAAAAATGCTCAGGCTTTCTGGATTAAGATGCTATCATGGCAGAGTTCTTTACGCACAACCTCAGTTACCATGGAAATCATGATGCAGAATGTTCTAAGTTCTTGGCATCTCTGGATTGCAAGTGTTTATTTACCTTTTGTGAAGAATATATTCCTGAATTGGAGGCAGAAACGGAACAGGTTTCCTACGAAGAACATGGCTGTGGGTTCCTTAGGTACAGTGTGGCAGGACAAGGGACAGGACCCTTTGCTCATTTCATAAAGAGCTACTGAGTGCTTCTTTCCTGGCTTTCTGTTGGGAGCTCCTGGCGCCCAGATGAGGTATGTGAAGCCTTGTCCTCAGGAGCTTGTAGCATGGGTGAGAAGCTGCATGTGAAAAGCTCTCTGTATATTTACATGGTGCACATGTCTTTCTCTATGTTCATGAAGAAGATAGCATTGAACTGGGCCTTAACGGATAGGAATTTGGACCTACAGACACTGGGATGAGAGTGGAGAGGAAGAAAAGCTAGGAGGAGAGGCTAGGTGAAGCAAGACAAGAAACAGACTGGGCCTAGAACAAGTCTGTCTGTATTTTTCCATTGTAGCATCATTATCATGTCATTGTTTGTGTTGTTGTTTGATTACTGACTGTCTCGCCACACTGGAGTATAAGTTCCTTGGGAGCATGGACAAGGAACAAGGTCTGTGTTATTCACTGACATAGACCAAGTACCTATGACCCTGTCTGGTATGTGGAAGGAGCTCAGTAGCTATGTATCATGTGGAAAGAAGAAGACAGGTTTGGAACAAGACTGACCAAGAGTGGAGGGACATGGAGAACCTTGGGGTCAAAGACACGTTGTAGTTTAGTTATCCCAACTGCTGGTCAAGCCTTTCAAAAATCAGAGTTTTGCCTTGGCATGGTCATAATGCTAGCTGGGCACATAGAAAGAATTGAAAAAACAAACAAAGAACAAGCAGACGTTAAGACTATGAACAGGAGTCAGAACGGTGGGGGGCAATTTAATTTATCACAGCAAACATGTACCAACCACAAACCAAGCATTACGGAGGTCACGATGAACTTCAAAGCGGTTTCAAAGGAAGGAAAATTGTGTCTTCTTGGTAAGTAATAGCTTCACAGAAGAGGCAGTATTTCAAGTACAATTTGAATAATAGGTTTTTTTCTAGATTGGAAATGGAGAGGTGAAGGACATTCCAATAAAGAAAAACAAAACAAAACAAAATTAGATTTGGGAAGAGAAAGAGCAGTTATGAAGAACCTGTGTGTCAAATATCTTAGTTTGTGTTTTACTTAAATCATCTTACTTATTCTTTGCAGAACAAAATAGGGCAAGATTAGAGATGAGGAAGCTGACCTTCCTAGTAGAGCTGTGACTTGAATCCATGTCTGTCTGACTCAAATCTGGTAAGAATGGTAATAATAATAGGTAACATTAATTGAGCTACCTTTTTCCTTACTCTCTTGGGAAACCCCATCCTTCATGAGCCAACATAAGCATCTCCTCCCTGGCAATTTTTCCTGTAACCTCTGCATTGAGTGTTCTGCATCTGCCCTAATTAGAGATAGTTATTTCACTATATTGCAATTATCCAATGACATCTATTTGGAACACACTAAATCATGAACTTGATGAGGAGAGGGATGGATGTACCTGCCACCTTCTGTAGATGGGCTTTTGGTGGGACTTCTTTGTGTAACTAAATTTTGAATTCATGTTCTCATGTGGGATCATCAGATGAACTGAATCTGAACTAACTGGTTGCACCCTACCTGCAGGAAGCCTGGTAAAGTGAGTTTGATATCAACTTTGTGGTGAGATGGGCTAATAAGGTGGGGAATCCCCCAAGGTACATGTTGGTGTTCAGGTGAGCCAAACATTCAAAAAGAAATTCAGGAGTCCACCAGAGAAGGCAAAGTTGTCAAATCATTCCCTGAAGCACCTCTGAGTTAAAAAAAAAAAAAAGGTCTTGGCTTGGGTCTGTGTTATGGATAAAGGGAAGAATAGGAGAAAAAATAAAGGAATGGCCAGCCTCACGGAGACTCAGGTGAGCGGGATTGTGCGCGGGCAGCAGGTTGCAGAGTTCAACCTCTGAGCTCAGTGTGTGCATCACCCATGGGGCCCGAGTGATTTTAGGGGTTTATGAACACATTTAAAAAATAATTTAAAGGTTATTTATTTTTAAAGTATATCAGACAAAATAATTAGCACATCAAAGCTGTGAGTTCACAGCTACTACTGCTTAGGAAAAGGTTAAATTTAAGTTCTGTTTAAAAAGAGTCATTCAATATTAAAAGGATTAAGTTACTAATAGGGCAGGTGGCACATAGCTGTGGCATGGTTTCTGCATGTAGCAGAGGAATGGCTGGAGTTTGGGAAAGCTCCTGCATAGAGACAGGAGGCCAGAGCTTCACTCATTCCTCACCAGGTCTTTATCTCAATGGACCTCAACCTCATGGTCTAGACTAGATCTCTTGTACTGTCCAGGTGACACTTTAGATGGTTTGCCACACATGCCAAGACGGCTTGTGAATTTGGGGGGAATTTAATCTATTCATCCTCATCACTCAACCGAGTCCAAGAAGTATCAGACCCCCAAGGATCAGTCTTTAAATATGGGTCTGCATCTGAGTGGCTTTTGGGGGAAGGTTCATCATGGTTGGGTGTATTTTTGCATTTGCTAAATGATATAAGCTCAAATTTTGATTTGCTCTCAGTATGGGTCTGCTTCCTGGCTCAGTTTCACATCCCTAACTCCTTCCTTTGAGTTACTGGCCACTCACTCTGAGACAGTGAGCTGACTGAGATGTGAGCATGCTCAGAGTCTAGCTCCCAGTCTAGCTTGTGGTAGGCCCATAATGGATGTAGAAACAAATCCCTTGAGAGTGGACATTATTCTCCTTCTCTAAGTTCAGCTCTCAGGAAATTGTATTATCTTTTTATATGTCTCCCCACTCTTCCCCACAAATAATTTAGTTACTTATTCCTTGGGGACTTTTATGGTTCAACAAGACCGGCCGCTTCAGGAAGCAGGGGAGGAGAGAAACTGAGAGGGGAAGAGCACTTTGCATTTGTTAAGGTGTTGGAGTAGCTTTGGCATGGGGAGAATCTGGCTGAAAATGAAGTGGTAGCAGTGAGGACAGCCTGAACTGACTGCTCTGAGGATTCGTGAAATGGCAGCGGAAGGTGTCTCATACTTGGATCTGGATATAAGAGAGAAATTTGGAGAGGGGCCCTAATTGTGGGGTCTGTTTTCAGACCATTGTTCAATATAGCTTGCATTGCATTGTCAGGGACTTTGGACCCTAATAGTTAAGCTGGGTCGACTCTCTGACTGAGGAAGTGGGGCCAAGGATCGTGCTCTCATAGTATGGTTGATGGTATCTCTGTTCACCAAATATTCCATTTTCCTTGTTGGACGTTTTCTTCAGGGCAGTTACACATTTCCACCCTGTTAAATGTACCGGTGGCCGTATGATTTGCGTCCACCAATAAAATATGGGCCAAAGTGACGCATGGCTCCTGGGCAAAAGCTTTAAGAGCCAGCAATGTTTTTCCCTGCCACAATAGCTAGCGATGTTCCATCTTGGGTGCCTGAGCACAGGTGAGTTGGAGCAAAGCCACCGCGAACCTGCAATGGATATGTAATGAATTCAAGAGATAAATCTTTGTTGCTGGAAACTACTAAGTTTTTCTCTGTGTGCTGTTTGTTAGAGTCATATAATCTAGCCCATCCTGGCTGACAAATTAGTGATGGTAATAACCCCAGCAATAAGAATACTGCCATTTTGGGTAGCTAAATCCTGTGCTAAGGATTTTGCATGCTCCATCTCATTTAATTTGGTAACAACCTTGTGAGGTAGATCTGTCTCCTCATTTTGCAGATGAGGAAGTTGGAAGTCAGACTGAAAAAGTTTCTTGGGTCATGTCACTAGAATGTAGACTGTGGTCATGTCACTTGAACTGGCCCTTTCTCTAAACTGCTTCACCTTATTGTACATCCCCAACCCAATAACTCTGTCAAGCTGTCATCCCACGCATGTGCCAAGGCTTCTGACTCTCAGATGCCTCCAACATGGATCCTTGCAGGGAACACACCTGCAATAGCAAGGCATGATCTCCCATAACCTGGGGAACAAAATAAGAAAGTGTCGCTAATCTGTTGCTTACAACTTAAAAACCTACTATTTATCATATAAGAGAAGACAAGATCCATATACACATGATTTCTTATTATAAAATAATGCCCTACACCTACAAAAATAACCCAATAATTGTATTAAACTACTAACTTGATAGTATGTTGGAAGTTATGTGAATAAAAAGCACAAATATTTATCACTAACAAAATGCCACTGTGCAAGCAAATTTGGGGGAATATATGTATGCTTATATGTACACATTTATATATATGTATTCATACATGCATATATATAAAATACACACACATATATCAAATATATATATATATATATATATATATATATACACAAAATTTGCTTTAGAAATAATGGTCTGGATGATTCATATTTGAACCACAATACATACATATGCCTTAAAGTTTAGTTATTGGATAATAATAGGCCAAAAATACTCTTGGTGCAAATGTGCACCATTACACACAGTAGGGTTTACCAAACAACTGACAACAAATACAATTAATAATAATATAATGAAACCACAGTAATCTGTAATTAAAAAACAAGAATAGCAACAATTTGAAAACCACAACCAACCAACCCAAAGCAACATTGCTAGTACACTGACAACAAAGGATCCTTCCTGAAACCTGTGGGAATTCCAGCTGTGTGCGTGTGAGCTTACATTGGAGTTGGCAATGTTGCCAAGCATTGTGTGGGAGCCAAACTTATTAGCAGAGCAATGAATTAACATCCTCGATCCACTTGCAATGTGCTAACTTTAATTTATGAAGACTAAAATTTAGTGACCTCTCATTGTCCACATAGTAATAAATAATCCTTATGTCTATGAATTAAATCAGGACCGGTTTTCTTCCATTGAAATGGCAGCCGATCAATGGGTCTCATTGGTTTTAGTTGGATAATCACAGTTCTAGAAGTCTGGTGAACCAGATTCCCTGGCTTTTTCTAATTAGACCCCAATTTAGATAGATTTTCTGGCAAATACCTCCACAAGAGAGGGCCCAGGCACTGGGCATCTGCTTCCTATATATTTTCAAAAAGATCTTTGGGGATCTATTGATCACTTCTGAGAATGCATTTGTTTTGCCAGGTGCTTTAGTCCTGAGAGGGAAGTGCCTTGTGTCGAGGGCTTACGTGGTTTGCCATGACCTAACGGTTAGCATCGCATTTCCTAAGGCTGGGAGAATGCCAGTCCATCCCTGGGCCAATAACACAGAATGGCCAGCCTGTTTCATAGGTACAGTGCTGAGGAAGGAAAAGGAGCTTCAGACTCTGTGGAGAAATGTTTTTCAGATCCTTAGCTGGGGCCACTTGACTAAAAGCTTCTGTGTGATTTTTCTCCAGGGCCTCTGTTTGGACCATTATCCAGGTAATATTTTTGGCTTCCCTATTCCCTCAGTCCCCACCTTTCTACCCCCACCTTCCTGTTGCCACCAGTAGAGGTAAAGGGTAATGGATGACTTGGTACCTGTTCAAATGAACATCCAACAACTGAACACAGTTTTTTTTTGTTTTGTTTGTTTTGCTTTTTTAAGGTTCAAATTTGATCACTCTCAGTTTAAAATATCCTGCTGGTACACCTGCCTGCATATGTCCTCAACATGTATATTACTTCCTTTTCTTTATGTATATTACCTCTTAGGATACTTGTGTTATGGGTTGAATTATGTCCCCCCCAAACAAATATATTGAAGTCCTAACTCCCCCATATCTCAGAATGTGATCTTACCTGGAATCAGGGTCTTTGCGGAAGTAATCAGGTTAAAGTGAGGTCACCAGGATGGGCTCTAATCCAATAAGACTGATGTACTTATATAAAGGGGACATTTGGACAGAGACAGACATGCAAAGGGAAGACTACTGAAGACACAGGGAGTACACCATCTTTAAGTCAAGGAATACCAGAAGCCAGAAGAAAGGCATGTGACAGATTCTCCCTCACAACCCTAAGAAGGAATCAACTCTGACAACACCTTGATTTAGCATTTCTAGCCTCCAGATCTGCAAGACAATAAATTTCTGTTGTTTACGCCACCCAGTTACAGCGGCCCCAGGAACCTAATACAACATGCAACTTTGCCGATGGTATTAATGCATTAAAGTTTAATTTAATCTAACAAGTGCCTGTAAATGAATTCAGGCAGAGGTGGTGATATCTGATAATGGCTTAATGTGCTGCTCCCTCCTCAAGCTTCCAAATCTCTTCTTCCCCACTGGGACCTACACTCCATTTTCCCGCCAACATTTCATTGTCCCTCAATCCCCTCCACGTCCTCGGTTCACTCTACTAGCTTAGATTCCCTGGGCCATCATTATCGTCATTTTTTGCATCCCATCAACTACTTCACCCTCTCTCCCTTCATTATTCTCTTCTGGAAAACCTCAGCCTTGATTAAATTCCACTCTCTGCCTCTACCCATACAATTAAATGTGGCTGGAGAAAACACACATGATGAACAATAACGCTTTAATTAATGGCCACTGAAATAGCTGGCCTAGTCATTCCCTCCCTTTCCAGAGGATGATTTTACCTCTTCTCCTTCCTCAGAATTCTGGTAACTCTGCCTCTCCCCTTCCCTCTTCCCTCTCAGCTAATGACCTGCTTCCTATTTCACAGAGAAGCAATCAACAGAAGATGTCTGCAAGCTCTGGTTTCCACATCTCCCTGAATCTGGCTGTTGCCCTCTCTGACCTCCTTTTACTGTGGACGGGCAGTCCATGCTCCTGTCTCCCCTCTCCTATATTGCCAACATTCCCTGTTTCCTCATCTGCTGGATACTTTCCATCAGCATACAAACGCTGTAAGTTTTCACATTTTATTTATTTATTTTTTTAAAGATTTTATTTATTTATTTGACAGAGAGAGAGACAGTGAGAGCAGGAACATAAGCAGGGGGAGTGGGAGAGGGAGAAGCAGGCCTCCCACTGACCAGGGAGCCCGATGCGGGGCTCGATCCCAGGACCCCGGGATCATGACCTGAGCCGAAGGCAGTCGCTTAACCAACTGAGCCACTCAGGTGCCCAGTTTTCACATTTTAAATAAAGACCCTCTCCTGACACACACTCCTTCCAGCTGCCACTTCATTTCTTAGAACTTCTCTACAAAAAACTGAGTTGAACAAATTGTCTTTATGCTTTTTCTCTTCTTTCCATTCTCTCTTGAAGTTACTCCAATCAGTCTTTTGCCTCCAGATTAATGCCACTGAAACGAATCTGTGACAGTCACAGCCATGCTCTCTAACTGCTACGTCCATTGGTCAGTTCTCGGTCCTCAACTTCCTGGACTTATCAGAAGTACTTGACATGACGATCAATTCCTCCTCCTTGAGATATGTTCTTTCTTTGGCCCCAAGATTCCTTATTTACCTGTTTTTCCTCCTGTCTCAGTAGTCGCTCCTTCTGCATATCCTTTGATTGCTTTCTCCTCATTTCTCAAACTGTTGAATTGCTGGCACAGTGCCAGGACTTGGTCCTTAGAATTCTTACCTTCTGTATTGATCTCATGCTTTAGGTGATATTTCATCTCTTGGTTCAGAACACCTAAATGCTTATCATCCCTATTTTATTTTTCAGTTTTGACCTCTTCCCTGGATGCCAGATTCAGATGCCCACTCAACACTCAACTCTCAAGGTTTACAGAGCCCAGAGTAAACTCCAGGTCTCATGGTCCCCCCTGCAGGCTTTCCTCCAGCAGTGGCCCCTTCACAGTCTGTGCTAACTCTCCCTATCAGCTGCTTAAACCCCCAAAATGACATTTACCTCTAACTCATATTTCATGCTGAATCCATCAGAACGAAGGATATAGACTCATCTTTCAGAAGGTATATAACACCTACTGATTTCTCCCACCTTTGCTTCTCACCCTGGTCCCAGTCACCATCATCTCATACCTTGTTTTGGAGATCGCTTCCAAATTGTTTTCTGTGCTTCTGCCCTTGACACTCTGTGTTACCCACGCCACGCTGATCCCGATGATGGACTGATTTTCATTTTTATAACAGCCTAATTGAGATATTGTTCACCTACTCTGTATAATTCACCCATTTAAAATGTACAGTTTTATGACTTTTAGTTTATTTACAGAGTTGTGAAGCTGTTAGCACAATAAAGTTTAGAATAGTTTCATTGGCCCCCAAAGAAACCCCAGACCATTTAGTGACCACTTCTTATTTCATTGTCACATTCCCTGCCCACCCCCAATCCCTAGGCAGCTACTAATCTAGTTTCTGTCTTTATAAATTTGCCTATTTTGGATTTTTCATATAAACAGAATCACGTAATATGTGATCCCCTGTGACTGGCTCTCTTCACTCAGCCTACTGTGTTTGAGGCTCATCCATGTGATAGCATGGATCAGTGTTTCATTTCTTTTTATTACCAAGTAATACTGTATTCTATATAGGTTACATTCTATTCATCTGTCCATCAGTTAATGGGCATTCGTGGTGTTTCTACTTTGGGCTATTATGAATAATGTTGCTATGACCATTTATGCACAAGTTTTGGCATGGGCATATGTTTTCATGTCTCTTGGGTATATAAGTAGGAGTGGAATTGCTGAGTCATATGGTAACTCTCTGTTTAACCTTTTGAGAAACTGCCAGATTGTTTTCCAAAGTGACTGCATCATTTTACATTTCTACCAGCAATGTATGAGGGTTACAATTTTTCCACATCCTTGCCAACATTTGTTTTTATCTGACTTTTTGCTTATAGCTACCCTAGTGAGTGTGAAGTGGTCTCTCATTATTTAGACGTTCTTTACACATGTAAGTCAAATCGTGTCACCCCCTCCCCACCTTTTCTAAGTACCCGGATGGGGCATCACTCACAGTAAAATCCGAAGTCCTTCCAGTGTGATTTGCTCCCCACCCTTCCCAATCCCGCTCTCTTACCTGCCATGTTCCCTTTGGCTTGTTTTGCTCAGTTTGGCCACGTACCCTTTGCAGATACCATGCCTTCTGCCTAGAACAAACAGTTCCTCCAGATATCCACCCTAATTCCTCCCTCATCTCCTTTGGGTCTCTGTTCAACTCTTGCTTTTGTGGGGAGGTGCTCCCTTAACACCCTTTAGTTCCTGAAGCACCTTTCCCTTAGACACCACAACCAGCAAATGGAAGTATATTGATCCAAAGAGACTTTTCAGTAGGTGCCCCAAGCCACATGAATTCAGCAGCCTATACCTTCTTCTTGTAAGGTCCGTGCTGCCCATGACCTTGACAAAACTTGATACTTAAATTAAAAAAAAAATTTTTTTCCCCTCTGGATTTTCTTATTCTTTCAGGATAAGGGAAAATAAGGTGGAGTGGAAATGGCTATTGGGTAGGATGTTAACATATAAACTATAACATTGCCAGAGGAGAGTTGGTATTGGAAATTGGGCCCCATTTGTTCTGTAGGCCCCCTAAAGGGGATGTGCTGTGAAAATCTGGAATAACAAAAGGTGATGGGCAGGTGCAAGCATGTGTGTACGGTGCCCACCAGGCAAGGGTTCCAATTCCTACCTTGTCTCTAAGTTGCTGGGTGGCCCTGAGTAAGTCACTTCAACTTCCTGGCATATTTTCTGTTGTAAAACAAGGGAGTTGGATGGCATGATCTTTGAGGTCCCCTCTAGCCCTGACGTCGTATATTCTGCCATACTTTTCACCTAATGCTTGGTTTTAGGCTTTAGGGTCCTGGAAACTGGCAGCTATCAGCCAAAGATCTCCAAATGCAATCTGAACCCAGTGGAGCTTAATATATTTTTGGATCTGGGCTTCAAGAGATCAGGCTTTGTGTTGGCAATATGGGGAATTCAGTTGCTCTTTTTGACAAGCAGTTGGATTACTGAATGATACATTGTATCTGGCAGCATTACTGACAAATCAGGGAACAAGGACAGTATTAAGAATTTCAAAATAGTTAAAGGGCCTTAAAAGATGGACCCTAATGAGGTTAGTAGATTATTTTAAGAACCACGGGGTTTGTCTTGTAAAACCCTCATTATGTAGAATGAGCTACTGAAAGACCGAGGGAGATGGAATGAGGGGGGCATGTGAGGAGAGGAGAGCTTTGGGAAGGACGGGACTCAAGTGCACTGGGAAAGAGGACTATTACTCTTGCTCTTAGTAGGTCAGGTGATTTCTTATTAGTGTGTGTTTGCTGGGAAGAGGGGAAAGTGATCATGAAATTGTGAGGGTAAGAGAGGTTGGGGCTGGTTTGTCTTTATGTTGCTTGTGGAAATAAAAGATTTAATTCCTGTAAAACGAAAGGCCTATTAAGGACAAGTAAAGATCAGAGCTAATTTGCACTGAAGGGAGGACTCGTGCTAAAATTGGTTTTCTATGTGAGAGTTTCACCCGGTGTGATTGCTTGGCATGCCCTAGGCCACCCCTACTGAAAAGTTCCTTACTGGGCCACGTTAGGGTTAAATGGGGCTGGAGTCTAAGCTTATGGTTGGAACGATGGCCCTAGTCTACCAAGAGGCAGAGAGGATGAAGGGCATTGGAAAAAGTCCGTGACTTCCGCCTGAGCCATTGTCCATGGTCCTGCTGATGCCATGTTCTCCTAGGACATCTACACATAAGAGTCACTGGGGCAATGTGGATTTGTGAGTCTCCAGACATGGCTCTGAGCAATCATGGCTGTGGCTACAAGAAGGGAACTTTTCGTCTGGTGGTGGTCTGTAGCTCTAATGTTCAGTATCAATATTAATTAATTACTAGTGATTTCCCAGAGCACTTTGTGGAGAAGTATTCTAAGTTTCTTATCTAGGCTCAGAAGAAAAGAGTAACTTCATGGATTCCATGAGTTTAGGGGGCGAGTAATAAGTGGAATCTTATCTCGGTCTGACCCATAGTGGATCTGCTAGTTTCACCCAGTGGTCATTCCCCTCTACCTCAAATATATAACTGGAGCAGATGTATTTGGTGGTAGGCAGAACCATCACGTTGGTTTCTTTGGTCTGGAGGCCAAAGTTATCTTAGAGCAGAAGTTCAGGAGGAATCCCCTGGAACTGCCTCCCTACTCCCCTTCAAAATTGTGAATCAAAACCAATATTGTACTCTGGAGGCATGGCAGAAATTAGGGCTATCCTTAAATATCTAAAGGATAGAGGGTTGCTGGTATCCCCTGTAATTCACCAATCTGACCCCAACAAAAACTAGGTGGATTCTGGTGGTCAACAAGAGTCCCAGTTGCAATGTGATGCTGGATATGATGTCATTGCTAGGGCAGGTGAACGTGGCCTCAGATGTGTAGACCAGTGTGTGGTCATTGGTGTGATGAATGTATTCGTTCCTCCCCCATCAAAAAGAAAGATTAGAAATACTTCTCATTTATGGAGAAAGGACATTCTTGCCCCAGGGCTTTGTTATTTCTCCGTCTCACCGTCACCAAATAATCTGAAGGGCTCTGGACTTTCTCCACGTGCTGTACAACATCACATTGGTCCTTTACCTTGATGACATCATGTTTATTGGATCAGATAAGCCAAAGCAGCAACTAAGTGGAGGTTTGAATAAGATCTATGTGCTCCAGAGGGTGAGATATAAACTTTATGAAGGTAAGACTTTATGAAGGTAAGACAGTAAACTGGGGAAGTTTTCCAAGGTCGGAAAGTCTAGGTCATGCCAAGGCCTCACCTCTAAAGAACAAATTATCTCATCTTTCCCTCCCACCACTAAGCAGAACCATGTTTGGTCGGCATTTCTGGGTTCTGCTGCAGCGTATTCCACACTTGGAAATACTGCTTCAGTCTCTGTAGTATGTGATAAAGACGGCAGCCTGCTCCGAGTGCGCCAGCAGCGGGAAGGGGCTCTGCTCTGTAGCAGGTCCAGGCTGCAATCCCAGCAGCCCTGCCACTTGCACTGTAAGGCCTGGCAGACCCTATGATAATAGAAGTCTGGGGGAGGCGAAAAGCCTCCATGGGGAGTTTATGGCTCGTTCCCAGAGGACAACCAAAGTGTAGACCCTTCGGGTTCTAGAGCAAGGCCATTCCATTCACAGCAGAGGATTATGTAGCATTCAGAAAGTGACTCCTTGCATGCTATTTGTCCTTGGGAGAATGGAACATCTGACCCTGTACCATCAAGAGACACTGTGGCCAGAGTTGTCCATCATAAACTGGGTTCTCTGAGATCCATCAAGTTTGGGTGGACCTATCAGCAATCCATCCTCTTCATTGTCATCATCATCAGCTGGCTTCGGGCATGGCAGGGTCAGAAGGGACTAGCAAGCTTCACAGGTGAGTGGCCAGACTCTTGCACCATCCTTACTTTTGCCCTGGTCCTTCTCCCTCAGCACACATATGGCCATGTGGAGGGTTCCTTATGACTAACTGTCAGAGGAGGAAAGAGCAGAGCTTGGTTCACGGGTGGGTCTGCTCCATATGTGGGTAGAAGCCAAAAATGGGCTGTTGTAGCACTACAGTCCTGCTCAGGGAAAGACAGCAGTTGGAGGAGATGCTGTCAATGGGCAGAGCATTGCGGGGTGGGGGGGTACACCAGGCTGCCACTTTGTGTGAAAATGTAAGTGGTCCAAGGTAAGAATATGCACTGAACGCATATACACACAGACTCAGAGTTATGGCAAATGGTTGGCCTGGAATGAGCAAGATTACAAGACAGAGGACAAGATTTGGGCACAAAGCATGTGGAGAGACTTAGGAAAGTGGGCAAGAAGGGTGAAGGTCTTTGTATGATATGTTAACCCCCATCTGAGAGCACCTACCTCTAAACCAACACTAACAACCAAGAACCTTCTCACTGTGGAATCTTGGGCTTTGGCCAATAGGTTGGCTGGTTTTTGTTTGGATTTCAGCTTATTTGCTTCAGAGAGAACTTCCTCAACTATCTTAACTAAGGGCTTGCCCCCTCTACTCTATCATATCACCTTGTTTTATTTTTTCCATTGGTCTTATGTTAAGTAATCCTATTTATTGTGTTGCCTGTGTCTTTGATAATTCTTCACCTAATAGAGAAGAGACATCTTTGTCTTTTTTTTTTTTAAAAGATTTTATTTATTTATTTAAGAGAGAGAGTAAGAGAGAGAAAGAGAGAGAGCACAGGCACGGGGAACAGCAGGCAGAGGGAGAGGGAGAAGCAGGCTCCCTGCTGAGCAGAGAGCCCAATGTGGGGCTCGATCCCAGGACCCTGGGACCATGACCTGAGCCGAAGGCAGACGCTTAACTGACAGCCACCCAAGCGCCCGAGACATTTTTGTCTTATTCAGCACTTTATCCCTTGTGCTAGGAACAGTTCCTGACACATAGTATGCATTCAATACATATTTGTTGAATGAAGGAATAGGGCTCGGCAAGGTTAAGTAACTTGTCCAAGGTCACATAGTGAATTAGTATTACAGCTGGGGTTTGAACCCAGGCTCCAGAGTGCTAGTTTTGTGACTTTGGCCAGATACTTAACATCTGTCTTTCTAACTTAGTTTCTTCATCTAATAGTAATATCTACCTCTGGGTTATTGTGAGAATAAATGGAGTTAGTATGTACAAATATTTAGAATAGTGCCTCTTACAGGTTTGGCATGGTAGAAGTGTTTACTACCATTAAGTACTGAATGAGATTTAAACTTGGATCTGACTGGGTTCTTAGGCTTTGGCAAAGATCCTAAGTGGCATTTTTTAAGGGCACAGGGACACTTGTGGGGGGAGGGACAATGGCTGAGGAGAGGGTAGGTGTTTGATGGACAGTGAGCTTCATAATCTCACCAAAGCACAGTGATGGGCACGACGGGAAACTCAAAACTACAATATGGTCTCTGTCCTCAAGCAGGTCTTTCCTTTGGACACAATATTTTAAATGTTTACAACCACATCACCGAGCCAGGTCATTGCTGACCATGCTGAGACCAGAAGTGCCCTTCTCCAGGACCAAAGATAGCCACAGCTTTGTTCCACATGTTGCCACACTATGTCTTCCCCAATCCAGATGCGTGGAAACATCTATAGAAACCTTGGGACACCTTCCTCAGGTGTTGATTGCAACTTCATTTTGACTTGTGTCTCTGAATTTGCCCTCCTCTTCTCAGAAATAACTGAGGGCAGCCTCTCTGTGGCCCTTGACCTGACTCACTTTGGGTTTGACTTCTGAACTTCTGACTGCCAAGGACCCTGACCATTGGCTTGGGTGGAAATTTATGGTCCAGGACTGTTGGCATTTATACCACCGGCTGATGGAAGCACATGGCCACATTTTTATTCCGGACACTGAAAACTTCGCTCAAACCACTCTTGGGTGAATTGCATTGAACTTTGCCTGGTATTTTGTGCTGGTATTGTTTGCTGAATACTCTAGTGAGTGTTGAGCTTATATTTACTGCATGATTTAACTGTAAGTTTTACTATTTGAGTTGACCTCCAAGAAGCAAAGTAAATGACAAGGCCCATTATACCTTATTTTGCAGGTTTGTTCATTGCCACAGCCATGACGCAGTCTGCATTTCTGACAGAAATGAGATGATTTCACGTAGGATTCTAGGATCCGCATTGCTTTGCTAATATTAAGAATTTGGTGAAAAAATTTTTTTGTTTTTTTTTCTAATGTGGACATGTGTGAAATACGCTTATCCAACAGTTTATTTTGTTCTTCCTTTTTTTTTTTTTTCTTTTCCCCTAGCAATGTAGTATCAGCTTTTCCTTTGCTTTTGGTCTCAGGAAAGGTTACATGGTGTTTTAATCATATGTGTATATAATGCCCATTAGTACTAATGGGATATGTACTTTAGCTGGGACATAATCACTAATAGTATGCAAATCAACACTTATTCTCCAATGTTTGCTGAAGGCTCCATTCTTGGGCAACATATGGTCTCTAGTCACCTCCTCATTCTGCTCTGAAAATTTTCCATTACACATCTTAATCATCAATTTTTTTTTGCCCTCTGCTTAAGAAATGAATTAAGGCAGGAAGAATTGAGAGGACAACCATTTTTAGATTGAAAAGAACTCCTTGCTGCCAAAACCCACTGTTGCATTTTTACATTTTTATTTTTCATTTTTGACGTCACCAATTAGCACCTCAAAGTGATTTTTGCGTCTGGCATGCATGGGGTGTGAACTATAAAAATTTTGGTTTCAAAGCTTCTTTTGCTCTGTTCTGTGGGAAAAAGTCCCTTTATCAGAGAGCAATTGTTCAGGCACAAGGGATAATAGTTTAAGATGTGTCCGAATAGCATTTGTCCAGACAGTCAAAGTAATTTTAGAAAATGTGTGGGTCTGATAAAAGTTAACCTTGTCAATAGCCAGAAAGAAGAAATTAATATTGAGAGAGCACCTAGTATATATCAGGCACCACATTTGCCTTCTGTTATTTAGTTTTTGTAAAGGCAAAGGCAACTAGAGCAACTTACCAAGTTAATTTGTTCACTTGCCCCCTTCTTTTACCACAAAATTATTTAATGAGCGCTATCCTGTTCTAGGCATTGCTCTAGGCCCTGGGGATAGCATCCTGAATGTTATACACTTGATCCCTGCCTTTATGGGGCTTGCAACCTAATTGGGAGGACAGATAAAATATAACTAAACAAAGAATATATCAGTGGGAAGGGCGCCTGGTTGGCCAGTCGGTTAAGCATCTGCCTTCGGCTCAGGTCATGATCCCAGGGTCCTGAGATTGAGCCCCACATTGGACTCCTTGCTCAGCGGGGAGTCTGCTTCTCCCTCTCCCTCTGCTCCTGGCTTGTGCTCTCTCTCTCAGTCACTCACTCTCTTTCTCTCTCAAATAAATAAAATCTTTTTAATCTTCTTAAAAAAGATTTTATTTATTAATTTGAGAGAGAAAGAGCACAAGCAGGGGGAGCGGCAGGCAGAGGGATAAGCAGGCTCCCAACTGAGCAAGGAGCCTGATGTGGGACTCAATCCCAGGATCCTGGGATCATGACCTGAGCCGAAGGCTGACGCTTAACTGACTGAGCCACACAGGCATCCCTCAAACAAATAAAATCTTAAAAAATATATATCAATGGGAAATAAATGGTGGTAAGTGCTCCAAAGGCTTCAAATAGTGTGTTAAGATAGAGAATAATTGGAGGGGCAGAGTGAGAGGAACCTTGACTTTGACCTTGACCTTGAATGCACAGTGCAAGGGGACCAAAGCCTTGATTCACACCCAAGTTAGTCTGTCGCCAAAGATGTTCCTTCCATTATACTTATGTCAACTGGGCAACTCTATTCTGAGTTTTGATCATGACTATTATGGCTAACATTTCCTGAGTCCCTGGTATGTGCCAGGCCCCATTCAAGCTTATGTATTTCTCCAGCTGTCTTACGAAGCAGAAATTATTTTTCCCCATTTTGCAGAAAAGAAATCTGAGACTTAAATCTAAGACTTAAGTTTGCAACTTGCCCAGGTGACACAGTAACATTTTCTCTTTGGTCCCCAATGCTTTTGTTCCCAGCAGCTAGATTCTATAGCCAACCTTTCTTCCCAGAGTCCGAGGGGTTGTGTTCTTCCTGAGAATAGAGGTTTGGGCAATGTAGATTGGTTGATGGCACATTCTATCTCTATCTCTTAGGGAAGGAAGGAAGGAGAGATGGCAGGAAGGAAGGAGAGAAGGAAAAGACCCATGCCTGAACCCTAGGAGTCAAGAATAACATAGATTATGAATGGAGTTTCATTCTTTAAAAACATCATGTATTTTTCAGATTAAAAAGTGATTCTGGGGTGCCTGGGTGGCTCAGTTGGCTAAGTGTCTGACCCTTGGTTTCGGCTCAGGGTTCTGGGACCAAGCCCCACATCGGACTCCGCACTCAGTGGGGAATCTGCTGGAGATTCTCTCCCTTTTCCTCTCTCCCTCCCCCTGCTTGTACTCTCACTCTCTAAAATAAATAAATCTTGGGGCGCCTGGGTGGCCCATTTGGTTAAACGTCTGCCTTGGGCTCAGGTCATGATCCCAGGGTCCTGGGATGGAGCCCTGGGTCGGGTTCCCTGCTCCGCGGGGAGCCTGCTTCTCCCTTTGTCCCTCCCCCTGCTCTTGTGCTCTGTGCTCTCTCTCTCTCTCTCTCTCTCTCTCTCCCTCTCAAATGAATAAATAAAATCTTAAAAATAAATAAATCAATCTTTAAAAAAATGACTACAAAGTCATAGGTGATTGGGGGGGGAAGGATAGAGAAATGTAAAGGCAAAAATAAAAATCACTAACAGTTCCGTCATCCAGAAAGGGCAGATTTTTTCAGTGGATAAGAACAAAGATGACTGACATGTATATAGCACCTGAGCAGTGCCAGGAGTAATTTCACACATTTCACATACATTAACTAATTTAATCATCATAGTAACCCGACCTGAGGGTGCTATTATTATCTCAAAGTTGTGGAAAAGGAAAGAATGGCGAAGTAATATTCCCAAGACCAACGGATGAAACCTCCCCAGGCAGCCCAGTTCTGGATCCATGCTACTCCTGCTGATACTCCACCTCTACATTAAAAGAGATGTATATAATCTTTTATAAACCTGGGGTCACATTTTATTTTTTTATTTTTTAATATTTTTTAAAGATTTTTATTTATTTATTTGACACAGAGAGAGACACAGCGAGAGAGGGAACACAAGCAGGGGGAGTGGGAGAGGGAGAAGCAGGCTTCCCGCAGAGCAGGGAGCCCAATGCGGGGCTCGATCCCAGGGCCCTGGGATCATGACCTGAGCCGAAGGCAGACGCTTAACGACTAAGCCACCCAGGCGTCCATGGGATCACATTTTACATGCAACTTTAGATTCTACTTCTTAAGTTAACATTATTTCATGGGCGTTTTTCCATGTCCTTATATATTCTTCAAAATATTTTTAATGGCCGTATGGTTATATTTTATATAACCACCTCCCACTGTTACACACTTAGGTTGTTCTCCCCCCCCCCTTTTTTGGTAATTATAAAAAATGATGCAATGAGCCTCTGTGTTCATAAATCTTTAATCAACTTTTTTGATTATTTCCTCAGGATAGATTCCTGGAAGAGAATGACTTGGTCAGAACTTTTGGCATGACTTCAAATCGTGGTAGAAGAAAAGTGTTCAGATGTGTGTCATAGATTTAAATAACATAAAAACTCAGAAAAGTTGGAGATCTGTGTGGGCTGAGTTAAAAAAAAAAAAAAAACAATCAGGGAAGACTTCCTTAAGGAGGTAGGTGGAGGATGAACCTGCCTTGGACACAGGGCTAGAGCACCAATGTGGGGACATTTCTCTAAGGCTCTGGACATCTCTCTTCCACGGGTCAGTGGACTTGGGCAGGGGGTTGGTGAGAGAAGGCTTCACGGAGCCGAGTCTTACAGGATGAAAAGGAGTTTCCAAGGTGGACAAGGGGTTTGAGGAGAGGAGGTAAGTGGGCCTTGTCTGAACAACCTAGGCAGGCACAAAGGTGTGAGAGAACAGGAAGGGCTCTGAGTTGGTGCAGGAATGATTTGGGAGAAGAGCTCAGAAGAGGTAGGCCAGGGCTAGATCCTGAAAGGCCTCGCACATGGCACTGAGGACCACAAAGCTTTCTTCCGCCGGCGGGAGAACATACCGAAGGCTTTTCGCCTAAAAGAAATTGTGGTCATATCTGTGTTTTTGATGGCACCCTGGTGCCAGGAAGGAGAAAGGATGGAAGCGGGTGCAGGCAGAGGAAGCTGCTCTTGGGAGGATGTTCTGGGGACTCAGAGGAGCGCCCCGGCACCGGCCTGTTTCCAGGAGCTTCACCCACAGCAGGCCCGCGGCCCTCTTCCTTTTTCCTCCTGCTCTGCCAAGAGGAGTACAGACTGAATATTAAAACACTGACACAGAGATGAAAAAGCTGCAGAAACAAAGAGCACAAACACTTTCTCTATGTTGTTGAGCATTAACATCCATGAGAAATATGCATGCATGTTGGTGCAGAAAATAATGAGGTGCTATACCTCCTTAAGCAGATTCAGTGCATCCTGGTTAGGGCCCCGATGGGCAGAAGGGGAGGACGGCTGGAGGGGGGCCGGCCACTGTCGGTGCGGATGCTCCTTCCCAAGCAGACAGGTCACTCGGTGCTTTCTTCCAGGCAATTATTTTCAGGATGACTAGAGATTTCGATCAACCAATCAAGCTTTTATAGAAGCCACTTTCCTTGATTATGTCCCCGATCTTTAACTCAGAAAGATTTTCCTCAGTGTGGCTTGACAACCTTGTTTTCAATTAATTTCTCTCTTCCCACCTCCTGCATCTTGCTTTTGCTTTCATTTGGGGAGCTGGAGGGTTCATGGGCTCTCCTGAATTTCCCACACAGGGTGTGTGTGTGTGTGTGTGTGTGTGTGTGTATTTTATTTATTTATTTATTTATTTATTTATTTACTTACTTACTTATTTATTTTTAAAAAGATTTTGTTTATTTATCTGACAGAGAGCGACACAGCGAGAAAGGAAACACAAGCAGGGGGAGTGGGAGAGGGAGAAGCAGGCTTCCCGCGGAGCATGGAGCTTGATGCGGGGCTCGATCCCAGGACCCTGGGAAAGCAGACACCTAATGACTGAGCCACTCAGGTGCCCCATGGGTGTATATTTTAAAGGCTTCTTTCTGGCTTTCTCTCAATGAGGAATGTCCCATGAAAGAGCAGAATGATTTGTGAGCAGGAGACTGAGTGAACAAGAACTGAGTGTACAAATTGTGGGGTGTAGAGGAGGCTGAGCCCTGGGTGGTGGGGGTCAGGACCAGCCCCAGGAGTATGCAAAAAGAGGCAGGCTCTGTGTTTTCAAATGCAGCAGGCCTATCCCCACTTCAGAATACACTGATGAATATTTTGAATTTTAATGGATACACATCTATTTCAGAATGATTTATTCCATGGGAATGATTGCTTTTCTTTTAAAATAAAATTATTTGCATAAGATATAAGTGACTTAAATAAATATGCGAGGTAAATATTAGTTCAGATGTTATGTGGACGGTGGCAAATCTCTTGAAGGTGGCACCTGAGTGCCTTAAGATCAGGAGACACTGGAATGAATTTTGGAATCAGAGAGACGTGGGTAAAATGTCAGCGTTGCCTCTTACTAAATGTGTGCCTCTGGGAAAATTACTTAATATCTCTGCATCTTCGTTTAGTTTTTTTGTTTTTAATCTGTAAAATGGCGTGTACCTTTCAACATTGTTGTGGGGTTCGGAGATTCACTTGTTCATCCGTGTATTCATTTTGTCATTACTGAACATGTGCTGTGTGCCCCTCGCTGTCTGGGCACCGGGAACAGAGCAGTGAAGCCGACAAAGCTGATGGCATCATGGAGCTGCCATTCTAATGGGGAGGGCAGATGATACATGCATAGAGAGACTTGTAAGGAACTGTCGAGTTCCAAGAAAAATGTACTCCCTGAGTAAGGGAGAGGTTATAGCGGAGCCTCTGAGACAGGAATATGTTAGGCATGTTTGAGGAAGGGCGAGGTGGTCACAGGGTGGTTGAAGTGATGGAGGGAGAGGGAGAATGGAGGAAATGTGGTGGGACGAGTAGTCCGATGCCAGAGGGGAGAGCGCCTCGTAGGGCGGGGTGGAGACCTTGGGTTTCATTTTAAGGGTGATGAGAAGAGGATAGATGGATACATTGTATCCATTCATAATGACAAATTCCCTGAATATTTGAAGAGCGATTTACCTAGTGCCCAGCTTATGCAGAGCACTCCATTCGGCTCGGAGGTTTGAGGAATACCAAGATAAGGTGGATGGAGGAGCTCAAATTCTTGTTGGAGAAACAGGAGCTAATCAATCAATATCTGCCCTTCATCCAGTACCTGCTGTGTGCCAGGCATAGTTCCAAGTGTTTCCTTGTAATGCAGTAGCTCATGTGGTCCTTAGAAAACAATAATATATAGTCAGTTATTATCTCCATTTCTGGGGCCTGGAGAGGCTTGGCTCTCTGCACAGTGCCTCGCCCCTTTCAAAGAGAGGAGAGCAAAGTAGACGTGCTCCCTTTGAGGGTCCAAGTAGAGTGGGCATGCAGAGCAAACGTTACCCCCAAAGAGGGAGAACACAGCTGAGGGACTGCAGGTGCTCTGGACAGCCACCTTGCCTCTCGTCTCCATGCTTCTGTTTTCTCATCCATGAAATGGGATCACCGGGAGTATCCATCCTATAGGATAGTTATGAGGATGAAATGAGACAGTGCATGGAAAATGCTTTTGCACTGAGCCTGGCATATGCAAGTGTCTCTCAGGTCTTAGCAATACACCTGCAAGGGATTAGGGTGACACTTCATGGTCTGGGCCTGGGCCTTGAGGGGTGAGTGATAAGAAGCCAAGGTAGATAAGTTAATTCTAGGCTGACAGAGAACATCTCAGGTATAATAGAGTGTTGGTGACTCATGGTGTGCTGGGTGGTGGGGGAGGGTGTAGCGGACAATTCTTTTAATTTTATTAATCTGTGACATCGAGGAGACCTTGACTGCATCCTTAGCATAGTGAACTTCTTTTTTTTCAGGCTCCAGGGAAGCTTTGATCCTTTGAGCATAGGGGAGCCCATGATCTGACCTGTGCATTCATAGGCATGCCCAGGAGGAATGCGAGAAGATTGCATCGGTCCAGGCTGTCAACACTGAACGTCTGACGGGTGAAGGGAAAGGTGGGGAGAAGGGATGAAAGGTAGAGATGTCTCAGAGGTGGAATCTACAGAGCTTGGGGCCTGATTCCACCAACTCCTTGCTGCTACACACACACATGCACGCACACACAAAGCAAGAGAACGCCAGATTCACCACACCTCAGCCTCGTTCTGTGTCCCGCTGGGGATGAGACTACTTATAGTTCCTTAGTTTTCCCATCTGTAAGGTGAGAAAAATAAAACCAGAATCTCATGGCTCCCAACGAGCTATAGTTATGTATTACGTTAGCATTGAGAACCCTGTGGAAATGCAGACTGGCTTCACTTCTCCTGCTAATAAAGGACTGTCTTCCTCCCAGAATACAGAACCCACAACTTGCATTTTCTGAGTATCAGAAAGCGATGGTTTGGGTTTGAGCTATTCACTCACTTATGATCTGAGATTATTCTAAAAAGACTTCGCAGCTTAGTCTAATTGGGTAATTGGGATGTTTCCAGATGAAATTTGACTTGTATTTTTTAAAAAACGCTTTGAAGATCTGGTTGCCATGGTGCTGTTCTGCTGACAAGATCCTTCACTGGCTCCCACTAAGCAGCAATAATGGGCTTCTGTTTATTCTAAGTTTCAGGTTACCCCACCTGAACATCCTCTGGAAGGAAGGAAGGTATGAACCTGGAGGAATGAAAAAAGTCCTTCCCTCGCTCTCCTTGATGGGGATGAGCTGAGGAGAAGATTGGTCAGGGTAGGGTTGGGGGCCTGGGCCTCGGCGAGGAGGGTCTTCCCAGACCACCTGACCCTGGGGCAGCTGGGAGTTGAGAAAGAAGCCACCGCACATCTGCCACCCATAAATTGGGTGGCTCTTTCAGGATATGAATACTAATCCTCTCGTATTTGGGGCAAATAGGTGTTTGGCAGAGAGAATTATCTTTATTTTAAGAAATAACATGGCTATAAAAATGAATGCTTATGCTTTTATAGTATTACTGTTTTCAACTGGAAAAAGCCTTTGTTCTAATTCAATTTTTCAACCTCCTGGACAATCATTCTTTCCTGTCGTCCTTAAACTTCTTGTATCTGAGTGTTTATTATAAGAATGTGAAACATCTTCCCCAGATGCAGTATTTTTGGCTTCATTAAAAGTTTTTCTAGTTCCTCTTCAGTCATGTCAATATTTACCTTGGGCAATGCTTTGTATCCTTTTGTTTATAATTCCAGAATTCTCCAAGACAAACTGATTTTTCATGACTCTCTGGCCTAGGTTACAATTTAAACATACCTTATGTTGACGTTTTAAGAGTACGAGTCCCCACACCATTTCCTGTACTTCTTCTCATAGTTTGTGACCTGCTGAAATCACTTCATGCCTTGTAGTTTTGTTTTGTTTGTTTTTTTCCCCTTTCAGGTATCTTCCAAGTACATCTTTTTCATCGATTTTACTCTTAAAACACTAGCAAAGGAACTTTCTCTTCCTTTCCTTTTAAAATCCCAGGATCCCCTTATCCTGTCAGTGATGCTGTCACGATATTGCATCAAACCCACATTTTTTGAGCCCTTCCATTGTTTCTCTTAGGGAGCACACTCTTCCGTGTTGCCCACTCCCTCTTGTGATATTTCTGGCTGCTGATGAAGAGAACACGTGATCCCAGGCTTCATAGTTTACAGACACTGGGATATGTATCTACTAACTATAGTTAGTAGATAGACTAACGGCTAAACCCCCAGTGAGTCAGAGGAGGCCTTAGTGACCAAACAGACATCTTAAAGCTGGATCATGTTTTTCCTGAGAAGCCCACTTCTGTAGAGCCAATCATCTTTCTTAATCACTCAGGATTTTATGATTCTGTGTGTTTCTTTTAGTTCTCTACAGGTACCTTACAGTTGTAGAGGAGTTAAGCCCCACAAAGTCGCTCACATACATTATTACTTTTGATCCTTATAACAACTTTGTGAGGAGACCCAGAGGATTCAAATGACCTGCTGGAGATCCCAAAGCGAGTTGAGTAAGACACAGTTTTCGCTCTTGAGGATATTTATATTAATAAATGATTTGGTTTTATGTAAGTCTTTCTGTTCTTTTTAAACACTGTACTTTTTCTTGTTTGGGGGACATTGCATGTGCTACTTCCTTTGCTTGAACTACTTGACTTCTCCCTTTGACTAGCTAAACTCCTACCCGTTTTTCAAATGTCAGCTTTGATTTCACTTCCTCTAGAAGCCTTCTGTGGTCCCCCAAGTCTAAGCGAGGATTTCTTCCTTCAGGCTCCCATAACACCCTTAAAAATACATAAGTTGATCACAGTGTCTGTCCCCTGATGAACACTGGTTAAGCATGCGCTGTTAACACTCCCCACCCACCTCTTACCACGTGAGGATTTCTTGCTTTCCATTGTATCCCCAGTACCTAGCTCTGGGATGGCACTAAATAAACAGTTGTCAAATGAATAACTGATGCACATTGTGCCTTCTGGTTGTAGTTCTTGGATCCTTGAGTTCAAGAACAAATGCCACAGAGGGCCCCAAGAGATACCAGAGAATTTTGGATATTTCCAAGTTCATTCTTTATAATACCATCTGAGTCTTGGTAACTAATGTGGTTGGTTGGTGTTTGTCAAAACAAAATAAAATGAAACCAGAAATCCTTTTTCCCTTACTTTGCCTGCTTCTCCCTTGGGGAACTGTTCCCTTTCCCACTTTTGATTAGTGTCCTGCAGGTTGGGCTGCCCCCATCTTGGGAACAGGAGTAGGCCTCATAAGCATATTCTATCCCCCAGGTGCTGGGACAAGCTTAGGGATGGGCACTCAGCTCAAGCTGGTAACTGTGGGACTCCTGGTGAAACTCTTAGGTAAGAGAGGGTCTCTTTTTCCTTTGAAGGTTACAAGCAATAGAAACAAGGATGGAACAACTGGTTTTAGATGGTGATAGAGTGAAGGCATGATAAAGACATCATTGAATACATGGATTCAGCACCTGATTCCTTGAATTTCTAAATGTATGAACTGATAAACTAACTCCCTTTTTGGTTGCAACTGGTTTGAGTTGCATTTTGGTCAGTCACCAGTGACTGATAGAGTTCTGACTAATTCAGGGGAAAACAAAATACCATGGTATTTTTATTATTGACATCAGTGCTTTTTGGTCCTTTGTGGCTTTGCCTTATGCTTTCACTTCTTCATATGTGTTTTACATCCATGTAATTTGTCTTAGGTGTTCAATTGGGAACAAAGAAAACCAGCATGTTTTTGACTTATTTTCCCCAAGTCCAATGTCATCCTCTAGGATGTGCCCTGGTTCGTGTTGGAGCTGAGCACATGCCTGGGATTCTCCTTCTAGGAGTGGTGACAGTTTTACACAGATTCGACCACATGTCCAGACCTTACCTATTGGTCTTCTAGGCTGAACTGTGGGAGAGTGAATGCACTGGGGGCTGGGAGGGTGCTCTCTGATCTCAAAGTAGCACAGAGCTTCTGAGCCTATAGAAGCAGGGCCTCAGAACTGAATCTGAATGAGCTTCATGCCCAACAATGGACAGGCAAAGGCCTTCATATTCTCCTTGGAGACCACTTTCTGCCCCCTTCCGGGGCTGGAGAATCAAAAGGAGTTGGAGGCCATTTGGACTTCATGGTTGGTGGATGCCGGTCTCTAAGTGCTCTGGTGGCTCCACCCATGGAACGGGTTCTGTGGATGGAAGGATAGAAACATCTCTCTTTCCTGGAAGCCTTTGATGAAGGGCCAGTGAAGATCCCTATGGCAATTGTTTACCATAGGCAATATACTCAATATATATCAACTGCTCTCTGTCCCTGATTCATGGATGCATATAAGTAATTAAAGCAGGGAGGCACGGACTCAGTCCGAGCTCTTTGCCAAACATATTCCTGGAAACTGGATCACTGGGCGCATCACTGTATAATGGACAATATTTTCCATTCAAAGTGTTGTATTTGGGAGTTGTTTTCCTGAACAAGGTTGCAGCTTCAAATATATTAGAGATGACCGTTCATTGTCACCAAATTCAAGATACAAACTGCAAAATCTTAAAATAGTGAGAGTGCGATTTAATTCCTATTAAATTTAAAAAACCTAAAACCACAAGTTTTAAATGAAATGTATATTCCTTACCCAATGTTTGTATAAGTGCCTCAATTATATGTGAAATATTCATATGTCACATAAAAATCTATTTGACTGTTATAATGTAAACAAAATGTGTTTTTTTCTTAGCAATGTGTTAATTTTTGAGAGTATTCTTATTTTAGAATTAAATTAATTTTGCTTATCTTCTTAAAATCTTGAAGGTTTTTTTTTTTAAAGATTTTATTTATTTATTCATGAGAGACAGAGAGAGAGAGAGAGAGGGAGAGAGAGAGAAGCAGGCTCCCAAGGAGCAGGGAGCCCGATGCGGGACTCGATCCCAGGACCCTGGGATCATGACCTGAGTCAAAGGCAGACGCTTAACCATCTGAGCCACCCATGCACCCGAAACCTTGAAGGGTTTTAGGAGGATGTTTTGGATGATTTAGATCGATACACCACTGCCCACTCACCATTGAACTGGCCTTTTCTTTTACATCTCCCTATGGTAAGCATGGATGTACCGGTCTTTTGGGTAAACCAAATGTGTTAGAAAAGTCTTATTTATGATGATGGTAATCACAGAGATGAAGGTGGTGTTACACTCCCCGAACCTGGTAAAGATATGGAGAAGCGACCTGCAAGTTGTCACCTGCATATAACAGAATTGCAATTAGCAAAAGACATAAAACTGCCCAACAAGTGAAATTTAGTTTTTCTATGAACCATATTTATAAGTAAGAAGCAAGGTCTGTTTCCTCCCTTCATGAGGCTGAAGTAGCAAAGTTTAGGGCTCACTTCCACGTGGGACTTAGCAAGGTCCTTTTGTCCTGTGATGTCCTAATGATAAGATTAGGGTTTAGGCAGATGGGCAGGGAGAGGGCCCAGAAGTCCTGAGCTAGGGCATGGGTTCCAGTTGACCCTATCCGAGAGGCCCGCCTAAGAGCTCAGGACACAAGGACAATTGACAATGAGGCGTTAGGTATTTTCTTTTGTGGGAGTTTCTTGCATATGACTTCCCAAGAAATTGTCCACCGATCTAGGCTTTTGGATCTCTAAGAAAACCATCTTCGTTCCATCAGCATCTTATACTGATTCCTAATAGAACCAAAAGAGGAAAAAAAGGTTTCTGCCTCACCCCCAGTTAACCTGAAAATTCAATTAAAGAGCCTCCTCCAAACACTCCAGGTCAGTGAAGTTTAACTATACACACCCTTGGAAAGGCCAGGCTAGATGAAACTGACATTTTGAGACCTGTATTTTGCATTGAAATAGGAATGTATTTTTCCTTGCTTGTTTTGATAGCATTTTACTGATAGCAAGTTTGGGGAGAAGGGTTTCGGGGAACAGATATCTAGCTTTTGGTTTATTATCAGTGAACATTTCCCCCAAACTGTACCCTGTTTGCTTAGTTCACAAATGGTGCTTAGCAAAATTATGTTTTTGCTTTGCAAATTTGTTGCTGCTTTCTCTCTTGCTTTCCTAGAAGATCTTTGGATACGTAAGGGTGGCAGCCACTGAGATCAGTGTTGACTTCTGCATTGGAAGGGTTTTCTTTCAGTTTATCCTAGAATTAATGAGTACAACAAATAGCTGTACAATGAACCCATTCTGCCTGGTGACACACTCTCGCCAATGAGCATTTAGCAGATGGTCTGTCTTGCCGAGGATGGAGGAGGCATGGGAAAAATGCCGTTAGGAGAGTGGGTCCTACTTATTTGAAGCCAGGTTCCTCCATTTTTCTTGTGGTATTTAGAATCTTGCCCTGCAATTTCTTCCCCTCCCCCCCGCCACTCTAATTAGGTGGGCAGCCTCTCTGCCATTTACAGATTTCCATTTGGTTCTACTTCTCTTTCAATTCCAACATTTTTTATTCCTGGCACTGGCAACTTTGCCCAAACTACTCTTAGGTGAGTGTCTGGGGGTGTTATTCCATAAGAAGTCTACAGCTTGATTCAATCTCCTGATAAAATTACAACCGGAAAGCAGCAAAGTGAATAAAAGGAGACAAGAGGCGCTAACTGAGTGACAAAGGCAATCTTGTCACACTAGTGTTACTCAAACCAGTGTTCGCCTGGATGCAGAGCACGTGCCTCGTCTGAGACGTGGGTGGTGCCGTTTTGTCTTTGATTTTTATTACCATGCCCTGAATGAAATTACCTGTTTTATATCTTATGTTTCTCTTGGAACATGTTAACTTATGTCTAGCCCTTGGCTTGTAAGAACCCTATCTGAGTGACAAGAAATCCAGGTATTGTTTTGTTTCTCTTGTTAATTTGTCTTAAAGTGTTCTCGGAGGAAATGAAGGGAAGCCCCCATTTGTTTCTAAGAAAAAAAAAAAAATTTTCTTTCCCCAAATTGGAGAACTAACAGCCTTAGGAAGAGGTGTGGGCTTGTTTATGCATATTCAGTTAGCTCGGCTCCGAATTTTGTCCTTGAGCTGCTTGGTATCCTCTATTTCAAGTTCTTTCACGGACATTAACTATCAACCATTGTTTTTGAAGCTGTGGATAGTTTACCCACCCCTAAGAGGAATTTCTTTTATGTCTTTCTAGCTTTATGGAGGTATAACTGACAAATAAAATCGTATATGTTTAAGGTATACAATGTGATAGTTTGATATGCGTATGCATTGTGAAATGATAACCACAATCGAGGTAATTAACATGTCCATCACCTCACATAGATACTTCTTTTTTAAATATTTTTGGTTATGAGAACACTTAAGATCCACTCTCCTAGCAAATTTCAAGTCTCCACTACCACATCATTAACTCTAATCACCATGCTATACATTAGCCTCTCCAGAACTTAACCATCTTATAAATGCAAGTTGTACATCTCTCCCTTTCCCCCACCCCCAGCCCCTGCACCATTCTAATCCTGAGTTCTAGGAGTTCAACTGTTTTGTTTCACACTTAAGTGAGATTATATTTGTCATTCTGTGTCAGACCTATTTCACTTAGCATAATGTCCTCCAGGTTCATTCATGTTATCACAAATGGAAGGCTTTCCTCTCCTTTTTTATGGTTGAATAACATTTCATTATTTGTATATCTATGTATTTATTGATACCTAATCCATCTATATCATGGTTTCTTTATCCATTCACCCGTCAACAGAATCTAGATTGTTTCCTTATCTTGGCTACTATGGACAATGCTGCAATGAACATGGGAGTGCAGCTACTTCTTCAAGATACTGATTTTATTTCCTTTGAATATATACCCAGAATGGGATTGCTGAATCAAGAGAAGCTTTCTTCTGTAGGAATTGTTTTTGATTGTCTCAAGATGGAAAATGACTCAAATCAAAAGACTCTGAGATACTGAAGCCACTTTTGTAACTGGCTCCCAGAGATCTTTCTGTAAGTCCTGACACCATAAGGAAAGTGTCTACTTGCAGGTAGGGCAGCAAGCCCTAAGGGAGATTTTCAGGATTTTCTTATACCCCGTGGACAGTTGGGTATACTGACACATGGACAACTGAGGGTCCCTTACAGTTTCGATATTATCCAGGAATGTGCGAGTTCCTTCTTCCACAACTTCCCTTCCAGGTGAAGGAGATCTTCAAAGGATAGGAAGGATGATAGGAAACCTACTACTTTAGCAAGGCATTATTTGGGATTTCTGTAATTGTGAAGATTATCTTCCCACCCCCAGTAGCTCCCACGGACCATCCCTCCTAGAAAAGGGCCCATCAAATCCCTCCTCACATGACAGATCTTCGGTGTTATCTTCTCTAAGTCATTCTTTCTTGGGCTAAACATCTCTAGGATGTTAGCTGCTGTCCAGACGTGTTACCTTCTTGTAATATCCATACTGAAGGTGGTGTGGTATACTGGATGTGGTCTGACCAAATGCAGAGCAGGCGAAGGGTCAGGAATCTCCTTCGGGAAAGTTCTCATGTTCTTGTTTATAGGAGAAACTTCTGCCTCTGAATACCAAAGTAATCCAGGCTCATAGGCAGTGCCTGAGATACCACAGTTCTGCTTGGATACCCAAAGAACCACGTATAATCAAATTTATTCAAAATCGATCTCTAAACAGACACCACATTCGGATCCTCCTCTTGACTCTGCTATTTCTGAGAGTGAAAGCCAGATTCTTCCAGGCATCTTTGAGTTGTCCTTAATCTCCCTCACCTCCTTGCTGATGGTTATGATTCCCATTTCTTGGGCCATACTGTTTCTTCTGGGCCTGGTTCCTCTCCCGATTCAGATCCGCCTTTCGGCGGATACTGGGAGTCTGCGAAACGTAGGGCATTCCTGTAATACTTTACACAATCGGACCTAAGAAGGTCACACTGAGGTGGGCCTTCTGCACAACGGGCTCTCCGGCAGTGCTAATGTGCATTTTCCTGAAACATACACGCAAGAGGGAAAAAGCGCACGTGACAAAAAGAAAGTGGAGAATGAAGTTACCCGTCTTCTTGACGAGCCTAATGTCGAAAGGGCCACGGGAGGGACACATCTTCAGGCTGAGTCATCATCTACAAATAGTTAAAACAAAAGTTCCTCCCGCCACGGCTGCACCCAGAGGAGTGGGGCAGAGGTTCTGATTGAGAACTTTGATTTCCCACAGATTGTTTGAGTCTTAAATGAAATTTGGAAAGGTTCCCTGACATCAAAGGCTGTTCCTTTTGGCTAATCGATTGAGTATGTTGTGCCTGTCCTCCCCCGAGTCCCCCATGACTGGGAACATATGTCAGACTCTCCCTTTGCCAGTACTTTGGAGGCTCATGATAATAAAACATCCTTTGCCTACGTAAAAGAAAGGGTGGTCCTGGGGAATGTTAAAGCAGCAGAAAATAGCAATGATTTACTCCTCCCTGAAAAATATACAAAGTGTGATCAATTCCTATTCGAATATCATCTACATAATTTGAAAATGAGGCATTGAAGGGAATAGGCCCAACCTCACGATCCTGTTCACATTTACATCTGGGACAGCTGCCAGGGCCTCTCGGAGTTGATTTTGTTCAGTTCTGCAGGGCCGACTTGAAATCCAGGCAGAAAATGAAAGTGAGCAAATTTACCTCTGGCATTCAAAGAAATGCTTTTGGTCAAAGTGAGTATTTCTGACCATGACTCATTTTCAAAAGAAGCATTGAATTCGCTTTGTCATCTTTGCCTGGATCGCGCTCAATCGGGCCTTTTATGATTTTTAAAATATCCTATGTGGCCAGGATGGCATTTATTAGGCTTCAGCTATTCAATATTGCATTTCAATATATAAAAGTCACTGTTCAATTGAATATTGAGTTTTCTAAGGAAGTAAACCTACAGAAAAGAAATTTGCAAGAATCTAAAATAAATGAGTTTGAGGAAGATCAAACTACCCTTTTGGCTGTTTCAAAGATCAAAAGATCTTTCTTTTATAGAAATCAGGAGCAGTGTGAATAGCCTCTTTCCTCTACCGCAAAGCCCCGTTTTTTTACTATCATTGATAGCTTGGGACTGCACCATAATGGTATGAAAGGCCCCGGGGAGGAGGGAAGATGGTTTCATTCCCGAAAAACACCCAGGACTTTTGCGTCTGAAATAGCAGGTTTTTCATTTAATTTAGTCTCGAGCCCAGTCGAGTGAGAAAATGAAAATCTGTCCTCAGCTCCTTCAGGAGGAGGGGTGGCCTTGAAGGGCTTGAGAGGGTCTCCTGATAATTGTTTTTAAAGCCTGCCTGTTATTTTTGTCTCTGCCTCTCACGGAAGCTGGATTATATGTAAAGAGGCTATCTTTGGGTTCCTACCACCCCACGTTCTGCATAAGCTTAGGGAGTTACCTAATCTCTCTATGTCTCTGTTGCTTCCTGTGTAAAGTGGGGATAATAATGTGTACCTCCTTGCTTTATGCTCCCTCCAACCTCAGGGCCTTTGCTTGTGCTGTTCCCTCAACCTAAGTTGTGCTCAGCCCCTAAGATTCAGCTGGAATGGCTTTTCTTCTGGAAAGTGTCCCATGAACTTAGTTATGCCAACTCGCCTTCCGGCATCAGGCAGTGTACTGTGGTTTTTCTTTGTAGTACTGGCCTCAACTATGATTGAGAAAAGTCCGTGTGAGTGTCATATCTGGCTGGTGTCATATCTGGCTCCCCCTATAAAGGATTAGGAAATCGAGTTTATTCACCAGTATCTACAATAATAACAAAAACACAAGCAACGTGTTTGTTGAGTGAATGAAATTAATGGAGGGAAGTCTGAGGCACAGAAAATGATCAAGAAGTGGCAATCCCTATTTTCCCCGGTACCATGGACTCCATAAGTGTAGGGAGAGCGTCTCCACAGACTGGGTGTTCCAGAAAGTTCTGTGGCTGGGCAGACGAACATCATCAATCATCTCTCCACCCTACTGCCCGTTCTTCCCCTACTTGAGTCGTTGTCTTCTCTCTGAGAGTATGTTCTTGACTTTCAGGGAGATACTTGTTCATCCCCTTCTGATGTAGGTGTTCTCTCTCTTGGGATGGTCATGACTTCACAGAGCACTCCCTCTGAGAGGTCTGTGGTGACGGGTGAGAAGTTGGTGGTCACCATGGTGTTTCCTGCCCTGGTTAGAGGATTGAGTGGGTGGGTGTAGGGGAGGTTGGGGATATCAGCCGAGTGAGCCTCACAAGTTAGATTTGTGCTCTCACACTTTTAGACATCACCACTATCACTATCATCTCTGTCATCATTAACAACTAGCAACAGCTACTTTACAGTTTAAAAAACCTTTTCCTCCCCATTTAGGAACAAAAAATTCCCATCAGCACTGTCAATGACTCATGTTTGGAAATTCACCATTAGAATCTTTTGGCTTGGGTTGAGGCAAGTATGTAAAAGAAATTACTATAGTAGTTACTCACTACATTATTGTGAATTAATTTATCAACTCATTTCATCTGAGAATTTGGGGGGCCAGCATTAAGGCACTTGGTTGTTTGTGTAGGGAAAGAAGCGTCTTTGTCGGAGTTTAGTTATAGGTAACAGAATTCAGTCTAGCTATTTTTAGCAGAAATGGATTTCAAACCAGGAATAAGGAGTTTACAAAAACCCCGAAAAAAGCTGGGGGAAAAGGCTTTCAGCAGACCTTACAGGACTCACACTCTAGAACAACACCTCCGAACTGATGCCCAGAGGCAACTGCTGCCACGATCCAGTGGGTAAAGAAGAAAGTTACCTCTTCAACAGCTGGCTCTTGTACCTCACTGTGTCTGTCCCAGCCCACAGCAACAAAACAGATGCCCTTCTTGGCTTGCCTCTCAGTAACCGCGGGGCTAGGATCTGGACCCCGGGGCCTCTGTTAGATTTCCCATATGTCTCCACACTTACTGGCTAGAGGAAGTAGAAGAGTATGGCCTCCATTTTGAAGTCTACTTCCATATTTCCTGGGGGAGTGTCTGCTTGGTTGAAGCTAGGTCTCGTGTGGAACCTAAGCTGTAGGCCACTCTGGGAAATGACACCACTTAGCTTGTCAGCCTCTGCAGGGCCATCCCAATGACCGTGAAGGCATTGAGATGGACTAGAGCGAACCAGCCTGCAGATTCTAGCACAGGGGCTATGTGGTGAGGGTGTAGGGGAGCATTTTTAAGAAGGAAATGGAGAAGGGGCTGAAAACAACAATGACTGACCTCACAACTATGCTTAGAGCTAGTCTTGGTTATCAAGGTGAGGGATTTAGAAATGCCACATCAGGGAGACATTATGGTTTTCTTTGGGTGGATGGTGTTAAGATCTGTTTGTAAATAGCCTTGAGCAGTCTCCTTCTCCTATGCCCCTGACATTTATGGTGGGGTGGTGTTTTGAAAACTGGCTCCCATACAAGAAGGGCAAGGAGAGAATCAAGAAGGTGGTAGACCACTCCAGCTCGGCAGGTGGAAGGTTTAATAAACAAGGGAATTTACATATGAGGCTTGTCTTGGGAAGTTGCAAAATAAGTAGATCTCTGTACCCCCCTGCCAGAATCTTCAACGTTTATATAGAGGTCTTAGCTGGGTTCACTCACATATACTGTCCAGATGGTCTCAACAACACATTGCTCTCTCAAGGCTACTTCCATGAAACTGGCTCCCATTGTGGGGACGGTGGGTGGAATGTTCCTTCCAAGGACAGGGGAGGGCTTGAGGAAACTTTGATTGTCTGGGTCCCATTCACAGGTCAATGAGTGGTCATGTCCCCTCGATGACCTCCTCCAACATGTTTTAGTTCCCTCCTTACCAGAGGAGGAAAGGTGTTCAGACTCACTTGCAACTGAGTGGCCTTCCTTCAGGCCAGTGTCTATTCGGCTTAGAAAACCATCTCATCACAGTGGCCCAAAAGAGAAGCATGAGATGCTACCCATGGATGTGTGGCACTTTTACCTACCAGATACATCTCTATTTCCCTGATGAGGAGACCCCAAATGAAGGCTCATATTTGCTCATTTTGGATGGATCATGGAAACCCCTCTGGGTTTTGGAAGCAGGCAGTCAGAATTGCCATACTGCCATCTTCTTTTTAACATTCAATCCAGCAAACACCTTAAGCTTTAATAAACATCTTCTCCTTTAATAGTGTTGACTCCAAGCTAATAAGGTAACTAACGAATCAAGTGAAGGTAAATTTCTCATTAACAATTTATTTAACTTTGTTGAAGAGAGCAATTCCAACTTCTGCTAATTGAGTTTGTAACAAAAAGATGGATCCATTTTACTACCACCCTCAGGACCTTAATCAAACTCTGAGAAAGGTAAAGTAACTCTCATTAGCAGACTAAGAGGTAAAATCCAGGATGGAATGGAAGGTACCAGAACACTGTTAAATTCCAAAAACTTCAACAGGATTATAAAGCACAGACTGGCATTTCACAGTATTTTGAATTTTATTTGCCAGAGGAAGAGCCCTTTGACTTGAAGCTAAAGCCGTGTGTAAGACTTTGAAGATGCTGGCTTTAGGATGTGGGTGATGTGTTCAATTTCTCCCCCTTGATTGAAGATCCCTCTGTGGAATGTGGAAAAGCGTGCTGGGTAGACCTCTAAGAGGACTTACGCTTTGCAGCTGATCCAAAGCCTTTCCCTCTGGCTCCAGGAGGTGGCTGTAATTTGGGAGTTTTATAACGAAGGGCTGAGCAGGACTGCCGAATGTGACAGCCCTGCGGGCAGAGGGACATGCGGCGTGTCTGTGATCGGTCAGTGATTGAATTGGAAGGGATTTAATAATTCTTGAAATTCTCAGCTTTTTCCCGAGACTTTCCTCTGGAAGCCTGATTAAATGGGTATTATTTCTTCTTAAGTGATTTTACAGGTCGTTTATTTTGGATTTATGAGTATCAACACATTTTAAAAGGTATTAGTGGGCTGTACTGCTGGATACTTGTTCTCTAAATCATTAACTTTACTCTCTATCAGCATCAGATAATAAGAAATCTTTCAAATATTACTTTGTTTTTTCTTCTTATGTATTTGTTCAGGCAACAAATATTTTTTAAACACCTTCTGCGTGCTGGGTCCTAAAAATATTCCAGTGAACAAGACAGGCATTGTCTTGCTCTTACTACATTGTAGAAATTTAAAAAAAAATGTTTAGTAAGTCCATATTATTGTGAAGTCATGGGGAATGAATTTGAATTTAAATTAGTCTTCCCTTCCCATTCGACACTGCATCCAACAAATCAAGTTCTATATGGAGAAGCACAAACAGGATATGATTCCTCTGTGTTTTCTCATATGCTAGTGTGTGTTAACATTTAAAGTAGGAAGAGGAGGTGAATTGGGGAAAAAACTATCCTTTTTCCTCTGTCGTCTTCCCCCACAGAATTTGAAATTGTCCAGTTGTTCTAAGCCCGTAGCTCCAAAAGAGAAAATGTTTGTAGTGCTGGCAGAAACCTTTACGTGGCCTATTTTGGGAGGCACATCTCAATTTTTACACCTGCCAATAAAACCTGCTCTTTTTCTGTGTCCCATTCCTGGCCTGGGGTGTCAGGTGCTGGGCACAAGATAAAGGGAGTGTGAGTATATGAATCACTTGAATCACGATGGAGAAGAGATTCGAAAGGCCCAAACTGGGTAACTAAACTGGAATGGTCTGGAAGCAGGAGAGGCAAGGTAAACAAGAGCAGAAAGGCTAGTCATGAGGTCAGGAACAAGGTGGGTCCAGGTGAGGATTCAGAATGGAGACGGCAGGAAATGTCGGGTTTGGGGGGGGTGTTGGTTCTCTGTATTGATCTGAAGCCACGTTTTTAAGAGTCATGGGTGGAGCCTTGTGCGAGCATAAAAACTCCTATTGGGACCCAGGATGCGGAGCCCCTAGGAGTGGCCAGCTGTACAGCAGCTGCTAGTCTGAGAACCACCTGTTCTTTTCACACTTGGATTTGGAGAAGTCTGGTGAAGAAGGATATGGCAGAAGAGCCAAGGATGCCACCATTCTCTCAGAAGACAGTAGTTAACCCAAAACAGAGGAGAATTCAGCCATGTCCACAAGGCTTGAGACTTGACAAAGTACTTTCCCACCCATCTCATTTGCTCTCCCAATGGCCCAGATGCAGGTGGGCAGCCAGAGGGAGGGTGGTTCTCCTTATTTGACAGATGATGAAATGGAACCCAGAAAGAGCAAGTGGTTTTAAGGTCACAGAACTACATTGGGTCAAACCTACGGCTTCAGCCCAAATCTCACTCTAGCCACAATTCTCTTTTCAGTACAATTTACATAATGTTCAAACAATATGTAAAAATAAGCAAATGATGAAACAGAGCATTACAAACGTATTGACTCATTGAAGCATAAGTGTGAGATTCCTAGTATCTGTGATTCCTTTCAAAGCTTCGGCAATTCCCCCGCTGTCTCCTTTTCCACCATTTGGGCCCTGACTGGCACCGGTGGACATGTGTCTCTGAGCATTTACCACACCTTCTTCCAACAACATACAGACCCAGCATTCCATCTATGGCCACAGTCCTCAGGGTAGTTAAGATCCGGGAATACCTGGAGACATTTTATTCAGTAAGATTCCACTCATTTGCTTACTCAGTTGCTAAACTGTCTTCCAGAAGTAAATCAGAAGGTTTTACCAGTCTATTTGCTTGCTTGAGTCGGGAAATCTGAGGGAAATGAGTCTAATTCACTCTTTACATTTCTAATTAAAACTTCTTACATTTCAAACTTTTTGACAGAAAAAAAAAACAACAACCAAGAAACATTGTGTGGAAGGCAGCTTTGAGAAGACACAATCCATGTGTGATTGCTCGAGCAGGAAGGGTTAAACAAGGCAACAATAAAAAAACGCTTGTTTTTGCTTGCTTAAAAAAAAAAAAAAACTCAAACCATCTCCAAATGTAGCTTAATCCATTTTCAGACTCTATACATTATGCATCAAGATTTTGTACAAAAGGAATTTGAGAGGAGTGTTTGCATGAAACCACTTCAGTGGATTAAATTTGCAGTTCAGCATATTAGACTCAAAAAGTTTACAAGACATTTTGAGAGCCCTGCCTCCTTCCCTTATGGACAAGGTTCCTACTTCAGGTAAATAACTTCTTAAGACGAGGTAGATTCGATCAGCTGTCCTCAGAAAAAATTAAGAAAGGATCTGGTCTCCCTTCTACTTAGCTTAGCAATGACAACTAAAGCTTAAAGAAGAGAAAGCACAATTGCGAAGGTTGATCTCAGTGGTTCTGCAGATCCTGAAGTTCTTTCAGGCAAAGCCACCCTACCCAAGGTAGAAAAGCTAATGTGAGAAGACATTCCCAATATAAAGAGCTCACACAGATAGTTCTGTAATAACTGCAAACCTTATTCAGGGGCGCCTGGGTGGCTCAGTTGGTTGGATGACTGCCTTCAGCTCAGGTCATGCTCCTGGAGTCCTGGGATCGAGTCCCGCATCGGCCTCCCCGCTTGGCGGGGAGTCTGCTTCTCCCTCTGACCCTCCCCTCTCTCATGCTCTCTCTGTCTCATTCTTAAAAACAAAACAAAACAAAAAAACCTTATTCAGCTTCAGTTCAAAGTTGAGTTGCCACTATGGTTAAGCATCTGGTTGGAAAGCTCAGAATCGATCACCCAGTTGTATTCACCTAGCGGATGCCAAACATCATTGAGAACACATCTGGATGTTTGGAGAACCAGCCATATTTTTATTTCCTGTTGTTTTAAGTAATGAATTGTTGGGCTTTTGGAAACATAGTATCCCTTTCTTCTTACCCAGAGAACACACACCACTGGAGGAACACACTTTATGGTCGCAATCAGGCAAGAGTCTGGAGAACCCCAGAAGCAACCCATTTCTGGGCTGTTAATGAGGGGAGGTCCTAAACTGACAGGTGAAGTCTGACCCTGGCATCATCACTGTTATAAACCATGGGCTGTCCAAACAATCTAAAGAGCATCTGAAAATTTCGATGGTAACTTTTATTTTTTTCAAGTGTTGAAAATTTCCCAGTGGCATGGCTGGTTGCCTGGACTACAGTGTTGTGTTGACAGCTCCAGTCCTTTTCCTGGCAACTGAAAACCCAGGACAGTGACCAATGAGAGGCGGTGTTCTCCTCTGAACTTTTCATTAAGCTGGTGATTCATTTTGAGACCCACATTTTATGAAGGCTGTGAATTCAATACAGTGTAGCTGTTGAGGTGTCTACATTCAAATTGGATTCCATTAAGTTTATGGTGTGATTAAATGTCTGAATCATAAGGAGTCAGGGTTGAATTTATGTGCCTTCTGAAAGCACTTCTGAAGACTGGCAGCTTCGATGAGTGTAATTTGATGCATGGGGCTGGGAGAACAAACCTAAAGAGACATCAACTCAAATATAACAAGGATCTGAGAATTGAGGTGGGTGTCAAGCTCTTGGATGTACAGAGTGGGGCTGTTACTCAGCATGCATTTTTTTTCCCCTTCAGAATATCCAATTTGGGGCATTAGAGGGGACTGGGTGGTCGGCCATTACAGTGATTTTCAAACTTGAAAGTCCCTAAGTATTTTTAAAAAAATTTTATTTATTTATTTGACAGAGAGAGACACAGCGAGCGAGAGAGAACACAAGCAGGGGAGTGGGAGAGGGAGAAGCAGGCTTCCGGCCGAGCAGGGAGCCTGATGTGGAGCTCCATCCCAGAACCCTGGGACCATGACCTGAGCTGAAGGCAGACGGTTAACGACTCAGCCACCCAGGCGCCTAGAAAGTCCCTAAATATTAATTGCGGTGCTTGTTAAAAATGCCAATTTCCAGGTCCTGCCTTCTGATTCTGAAGGGATGAAGTGAGGTGCAAGATTTTTAGACGTCACTAGGAGAAACACTGATTTAATAATCATCTTAACATTTGGACAAGTGATGTGCCTCTTCCATGGTCTGGCTCACAGTTCGTGGTAAGAAAGCAAGACCCAAAACTAGATCTCTCAACTGTTTCCTCAGGGATCTTTCATCATCCAATTAGTTCTTGCTCTTCCACATTGATATTTATGATGTGGACATGGTCAGGTCTGAAAGCTATATGCGCCGTGTTAGAAAATAGAGAACAACATGAGGTGGCAGAGAGAGTGAGCAAACGGCATACTCCAAGTTATCAAGACTGAGTTCCAATGTCTCATTAAGATTTTTGAAGTACTCCTTAACACACCAAGGTTAAAAGGGAGTTTCACAATGCTTCATATATTTGAGTCAGTTTTAGGCAATTTCTGGCATAAATGGTACACAAAATGCTTTCATTTCTGCATTTCTCTTTATGGATTTCTTTGACTCTAAATACATCAAATATATAGCATTTTGAAATTCTAGAACTGATGAAATTAAACACTTTCTCCTTATTCTGACAATTTGCATTTATTCTTTAATTCTCTAATTTGTGAATTAGTTGATCAGATCCTTTGCAATTTTTCTACTGAGTTGTTAGCATTCTTTGTATTGATTTTAAAGAGCTGTTTATATATTAAAGTTGTTAACTCCATATCTGTCATACGTCTTGCTGAAAGTACTTTTCTCTTTTATTTATTTTTTCTTTTTATTTCTTTTCTTTTTCTTTTTACTTACATGAATTTTCTTTTACATGGAGCATTTCAAATTTTTTTTGTAGTTAAAATGATACTTTTTGCCTGTTCTTTGTGATGTTGTTTCATTGCTTTTATTTGTTAAAGCCTTCCCCATCACAAGATTAGGAAAAGAATCACTTATACTTTCTTTTAGCTATTCTGTAGTTTTACCATTTGCACTTGCATTTAATGCTTTAACCTGTTGATATACTCTGTAAGATGTAATATACAGAATATGAATATGTAACAAATAAACATTGTCCCTCAATTTATAGTCTCATCATCATTTCTTATAGATTTCTTTATTTTTCCATCGGCCTGTGAAAACAGAGTTCTTTTTATCCCCATTTTAGAGATGAGTGAGCTGAGGCTGAGGCAGCTGACACTGCTTTTATCTGCAGGGGGCAGATTTAAGAATGGATCTCAGGACTGAGTGACTCTAAATTCATAGACTCGGCCACCCAGGGAAATTTCACTGTAAAACAAATTCTTAATTTGACGGCTATTTTTCCACTAATATCATACTTAAAAATATTTTAGCTTTTTCACGTTTTAAAATTGGAAAGCCTTCGCCTTTTTTTATTCTTTCAGCATTCATGTTGATCGCAGACTAGCATTCACAATTACAGACCCTGAAATTTTCAGTGAAATTACACTTAAGAAAAGACATCTCTACTATATTTAAACATTGCATCTAGCAAAATGCCCTGTAGGAGAGTCTTATATTTTTCTTCAGCCAGGTCCTTTACATTTCCTATTTTTATCTGAAGTATTTGGTATGTGTGTTACTACTATAAGAGATTTTTTCCATTGTATTTTGGAATCCTTATTAATTTATAGCAAATCTATTTTTAATATTTATTTTCAGCTGATTTCTTATTTTTTAGAATAGTTTTTATCATGGGATTTCAGTAGATAAGCATATGATCTAAAAACAATAATAATTTTAGCTTTGTGTTAATTATACTTTTAATTTCCGTATGTTGTCTTATTGTAGTGGTAGGAAAAGCTCAATACCGGTGGTGAAAACAGCCAGCCAGCCAGTGTGTCTGCTTGATTTCTGCTCTCCCTTCTACAAAATATTCATGAAATACCTACTCTGCCAGGCATGGTGCTGGATGTTGGAGACAGAGCACGGTCCCTGCCCTCCCAGAGCTAGAGCCTGGACTGGGAGACAGATATTAGACGGGTCTTCATATAATTACTTCATTGTTTACTACCCTTGTCTTGTTCTTGGCTTAAATGGGAATACATCTGGTCTTTCAGTTTTAAGCCAAAATGAGACATTCTTGAACATGCTGTGGTCCTTTAGGACTAGTTTCTAGTTTTTTAAAATCAGGGAGTTTTAGGAAAAGGCTTTTCAATGTCACCTCCTTTTACCTACTGTCAGTCATTTGACAAACAATAAGCCAGAGGCACAGTGGGGTTATGCAACATGCCTGCCTTTAGGCGGTTCCTTCCGACAGAAGGCTCTGTGGAATCCAGCTCTAGAAGTCACTTCACTACTACATGGTCAATGTGTCCACTTACCTACTGTCATAGGCTTGCTAATGTTAAGATGGGAGCGTTTTTAGAACAGTAGCCATTTTGGGCAGCTCTCTGTGCTGGCCCTGCTCCAAACGGTACCTTCTGCCTTCTAATGGTTGCTGTGGAGAGACTCCATGCCTGCCCCAACTCTAACCCTGTTCCAGGGGGTTGGCCCAAAAGGTGGCAAAAGGGCAATAACAGTGCAGGCTAGGGGACAGCTTAAACCTATTAGAAGCAGTGCTTATTTCTTACTAGTTAAAGAATAGTTAATATAAAATGTATGGAAACTATGGCAAAAAATTTAAGAATCACCTGTAATCTTACCACCACAAGATAACCCCCATTTTTTTGAATGCTTTTTCTTTGCCTATCAGATTTTCTCCACAACACACATTTCATATTAAATGATAGATTTTTCCTTTTTTTATTCAATATTATACCATAAACAATTTCCCAAGTCTGTAATTGCCTCATCTTTTTGTTTGTTCTGTTTCCTCAGTTTAGTCCTGACACATGAGTTTTGCTTTGCAATGCTCTGGTGATTCATCTGGCTATTCATTTTGAAATAGTTCTAACAAATAAAGGAGCCTATGAGGACACCTTGAATAAAGACACTTAACTGAATCTGAAATGGCCACACTTGGTTGAATGAATGATGACCATGTCATCAAAATTTCAGCAGAAAGGAAATGGTAATAATAATTCAATATGAATCCAGTACCTTAAGAGCTGAAAAGGTTTGGTTTCAACAATTTCTAACTATTTTTAATAGACACGTTGGAATGGATTTAGCTTCTTCTATGGCAAACATTTTAAAAACCACACCCACCCCTAGAGATAATAATCAGCACCAGCAGCATAATCCTGGAAAAGGAGGAAAAATCTCTCTCTCTCTCTTATTTATCAGTCTCTCTAAATTTGGAATTGGAAAATGCCAAGCATGGTAGGACATCCTGAAGTATGAGGTGTTGTGGAGATGGAGTAGACACGGAGTTGCCCGCCCAATAGCCATTCTTTTTTTTCTGACAGAATCTCAAATTTTCTATTCCAAACTCTGTCTATGATCTGAGCGTGTCTTTTATTTTAACTTGCAGACTATCCAAACCAGAATAATACTTCAGAAACACATATTGGTTTTTAGGAATAAATATAGTTAATATCGATAGCATCCAACATATCAATATTTGCTCTAATGTGGGCCTTAGTGAGGTTCCTGTAGAAGTATTTAGTAAATAACTTTTATTTATTTATTTATTTATTTATTTATTTATTTATTTAAAGATTTATTTATTTATTTATTTGAGAGAGAGAGCATGAGAAGGGGGAAGGGCAGAGGGAGAAGCAGACTCCCTGTTGAGCAGAGAGCCCGCTATGGGACTCAATCCTGGGACTCCAGGATCATAACCTGAGCTGAAGGCAGTTGCTTAACCAACTGAGCCACCCAGGCGCCCTACTAAATAACTTTTAGGGAATTAAAGAGTATTTCAGCTCAGGAAATAACCTTGGCAGAAAGAAAAAGCTATTAGCAAATTAATAATTTAGAGTCTTATTTATACTTTTCTTATTATAGTAGAATAATCCCTAACTAACCATAGATATTTAAACATTTACTGGCCTTGCTTAAACTAGAAACTGTTTAAGGTGTGTCCTCTCATGGGAAATTCCTGAGTGTGCAATTCATCACACTTGTAAGGCTCAGTCAATTATTTCATAGAATGTCAGTCTAGGAGGGGCCGTGGGCTTATATAAACTAAGAAGTAATTACCTTATGCAATAAAACTAAAGCAGGTCCCTAGTTAATGAATTTGCTAGTTGTTTTCCCAGTTTATAGACATTGACCCATATGAGACATAGTACATATGCGCAAACACAGACAGACATATTCCCTGAGTTAATTAGTGCACGCTAAATTGCTGTAGCAGATAGACCCCAGAATGAAATCACCCTAAGAAGTGGTAGCTCATTTCTGCCTCTTGAGACAGTCTGGACACGTGATCTAGGTTGCGAAGTGTCTCCTGCGGTGGGGGCATTTAGGAACGTAGGCAGACAGTTGCTCTATTACCTTCAAAATGTCACTGTCCTCATGGCCATCCAGCAGAAAGGCGGAAGAGAGAACAAGGAGAGGTGTTGTCTGGTCTTGAGCAACACCCTCCAAGAAGCCCACTTCACTTCTGTTCACATTTCACTGGCTGCAGCTTAGTTACATGGTCACATCCGACTGCCACGTGACCTGGGAAATGGTAACCTACCATTCTGGGAGAGTGGATTCTGGTGGACGGCTTCTGACCCCATCCTCCCTGGTCTCTTCTCCATTCTCCCTACTGCAATTAGAATCATCTTGGCATAGCGCAAATGGGCTTGTCCTTCACCAACCACCTCCAAATCTCTTGAAACCTTTCAATAACTCCTCATTGTATTTCGGACAAAGACAAAACTCTTTATCCTGACATACAAGGCTCTCCATAATCCAATTTCCACTTACCTAAGCATTTTCAGATTGGGAAAATGCTCCCACTCACTTTTGAGGCCCAGGCCACACCCGCCGCTTTTCAGTCTCTACTTCCTGTGTTCTCTTTTCACAGAAACTTTGCACTTGCTGTTCCCTTGATCTGAGAACTCTTTTCTCCCCTCTTTGCCTCATTAGTGCCTACTGATCTTTTAAATGTGACTCTCCCAGTGGAACCTTCCTCGATTTGCTCATAATCCTCTAAATAAGCTCTCATTGCAGGAGTTTATCTTTTTTTTTAAATAGCATCCATTACAGTTATGCTTTTATAATTGCTTGTGTGACTGATTAAAATCTACCTCTCCCGATAGACTATAAACTCCATGAGGTCAGCAGTTATGTCTGTTTTAGCTTATATGTGCTCAGTGTCACTTCTTACCCCCAGAAGATACTTACTAAACATGTGTTGAACATAAGCAGGCTTGAATGAATGAATGAATGATCTGTATTCTAGTTTGGGTCCTGCCACAAATTAACTATGATCACCAAGTTTTCACTCGTCAGGGCTCAGTTTCTTCATTGTGACAGGGTTGAATTAGATGATGTTCAAGACCTTCAGCACCATGGTCCTGTGGTCCTACTATTTGAAATTGAATCCTGTGGGTCATCATGTTTGTCCAGTCACTCAGTTACATTTCTTTAACATTTTTTAAATTTTTTAAATTTTTAAATTTTTTAAATTTTTAAATTTTCTTAAATTTTATTTTATTATGTTATGTTAGTCACTATACAATACATGATTAGTTTTTGACTCTGAGAAACAAACTCAGTTACATTTCTTAAGCAGATGCAACAAGTTCTGGATCTGGCAAGGTAGAGTGAGAACACTTCTTATTGTTTCATTTTGAATTTCAGCACAAATGTTAACTATATCCTAACCCATGAAACCCAGTAACAACTGAAAAGGGGATTGGATAAAGTTCATGAAAAATAATAGTATCAGTTATTATGCAGAAAAAGATAAGGAAATAAAAGGCAGAAACATTTTGTTGATCATTGTAAGATTAACTTCTGTCTAGGGTTGGAAGATGAGCACCGTATTACTTTTATTCTGGCTGAATTTAAAAGTTGGTTTTAGAAAGGTCATGTATTGACAATGCATTCATATAAAATTTCATTGGTATATGAACAGGGGCTTCCCCCCTTTTTTTGATTTTAAGATTGATAGTCAATAAAAAGATTAATATCCAGGCTATTTTAGCCTTTTTCTGTGTGTGACATAATGGCAGGAGATCATTGCCATGCCCGATTTCAAGTTGTTGGATATCACTTATGTTTCATCTATCTAATCTATCATCTATCTCCTCTCTATTTAAAAACAGCATTTTCCATATTATGCCTATATTATATAAGTCAAGGAATGCTCACTGAGAGAAGTCTTAGTAGGATCTAGAGGAAATTGACCTCTTTGAGAACAGCTTGAGAGACTGGGACCATTCTATAAATCGTTGATGTCTTTATTGAAGGTTAGCTGATAGACCATATTATATGTTATATTGCAGAGTTGGGTATTAAAAGGAACCCTATACACTCTGCTTTTATGAGTAATGCACGTTTTTAGAAAGTATCAAAATCTACCACAGAACTGAGAAGGTAAGTTTAGGCCCAAGACTGAGGATGTTTGCAATTTCTCTAAAAATGGGATATATCAGTTTGATCTTCTTTATGAGCATTTCTTTTTCCTGCTAGTTTGCAAGATGGCTATATCTGATTTTTCATGTGTCACTAGGAAGGGGATGTCACTACAACAGTGGTGAAATTTAACTAGGGGCATTTTTCCTTCTAATTTTGTTTTGACTGAGATTCTTTAAGTTAATACATGATTTTTTAAAAGTTTGATATACAGAAAAATAGAGCAGATAGTACAGAGACTTCCAGTATACTGTTTCCCTCCCTCCCCACAATTTCTCCTATTATTACGAATTATTACTGTTATTATTAGCCTTGCATTAGTGTGGTACATTTGGTACAATTAATGAACCAATATTGATATATTTTTATTAAGTAAAGTTCATATTTGTATTTCTTTAGATACCCTTTTTCTGTTTCAGAATCACATCCAGGATTCCACATTTTATTAGTTGTCATGTGTCCTTAAGTTCCCTCTGGCTATGACATTTTCTCACACTTTCCTTGTTTTTGATGACCTCAATGGTTTTTTTTTAAAGATTTTATTTATTTATTTGAGAGAAAAAGCAAGAGTCAGAGCAGGAATGGAGGGGGAGGGGCAGAGGGAGAAGGAAAACAGACTCCCTGCTGAGCAGGGAGCCTGATGCTATCTGGGGCTCAATCCCAGGACTCCAGGATCATGACCTGAGCCAAAGGCAGACGCTTAACTGACTGAGCAGGCAACCCTGACCTTGACGGTTTTGAGTACTACTGATCCGGTATGTTGTAGGCTCTTCTACTGGAAATTGCCTGATGTTTTTCTCATGATTAGTCCAGGGTTATGGGTTTTTGGGAGGAAAGTAGTATTTTCATCAACTCATATCAAGTGTATATGCCATCGACATGATTTTTGACTATTGATGTTGATATTGATTATATGGAGGAAGTAGCATTTGTCAGGTCTCTTAACTGTAAGGTACTCTCTACATACTGTATTCTTAGAAAGAAGTCATTATGCATAGCCCACACATAATGATGGCAGTTATGCTCCTTGCCTTTTGGAGTAGAGTATCTACATAATTTGTTTGAAATTCTTTTGCAAGAGAGATTTGGACCAAGATTTCTTTTAAGTAGATGGGCTTATTTGGGTTTTGGGCTATCCCAATAAGTATTTTGTGGTTATAATTACGTATATTTTTTTTTAGATAAGGCAATACGACCATGGCAACGTGACAGAGTGGAAAAGGTACTAGATTCGGAATATGAGGGTCTGAGGTTGCAGAGCAGCCAGGTACCTCCCAGAAGTGAGACATGGGTATACCTGTCTTCCCTGAGAGCTGCTTTGTGTGCTCGGAGGTTCTACTTGGCAAGTCACTTTACTTGCTACCCTCACTGCCTGGAACAGATGTTCCCTGGTGTGGCCCATGGCTGGTTTCTCCTACCCTTGTCTCAGCTCAAAAGCCACCCCTTCCAAGCAGGGTTCTCAGAGCACCGCAGGTAAAAGTAGCTCTCCCACACCCCGCAACCTTCTATCCCATGGCTTTGTATTAATTATTAGCATGATTTATTGTTATCTAAGATACTTTTATTTCTTCCCTTGTTTATTATCTGCTTCTAGATTATAAACTTTATCAATTCCATGAACTCCAGCAAGTCAAGGACCTTATCTGTCTTATTTTCTTTGTCTTAGCTAGAAAGTGCCCTGAATATATTCAAAAGAACAAACAAACATCAAATGACCCTTGGAGACATCTGCACTGAACATTCTCTGAAGCTAAAAATTAAGTAAAATAACACAAAACTCTTTGGTGACTCTAACTAAGAGGAAAGATAAGCCAATCTCCACTGCTGGTACTTCCATGAAAAAAGGAGGGATCCTAAAAACAAAAGAGATTTTTAGTATTCTTTCTTTGTTTTGGAATTTGAATTCCAACAAGATGGTATTATTTTGACTTAGATTACTTTTTGCTTGGGAAACTTAAATTAATAGGTATTTTGGCTGCCACGAAGGAGTACTGACTTCTCTTATTTAACAAATCAATGTCCAGGAAAAAAAAAAAAAAAGACTTTGATGTCCAGAAGAGGGACGTCTTCCTGAGGCTCTCTGAAATTTGAGATGTCAGAAGTATTTCTCCTCTACAATTGTTGGGAAAAGGAGCACGTTTATTCTCTAGGGGAACTGAAGCATAATGAAATGCAATCTAAGAACATGCAAACTTATTATCTACCAGGATGGTTGAATGGTTCCAATCAAATGGAGGATAGAAATAGGGGCTTTATATTCGGATTTTGGAAAAATGACTCCACAGCTATATTTAGGCGCAACAGTGCCTACAAATACCTGAAATTGTGGCAGTCTGTGGCTTGTTCATAACATAATGAATATATTTTCCCTTTGAAACTTATCATGGAGGTGAGGAAAAAAAGTGCCCCAAATTATTCCTGCAGATGGAAGAAAGATATCTTACTGTGGATGCTAAGAGAAAGAGTGCTGCTTGTCTAATAGGTTGGTATTGGTTTTTAATTGGTTCTTCAGAAGGCTGCCTCTGTGTCAAAGACTGCTTCGAGTAGGTGAACCCTATGACTTCAAAAAGTCAAAATTTTTCTTTATTTCCCTCACTCGTAGGAATTGCTAAGTAGAGCTTAGCATCATTAGAAGTAGGAATTCTTTTATGAAAATACTATTTTCCTTGTCTCCATGGATAAAAGTCCTAGCACCAGGGAAATGACATTTTAAAAAATACGAATCTGATGTCAATTGCTCTTTAAAATTATCAACAATTTTCCATTGCTATTAGCTTGAAAATGAAATTCTGTAATGTGGTCTATGGGACCCTGCGAGAGCTCTGACTGTGTCTAAATTGTTCAGCCTCTCCTTGTGTCCCAGGGACTTTGCACTGTCTGAATTTCCTCTTCCTTCACCTTCTTCTGTCTAGTTAATTCTAGGTACCCCTCAGTTCCTAGCCCAAATGTCAAAACCAGTGGGACATGTTGTGACCTCCCAGACTCCTTTGTTCAATATTCTCATAATTCCCCAAAGCTTGTCCTTATCACAGTTAGTATTAACTATTTCCCCTACTAGATTATTAGGGCAGAGACCATGTCTGTTTGGCTCCCTACTCAATGCCCTGGTACATAGTAGGTACTCAATGCTACATACTGGATAATGAATAAATGAATGAATGAAAGGAGCTGAGTTATACTTTCCTTTCTTGCATAACTTTTCTAAATACTTAATATGCTAACAATAGTGTGTTCCTTTATTATAACTAATAACAAAAAAGAAAGGCCAGTTTTCACTTTGTTTCATATTGACAATGAGATAGCTCAATGAAGATAAAGGTGAAGAATGTGGGTTTTACGATCATAGAGACCTAAGTTCAAAACCTGTTTCTACCACTTACTGGCTGTGCGATCATGGGAAAAGTACCTAAAATTTTTCTGTGTTCCAGTTTCCTCATCTATAAAATAGGTCAGACCTGGGTTTAAAGCCCTGATCCATCAATTACTAATTGTGCAACTTGGTTCAAGTTAATAATTTCCCTAAGCTTCAGGCTCCCTAACAGGTACTATCATACATGAGGCTAATAATACCTTCTTTCTCTGCCTTAGGGTTATTAGGAGGATTAACCACACACACACACACACACACACACACACACACACGCATTTGTTTATAAACATATGAACGTTGCTCAATCTGTATGGAGTAAGAAGATAAAAGCAAATTAACACAACAGCGTGACATTATGTTCTACTTATCAGAATACCAAAGATAAAAAGTTGGCCAATGCTTGTTGTTGGTAACAATGTAGAGAGACATAGGCATTCTCATTTCACTGTTGGTGAAATATCTTTGAAAGGCACTAAATTTGACCTAGAAATTTCCCTTCCTAGGAATTCATCCTACAGGTATAATCATACATGTTCATAAAAATGGCAATGTAGCATTGTGATAGTAAATTACTGGAAGCAATAAAAAGTTCATCAATAAGACTAGTTAAAAAAGTTATGGAATTGATAAAATGAAATACTGTATGGTCATTAAAATGCACTGATAGGGAATTATCTCCAAAATATTTGATGAAAGGAGCAATGTAAAGATCTTTTTTTTTTTTTAAAAAAAATCACTCTATACAAGCATCCAATTATTTAAATGGATAAAAAATACTTCTCCAAGAATTTACTGGGGGGTGCCTGGCTGACTCACTCAGTTGAATGGCTGCCTTTGGCTCAGGACATGATCCTAGGGTCCTGGGATCGAGCCCCACATCGGGCTCCTTGCTCAGTGGGGAGTCTGCTTCTCCCTCTCCCTCTGAAGCTCCCCCTGCTTGTGCTCTCTTTCTCTCTCTGTCAAATAAATAAATAAAGTCTTAAAAAAAAAGAATTTACTGGAAGCCATGGTTGCCTCATGGGGAGAGAAATGGGGGTACCCAGCTTTGGTGAAATTTATTTTTCATTGTCTACACTTTGTTGTTGTTGTCTTTAACTGAGTATGTATATTCTTTTATCAACTCAAATTGAAAAGAAAAATATTTTATTTATTCATTTATCAGAGAGATAGAGAGAGAGAGAGTACAAGCAAGGGGAACGGCAGGCAGAAGGTGAGGGAGAAGCAGTCTAAGAATGGAGCCTGATGTGAGACTTGATCTCAGGGCCCTGAGATCATGACCTGAGCCGAAGGCAGACGCTTAACCAACTGAGCCACTAAGGCACCCCTAAACTGGAAACTTCTGGAAGGAACTCTCCCCTTCCTAGTAATGCTCTCCATTCTCAAATACTCTGAAGTTAAGAAATTTGGAAAGGACCTAGCTAGTAATTAATTTAATTTATCTAACCTGAAACAATCAGTTGGCAAATAGATATTTTTCTTCTAAAATCATATTTTAATAAAGGTATTTAAAGGCTTGAGATGTTTTCAATCATTCTACTGCAATATAATGGTTAATTTTAAGAGCTCTGTGAGTTTGATTGGTATTTAAGATTTTTACAATCTATATATAGGTTGGTCTTTAATAACCATTTATACATTGCTTCTTTTTATATAGGTCATGTATTCTCCTGGGAGAGTAACAAGATTAGAAATAACAAATACAGTACAGAATAAATTAAAGTGCTTCAAACTGCATTATATAATTTCAGAAAATTAGTTTCACACTGAAACATTTAAATAAGAAAACCAAGTGATTTAAGGTTGGGGGGAACCATAGTATATGCATTTTAATTGCTATTGTTAGCAAGTTTTATCCTTGGCAGTGTGGTATCTGTTCACAGGGCTCCAGTAATGTGGCAACTCACTGGGTCAATATGGATAAAATTATTATTATTTTTCCTTATTTAAAAAAGTTGACTTCACTCTCCCTGAAGATGAATAGCATTTATTAGTCAAAATGTCAAAGGAGTATCGTAAAAGTAATTGTATTTTTATATATAATTCTCCAAACTCTTGTATACAAAATGTTCTTATTACACTTAGTGCCATAAATTCGGAGGCTGTTACGGGACAGGAGATAGCAAAAGGGGGGCCAGTACTTTTCTAATTAGTTAGGATAATAAAATGTAAGGCTTGGTTTTCCTCTCCCAATGAAATGAAGGAGATATGCTGCTCTGGAGAGTCTACTATTCTGGCTGGTTGTGTTTGTTTCTGTGAAGTTTAGCATGACTCTCCTTGTACTGAGTCCTCAGGCTTTTTTCAATTTTTCTATTCGTGCATTAAAGGCCTCTTCCTGTATTTGCAGCTTTTCGTTTATCTCGGTCTGTGAAGACAATCATAAAAAAGTGGTTATGATGGAGCTATCTTTTGCTGCACATTGTCTTTGTGGTTTTGACATACTATAGTGCCTGAAGACAGACATTATCCCTCACACACCTTCCTGTTTTGCAGACAGAGCCGTGTTTCAGCCTGTAGTGATGTGATAACACTTTATCATATTTCTCTGCACATTCCCGATGTATAGCATGGCTGCTATGAACAGGAAGTGGTATTTGGACAGCCATTTTTCACATAGCCTTGTGTTGGAAGATAGGATAATTTATCTGTATTTTCAGACAGACTTTACCAATAAGCACCGAATCAGAATAACTGCTCTGGTCTCAGTTAGTGCGGTGTTGTGTGTCCCCCCCAACCCTTTGCAATGATGTTTTTGTCTCCTGTGTAATACATTCTAAATGGGATCTCAGAAAGCTTCTGTTGTGAAATCACAACACAAATAATCTCACAATTAGAACAATTCTCATAATTAAGAATATTCATCAGACATTATAACTCTTGGAATTATGCCACTTTGTGGTATAGTTTGGGTAGAAAAAAGTATGTGATTGCTGACAGGTTTTAGTGTTTGCCGCAGCTGTGATAGCATTTAGCCTCTGGCAGTGATATTCTGTGGGCTGACACTGCTACCCGCACAATTCCAGAAACCCTTCCACATTATCTGAACATTAGTAGTCCCGGAAATGTCTTCCTTTTTTTCATGATGGGTAATAAAATTATGTATAGAGAAGCCAGTGGTGAACGATGTGGCAAAACTGGTGTTTTGTTTAGGTGATTTAAAAAACGTTTACGAGTGTATGAGGAGTAGTTTATACACATAACTATTAATAAGCAATTTGAAGTTTAGAATGTTAACATCTATAACATAATTTGATGTCTTCGGGGTAACTGTATTTTGAGAAACTTCTGTTATTTCAATTTATACAGAATAAATTTAAAAAATCAAATACTGTTTTGGGCTACATATAAATTTTCATTCTTATTTATTTATTTATGAGTGTAATTGTAATAGATAGTTTTGAAGTGTACACCCTGGTTACCTTATCTGATGAGATTTTGTTTCACCTTCATGGTAAGAATCAATATTTCTGAAAAGATCACACTGGTGTCAACAATTCTGGATCCTTATGTGAGTACCCATCTTTTTGATTCAAGCTTTTTTTCATTGTTATTTTTTAAAGATTTATTTATTTTAGAGAGAGAGAGCATGCATGTGTAAGGTGGGGCAGAGGGAGAGGGAGAGAATCTCAAACAGACCACCCACTGAGCGTAGACCTGACGAGGGGCTCCATCTCACCACCCTGAGATCCTAACCTGAGCTGAAATCAAGAGTACAATGCTTAACCAACTGAGTCACCCAGGTACCCCTGGCTCAAGTTTTATCAAGCCCTAGATGAAGCTCTGGCCTCTGGCTTCTCATTTTTTTCATTTTTCCTTTCTTGGTGGTTGGGTGGAGGAGGCAAAGAAGAATGAACATGGTCCTCCAGGTTACAAATGAACCCTGTCATTTTTCAGGAATCACTAATCTCCTTCGTCATGGTTTTAGTAGATGTGGAAAGAACATTGGTCTAGGAGACGGAGACATAGGGATTAATTTAGTTATGTAGCCTTGGACAAGTCACTGAGCCACTTTGGGGATTAGTTCTTCTTTTTTTTTTTTTTTTTAAAGATTTTATTTATTTATTTGAGAGAGAGAGAGAGAGAGAGAGAGAGCCCAAGAGGGGGTAGGGTCAGAGGAAGAAGCAGACCCTCCGCTGAGCAGGGAGCCTGATGTGGGACTCGATCCCGGGACTCTGGGATCATGACCTGAGCCGAAGGCAGTCGCTTAACCAACTGAGCCACACAGGCACCCTGGGGATTAGTTCTTATCTGAAAAATTAAGTAATTAAAAATTAAGTATGTTAACATTATATGCTAAGTTTTTTAAACTTTTTTTTAAGATTTTATTTATTTATTTGAAAGAGAGAGACACAGTGAGAGAGAGGGAACACAAGCAGGGGGAGTGGGAGAGGGAAAAGCAGGCTTCCCACTGAGCAGGGAGCCCGATGCGGGGCTCGATCCCAGGACCCAGGGATCATCACCTGAGCCGAAGGCAGACGCTTAACGACTGGGCCACCCAGGCGCCCCATATGCTGACTTTTAAATTCATAATTCCAACTCTTAATTTTCTGATATATTCACCAGTGTTATATTTCAGTAGTATGGCCTTGTGAAAGATTTTTAAAATATGTTACTCTTGCTTCTTTCTGGCGTGCACCCTATTAGACCATATAAGAATTGAAATGGTTTGAAGAAATAATCTTGTCACAATTCCAAAGGATTGAGAGGCACCACTCTAACTAAACAGTTAACTCTTCCCACTTTCAATTAATGTGTTCAATGTCCACTAATAATTTCCTTTCTTTCAACTAAGGACACAGGTACTATCATCTACCAGCTTCTGTTTCATGGTGTCACCAGTGTTTGCACATTAACTTGGGAGACCTTTCTGGTATTTCACTGAAACAAAATTCATTGACACAGGTGTGGGCTTGGGGGAGGAGGTTCATGAGGGTGAGGTGCATGCCAAATAGCGTTGTGTGCTGACAGAGGAGAGCTACATTTCAGATCTCTAGCCTATGGTGATCAGTACTTCGGTTCAGGCCCAACCAGCAGAGCCTGGACGAAAAGCCTCCTGCTCTGGTCAAGAACGAGGTTGTCATTAGTCTACCATATCTCCTTGTTATTCCTCGGAACACTGCTAAGCTGATTAGCTATCCCACCAACCACTAACATAGGACAAGCTTCTATTGCCTTTAAGGGAAGAATGGAAAACTCATGACCTGGGCTCAATAGCCTCTCACTGACGACTACCTTGAGGTGTTCTCCCACTTAGCTTTTCTAACCTGGAAATTCAAGTTGACCTAAAAATACCTATCGTCCTAAGATGGCAAACTTCCCTCAAGGTTTTTACATTATTTTACCCTGTTGCTTAGGGCCAACAGCCAGCATTTAATGTAAGAATTTAGTGTTAGTATTCATATTTTTCTGAAACGTAATTCTTTAAATATATTAAAGTTTGCTCCATTGGGTATAATTTTATTATACAACTCAGGGCCAAAATAATTTCATTTTGAATGTATCTTTAAAATTAAAATACCTAAACTATATAAGCCTAAAATGTTTGCTCTATTCAGTATAATTTTAATTAACATCTCAGGGCCAAGATAACTTCATTCTTAATAAATCTCTAGAACTATAAAGTTCGTCAATGGGAAAGTAAGTGGATTAACATAAAAAATTTAAAGATTCACACTACATTCTCTGAAATTTCTGAATTATAGAAAGGGAAAAATGCCTGAAACCACACTGGAGAAGGAGCTCTAAAAATCTGTATTCAAAACGTGAATTCTCTACTGCCTTTTCCTCCAAAAATTGTAATAACAGCATGGCTCTCAAATAAAGGAGAAAAAAAAAACTATTGGAAAATTGAAAACATCTTGCAAAAACTAATTCATTAAATGTTTCTACAGCAAGTCAGTGTGTTCCTACACTGACCACTGACATGTGGCTACCTTTGAACAGGGATGCTGCAGTTTCAAGAGCCAGCAACATTGGAAGACAGGGTTTAGAAGGGGAAAATAACTTACCTATCTAAAACAGGGGAAAAAATTTAGGTAGGCAGAGAGTAATTAAACTTGGGACCTGACCAAGACACAAGGATAAACACTGAAATCGTGCCATACCACCGGAGTATTAAAGTCCAAAGTAGTCTGGTCGTGATATTAGAGGTTGTGTGGTTTTTGTGGATAACACTGGGATTAGAACGAGAATCCAGGTCATAGCTCCCATTCAGGGTCTTTCAACAGTTTCTGACCCTGGAAACGCTGGATAAATGATTTAGTCTTTCCGTGTCTATCATTTTTCAATTTATTTATCAGGGAAGTGCCTGGCTCATTCTCATGTAGTTTACCAGGATTATTGAGAGAAAAGACATAAAGGGGTTGCTAGAACTTGAAACATTGTATAAATCCACATCATCAAGCCATTTTATTGAAAGATTGGCAGTAATTTGGCCCAGACTAATGTCCATGAATCCACTTGAAATGGAAATGATTGCGGCACCTAAAGGATCTGCATCTCCCACCTCTGGTCCAAGTCCTTTCTATGTCTGATTGCATTTAGACGAACCAGCTAATGAACTTCCAGGTGCAGCAAGGTTGGCTTTAGGCCAAAGGGACAATAACACACATATACAACAATCATATTCTTTCTGTTATAGAGTAGTGGTATAAATGTTGCAAACTCTAACAGTAAAAAAAAAAATATTCAATGAACAGTTAAGAATATACTGCTCACTACATGGAACATGGCCTTGGTAAAGATGTTTTCAATTTTGGGAGGCTGCAAACAATTCTATTACTGTCTAGTAGTTCCTCAGCCATAATTTCAGAGCTGCAGGTTGGCAAAGGAGCCCAGGGCCATGATTATACATAAACTATATTTAGATGAAATGTTATCAAATCTAAAAAGGAGATATGTTCTGAACTCAGTTTAATTCAACTGCACTCTGCCCTTCCACACAGTAACCAGTTATTACATTCATGGCATTGTTAACAATAAAGCTTTGTGTAAAACGTGTTCTACCACTATTTCTGGTAAACACTAAACACCCCTTATTAAGCTGAGGACTTTGGCTGATTCTGTTGGTATCAAATCATTAAATGTTCATGTAAATAATGCATTAAAGTTTGATGATTAGACAAGTAACAAGGTATGCTTACGCCAAGCTAATCTTTTGCTCTTTCTAAATTAGTTTTTAATATAGTGTGCTTTTTATATATCATCTCATGTTCAGATAACAATTAAATCTTTCCCTGAGATGCATTAATATTTTAGACAGGTAGTATGTTGTTCTATTGATTCATGGTCATTTCTATAAAAAATCGTAAATCTTCTTAAAATAGGCAATTCACTTACTTAACCATTTTGCCTGAAAAAAATGATGCAAGTCTTTGTGTTGAGGTAGAGATGGGTTTTTGTTTTGTTTTGTTTTGACAGGAAAAAAAGGTTAGACATAAAGTTAATCTGACTGATCCATGAGTGGCAGTTGCCCGGGATGGCTGTCCCATCACCATTTCCATGCAGCCTTTGGTGTACATTGCTTAGCTATTAAGTATGTAAAAAGGAACAAACTCTCTGAGAGGGAGTTCAAGGATTTGAAAGCCTCTCTTTAGAAATTTGGTGAGGAGACTTACCTAAGAATTATGGTTGATCTTCCGTGTTTGCTGTTAGAAAGGTACTCCATTTACTCTTGCATGAGCCATGTTTACAGTATGATGGGTATGATGGGCACGCAGTTTTTACCGTTTCACATTTTGGGTTTTGATGATGGATGATTGTGGAAACTGGCAACACACCCCACTCTAGGTGCTGTTGGGGAACCTGTTTTGTGATCTTACTGAGTCTTAGATGACTCAACTGTGAATTACGGGGAGATGTGAAATTGAAGTCCTCCATCATAAGCATCACTCTTGCTGGCAGAGTGTGGGTAGCGTTTACAGACATTAAGGCTCAGGTTGGCTAATTAACCAGTAATAATAAAGTAAGTGAGCATGCTATCAAGGCTGACTACCTGAATGCCGATTAAAATATCATCTGTGACTTGATCCAGAACTGCTTTTATATCTTTGATGGTGAAACCCACTAAAGGATCCACATCGGAAGTGTTGGCTTCTGACTGGGCTTCATCAGGGCCTTGTTCTTGATCCAATCCCTGGAATATTAAAAATAAAGAACACTCAAGTGACTTCTGGAATGTTCAGTGATTTATAGGTAGCCTAAAACTTCCCCTGGGTACTTTTCTACAAGGAATGATGTTGATCTGAAAGAAGGTTTTGATTGGATGTTATCTTGCATTTCTGTTATTCATGAGCATCAGGACAGATGAAGCCATGGCGCTGCTAATCAGTGCTTACTTTGAGGAGAGTGGAAGTGGAGAGATTGAAATTGCTGAGCCACCCTCAGCTGGCCCACCAGCGAGTCAACCCTAAAAGAAATATTTATATTGAGCTGGAAAAAATCAGAGGGTAAGAAAATGGAAGAGCATTTAGTTTTTTCCCTCCTGCCCATAGAGAATAAAATGCTGAGACAAGGTGAATTAAGAGACAGAAAGAAACCTACCTTCATTTCTGTATCCAGTGTTGGGGGTGGCTCTATGAATGTTGAATAAGTATCAAATGAGATTCCTTCTTCTAGAGGATCCGGGAAGAGACCACCTGAAGACTTGACAACCTCTAACACTTGCTGGAGGGGAAGAAAAGAGCTGTATCATGGTGACTAACCACAATTTCGGCCAATTCATTCATTTCCCTCTCTATATTGTAATGAATATATAGTATATAATACACAGCACATATTATATAACATATATCATACAACCTATTATCAATTAAATTAATTCAAATTATATGATAATATATAATTATGTATAATTAATGTGCATATAATTTTTATATAAGTGTGCATATGCATATATATAGTGCCAAGTCTATTATATTCTAAGTGCTATTTCCTCTAAATTCTTGACACCACTGCCCTCTTAGGTTCTCTATTGCTTTTTGCTCTCTGTATCTCTGTAACTGATAATTAGCATTTTATTCTTCCCACTGTCTTATTCTTTTTCTATACTATGTGGCTTAGGACTTCATTTTTTAAAAATTTTTATTGTTATGTTAATCACCATACATTACATCATTAGTTTTTGATGTGGTGTTCCATGATTCATTGTTTGTGTATAAAGGACTTCATTTTATACTGTCTTGATCTTTAATTGTTTTATGTGTCAGTGTTCCCTTCCTGTTGCCTACAAGCTCTCTGTAGGTAGAGACCGTGCTTTAGATCCTCTGTATACCTTCTCCAGTTCTGGCAGGGTTTGTGTGCTTAAAACATTCACCAACAGCCTAACCGTGATCAGTGTTACTCAGCAGAGTGTGGCCATTCTTGGGGGCAATGGAAAAGTGGCCACCAAGAACTTGGTGATGAGGACAATAAAGACTCTGAAGGTTAATGCATAAAGCCAGTGCACTATGAATCAGAGAGGAGATCTGTAAAACCAACCAAAAATACAGAGGGTGAGGCAAGACCTCACTGTGAGCACTTCAGAATTTTGTAGCAAGTGTGCAAATCTGAGGGAGGGTGATGGTTGGTCAACACTGGAAATGAAGAAACAGGAGTCAAAGAAGTCAACTTAAGCAGTGTCCATCCCACCGTGACTTGAAGGTGAGAAAGAGAGGAGGGTACTGATTAAGGCAAACATCTGAATCACTTAATTAGTTCCTTTTGTTCTGATTCTGTGTTTAACAAGCAACATCTTGATCATAATTTGACTTCCCATCTCCATTGATCTATAAAGACGTACCCAGTTCAGTGCTTTGATCTTCACGCCTATTACATTCCTCACTGTACATCGGTATATTGATGTTCTCATTTATACAGTGAGCTTTCTTTTGAGGCCCAGAGGTGAAGCCACCCACCATGTGCTGACAAAGACAGACCCTGAACATATATGTTTAAAGACAAAACTGGAAATGTATAAAATCACCAGTTAATTACCATCCTACAGGACTTGGAAAAACCTGAAATCATCATCCATTCCCTTCTAACTTCTCCACAATATTTCAAGTTAACTTACCTGTTAAACATGTGATCATTACAACTTATAGGTTGTAATGTTTCATCGTTTGAATACTAATAATGTTTTTTTATTTAGATAGGTTTGGGAATGTCTTGAAAGCTCAAGCTATTGCTTGGTTGTCCCAGTGTATTTGCATTGAATTCATATTGTTAACTTTAATTCTATTTTATAGGAAGCTGCTGCTTAGTATAAATATAGAGAAGAACTGAAGTTTTAGAACTCTGTAGTAAAGGCAATTTGGAAACCAAGCGATTAAATGGTTGGCTTAAGGTCAAATCATCACTTAGTGCCCGGGCTGGGAGTTAAACCCTGCTGTGCCAACTTCTCGTCCTGTGCAGTTTTCAATATCCATGTCATCATGTTGCCATACTTGGAAATTATTGATTATTATTAATCACTTAATCTCTATTCTGTTAGGTGACATCATTCCAGATTATTCTTCTTAAGTTGACTAAATGTTAATCAAAATAGAATCTAAAATATATATATATAAGAACAATTCTTTTCTGTCATCATATTCATAAGTCATTTTTTCCCCTAAATGGGACATACAAACATTTTCTTCTTCCCACAAAATTATATGTACCTTTTTTCATCATGCTTGTTTTTCATCCTCCCACAACTTATATTGCTCTTTATTTTACCAAGCTAGGAAAATGAAACAGCTAAATATAATTTAGTGTCCTTTGCAACATTATCAGTAAAATAAATAAGCTGCACGTGAGAATCTAGAGACGAGGGCAGATGATGAGGCATATACTGAGTGGTATAGACTTTCACAGAGGGTGAGGAATAGGAATTTGGGGGAAGTGGCGGTGAGTTAGCCATTGGAAAGCAGAGAGAAAAGAACCCAATAGGGTTTACTGCGTTTACTGTAGACCCAGAGAAAGAAAGCATGAGCAAAACTTCAAGGTAAAATATTTCTTTTAATGAAGCAGAATTTTATTTTGTTGCTCTTGCCAAATTTGTCTTGCAGCTCTGCTTTTCTGCACACAGGCTCTTTCTGCAAATTGTTTCTGAGCCCTTGGTGGAAGTTCTCAGCAGATGGCCTCTGCGGCCTGGTGGTAGCCAATTCCCCCCGCCTCCACTTGTGCCCTTTCTTCCATCGGATCATACACGTGAGTGCAAGCAGATATTTGTGTGCAAGTTTTGTCCCTCACACCTCTGTGGTCCACATTTCTTTACAAGGCTCATCTGAACTACTTGCCAACTATCCAGTTTTCCTGGTCTTTGGCATTGGGTGTGTGTGTATGTATGTGTATGTGTGTACTGGGCACATACTCGGGAACTTGGACTACTCCCAGCCCCACGTTATTATTATTATTATTTTTTTGGTGGAGTGAAACTCCTGTTTATCCCAAGAATCTCTTTTGCTTGATTTTTATGAATATAGCTCATAGCTCATACAGGTATTCATTTGATTTAATTCCTGCACAAAAACTGGGGGTGAGAATTTCTTCAGAGTGTTTTGCATACTATCAGTGAACCAGATCATAGCTACATTTTTCTTTTTCACAGAGAGTTACATTTGGCTTTGTTACTAAGATACTACGAAGGAAAGAAATGTCCCAATTTCAGAGGGGGGTAAATATAAAGTCGTCTCATTAATAATAAGAAGGCATACTGTCAAATATATAGTTTGAAATAAACCTAGCACCAGAAGCATCATAGTGAATTTTCCCCCCATTAAGTAATCTTTTTAAAAAACAAGTTTAAGGAAAATTAGAATCAATAATTGTGGTGAGAGCACAGAGCCAGCAAATATGTTTAAATGAAACCGTCTGATGCAATACTTTCTTGAAAAAATACAATTAGGCCTTTGTATTTTTTTTTAACAAAACCTCATGTTTTACAACATCACTGGTTCTGTAATAAAATCTATTTAAAACAGAAAGACATGGTCAGCTTTATTAAGTTAGATTTTCTGAAAGAACGTTATAATTTCCTCAAGTCTATGAATAGTTGAGGCAAATTAAATAAAGCTAGTTTTATAACTATTTTTATACATTCCTGTAGCATTGTAATTGTCTCATATTTTTTTCCTCAAAAGTCTAATATGTTACCTCTTAAACCTAGGAAAATAAAAACAGAAAAAGGATCAAGTATGTTTATTAAAAAAATACTCCTATTTCGTACCCTGATTTAGCAAGTACCCTTTCTTCTTCTCTAAGAGAATAGCACCCATAATCTTTAGATCAGGAAACAAAGGAAAAGACTTTAAGTGACTTGCCTGAGGCCTAATGCTGAGATTAAAAATCAGGAGTTTCTGATTATACACATACATCCATTTGGCCAAATGATTGGTTTTGCTTGACTTTCAAATACCCCCTAAATATTACTTTGAATGTAAAGCAATAAATGTGTTTCTCTTGCCATTTTTGAATGCTTGCACACAAATGGATATAATAAAAACAATCATGTTGTTCCATGTGAATGCCATTTATATTTTTTCTGATAATGAGCAGACCATTTGAACCAAGGTGAGTACATTAAAAGCTCTAATAAAGAAGAGAATAGATTTCTAAACAGAATAATGGACTGTTAAGTGAACATACAATAAATAACTTCTACAGATGTGGTCGCTAGAAAATTAGTTTTGCATAACTTACCAATATACATTTCCCCCAGATGTTATCTGTTACATGAAAATTAACTTAAGTTGGCTATATTGTTCATTACGTGCACACTGCATTAGTGTTATTTAAGATGGTTTACAATCTGAGCTTTAGTTGAATTGTGCTATGGTATTTAAAGAATATCAAGTAAATGGCTTTTTGGTATAATTTAATACTCGTAAGTACAAAATTTCATCACTGAAACATTATGTAGGTTTTAAAAAATCCAAGATCTTTACAAGCCAAATGAAATCACTAGAATACTTTTAAGATGTTACATATTCAATATAAAATGGACATCTATCATGGGAATAAGTGATAGGAATTTTGAGTCCTCCTGGAACTAAGTACAGGGTCAGTGTAGGTTTGAAGAATGCTTATAGGAATTAGAATCTGCTTCAGATCTTACTGTGTCTGAGAAGAAGTATAAAAATTATATCTGAAAATTGTGTTACTTCATGCTTTCTTTTTCTATTTTATGTGTTAGTGTTATTGATAGTACAAACTCTGGCTTACTGTTTTTGTTATTGTGTTGTATTTTAAATGTTTTTTTTTGTTACTTATTTTTTTATTGTTTTTCTTTGGAAAAAATGGTGGATGGATTTGTGGGTTATGGTTGTACTGACGAAATCTATGATCAAGGTGGCAATTACTAAATGATTAAATCCAATTATTAAAATATTCAAGATATTAAAAAATGCCATTGAAATGACAACTTTCCACTGTTTTGAATGGCAGAAAGCAAGATAAATCTGTTAAAACTTTTTTGGAGTGATAGAAATACATACAAAAAACTGGTATGCTTTAAAAAGACATTTGTTTCAAATTGTCAGATGATGACTTCATATGTAAATCAAAACTCACTACAAAATGTGAAAGTTTCAAAAAGCAAACTTTATTGCAAACATTTCCCAATACTAACTAAGGAAAAAAGGCACAAAAATTCCTGTAATGTTTTAACTATTTTCTCCCCTTGAAAAAGGCATTACTCATTTGCAAGTCTAATGAAGAGGTACATGTGTGGTTCTGGAAATTTTTAACAAAAATTATAACCCATTGCCCACAATATACTACACAAAAAGTAACAACACATGAATGCCACCTGCAAAATGCAATAAACTCTGGTAATGTCATACTGAGGCCATAAATTTAAAATCAAAAGAGAGGAAATTCAAAAGCTCAGATTATCAGAGAAACTTCAATTAATCCATTTCTAAAGTGTTTTCTTTTGTGTTCAGGCCATTACAGACTTCTTAATATACCCCATAAATGTAGAATGTCAATTCTGCTACAACAGTCCTCCTCCCCCTTTGCATTTTTGACTTGGAAATAAATTTGCAAATGCAGCATATTAATTTTCTTTCCTGTGCTTAATATGCAGTATTTACATTTTGAAAAGGTTCAAAATGTTGCCAGGCTTCTGCAGGGTATGAATAGACATCTAATAACAACTTCTATTTTTATCCACAACATACTGGCAGTTTGAACATCTATAACTTAACAGAGCTTTGAGACCACCAGATCCACATGCTGCTCACCTCAACAGTGACCTTTGACACAGGACAAGTTAGGACAGGAAATGAAGACTACCCATTCCAGCTGAAGTGGCAAGGAGGAATTTAAGTTGGCAGGCCCACAGTAAACCAAATTGCAGTCTGGCTAGGACACTTGAGTTAACACCTTGTGCCCATTTTTATTTATATCTCTTGATTTGATCTTGTTTAACCTGGGCTTGAAATTTTTTTAAAAAGTGAAATAACAAAAGAAACCAATTCCAGAATATTTTAGACATCTTTAGGTATTTCCAAGTGTGGTTCTGCTTAAGGCCAACATTACAATTTGAAAAGAAATCTGAGTACTCCTATCTTAATGACCTCAGACAACAAAATCCTCTCTAATGAATTTGAAAAAAAAAGTACCTTCTTGTAGTATAAATGAGATTTAGAAGGAAAAGATGTTTTGATCTGTCTCTGGTGTAAACATTTCCTGAGGGATAGAACAGTTCTTCAGATACCCAGATATTTTCTAAAGATGGCAATAATCTGGAAGAAAGACCACTGAATTATAGGCTTTAGACTTGGCTCTATTCCTAATTGTGTGATGCTAAGAAAATCCCTAGGCCTCAGTTTGTTTATCTGTAAGAGTAGGATAATGATAATTGCTACCTGGCTACTTCATTGGATTGTTTCAAGCATAAATTAGATAATGTGGATGAAAATTCTGGGAGTTCTTCAAAGGGAAACTATTATTAAACCCAAAGGTGTATTATTATTATTATTTATAATTACTGTTATTATTGAAAGGATCATCTTTCTAATGCCAGCACTGGAAGACAGAGTAGAGTAGCCATATTGAGAATACCGTCCATACTATTTCTATATGAAATTGTTAACATTGCCCCAAGAGTCCAGCTAATGCAGAAGAGTTTGTTTATAAGGGCACGCCATCACCCTGTTTTCATATAGTCACAGCCTTTAAATTACCAAATATAAATCCAATGTCATCTTATTTGAAGAATTCCTTGGACCCAAATAACTTCTCTCTGGAGACCTAGAGAACATGACATAGTTGGTTGTTCTGCGGCACGATCGGGACTGAGGCAAACCACGTATTTAGAAAAGGAGAATGTTTACATCTTACTTTCAAAATTAGAAAAAGCTGCTCCTCCACCCTTCCCCACCCAATTTATCACTTTTTTCACCTTTCGTTTTTCAGCATCCAGTGTGGTCTGTGGTTGTCCAGACTGAGTTCACTTCCAAAAGATTCCCTTTAACAGATGTCGTCAAAGGTAAGGAGTTAGGGCCTATAAGACACATTTTTTGCGTGTCCTTCTTGTGAAAATTGAAACACCAGAGCTCTTGAAACTGCGAAGTTCAATATTGTACTTTTGGTTCCTAGATTGACCTTATCTTGCAACTTCCTCAGGGTGAGAGAGGGAAAGTACAGTTGGTTCTATCATAAATAATTGGAAAATAATTAATGCTTTTCAAATATTTTTTTTAAAGATTTTATTTATTTATTTGACAGAGAAAGACACAGCGAGAGAGGGAACACAAGCAGGGGGAGTGGGAGAGAGATCCAAGATATTTTTAGAAAGCCACTCAAGAGTATATTTGTTTAGCTTACTAAGTTACACTCTAAAAGGCATATCCTTGAACTCAGTGTAAAGTATTTCAAACAGTTCTGATCATGGATAAATGCGTTTTGGCTTCATCTTGGCATTCTATTTAAATCTTGATGGTTTTTAATATTTAAAATGGAGGAAATACTCTAAATTATCTCCTGTTTCAAGAATTAAGTATCAGTATCTGTAAATTAGTCAGCATGATAAAGATGAGTTATGCAATTATCTTTGCGGAAAGCCAGTGTTGAATTTTCAAATATAAATTTAAAAAATTGATTTTACATATGTTGCATTCTAATTATATCTTATGATAGCTTCTATGAAGATGAAATTATTTCATGGCCTTCATACTTGTGAATACTCTTTTTGAACAAGTACCTGGAATTTGCAGAAATCATCCGAGACAATAAGTCATAATGAATAGAAGAGAAACTACGGTAAATGAAGGAACCCTAAGTCTTCGGTTCTAGTCTTTCTCTTTTCACGGACTTCCTGTTATTTTCACAGCTTAAATTACCTGAGTAAGAGGAGACTGAAACTATTTGGATAAAGCTATCCATGTAATTTACTTAACTTCAAAGCATACTAATTGACTTGCACTTCAGTCCTGAAGTCATCATCCGTTGGAAGCAAAAAAAAAACCCTCCAAAACAAAAAGAATTCTAAGAACTATATTGAAATTAATTTCATTTAGAAATATAAAGCTTTTTTTTTTTTTTTAGGCCAAACTAGAATGTTTGTAGAGTGCTATGAAGTATTTAGAGCAGTCAACATAATATTATTATTCCTGACCTCTTAGAACCAAGATGTCTATTTTAAGTAATCTGACATTAAAAATGTGCTGGCAAATATAGATTAAAAAACAACACAGGAAGTTGTAAATCAGTTGGTAACCCTTAGCATCAAGGAAATAAGAGACCACGAAAATGTAGTCATTTACTTTAGTCAACCTCAACTTTAATTTTTAACTAAAGAAAATTCACAGAAGGCATGATGTTTACATTTTGGATATTTTATTCATAGTTTGTGTGTTTCCTTTTTCCCCAGTGGGCTCATAAATTATTACAAGGAAACATGTTGTCACAGTTATAAATATTTCCCCCTCAGCCTAGCTCCCTCCACCATCCCTCCCCCAGCCCTCCTTTTAAAATCTCTACTAACTGGTTCTTTAAGTGCAGTAGTCATTCTTCTTTGATCAGCAGGGCAGGATTTTCGTGCTTCTGAGAAAACTGCCGTTGATTACTCTTGTGTCCCTGGCGTTCTGGAAACAGGGTTCTTTCACGGAGCACCCAGGCCCTTCCTTCCATGCTGGGCAGCCCATTATTATATACATGGGTGTGTCATTATTTCAATAACCTAAAAAGAGTCTTGTCTTTCCTTCCCAGGAACAGCTCTAGGTCCTCTAAGTTTCTGAGGCTTTTCATGGAATTGGAATTCTTGGAAATTAATTACAAAACTGGTTTTGTGAACAATGGCACACATAGCAATAGATTTTTGCAAAAAAGACCTTTCGCTTATAATCTGTTAAGAAACTGAAATCATGGCAACTCTGAAAAATTTAGGTGGTATCTGTATTCCAGATTTGAATGTTTTAGAAATCTGGATTTTTTTTTCCCCCTTAAATGTTTAGTCAGAGTCCTGGATTGGCTCTGCCACTCAGTAGAGAGTATCTCTGGAGCATGTTTTCTTTATTTGTAAAATCAGGGGGTGAGGCTAGGTCATCTTTAGTTCAGTTACAGATGCTATATCCTACGTTACTAAATTTCAAGTGGCCTTTTCTCTATTTATACAAGCCTCAGAGTTTCCAGGCTCTGCAGATTCTCAGATTCCGTATTTTTCTGTCGTGATGTAGAATATTTGGATGACAGTCTCAGTACTTAATGGAATCTTAGACAGGCTGCAGCTTGTCCATTTATTTCTACTTAATTATCTTCCGCAAACCTGTTCCTCCTTCATTTTCTTTATCACTTAATGACATCACCGGCTTCTTGGTTTCTGGACCAAAATGTTAGGGTTGTCTTCAGTTGGTCCCTCTCCCTCGGTCCTAATATTAAATCAGGTGTTGGGGGCACCTCTGTGATGTGTCACACCTGCCCCCTTCTTTTTCTTAACCGTGCCCACTGGGTAGCCTCCAGAGCCAAGATCTTGCCTTCAGAGATCGTGAACTCCAGCCATACCGCATTATTACCTTCCTACGATGCACACTGCCTACAACATAGTGGGGTCTCGATAAATATTTGCTATGGGAAAAGAGAAAGCCAGCCAGCCAGCCAGCAAGGGTGAATGGAGGTGCTTTCCCAGCCATGAGTGTTGCCTGTGATGGCGTCTTTGCTTGGAGGGCACTTCTTCCGAATCCTGGCCAATCAATATTCCATCTGCCCTGCCAGGCTAGCTCATTCACTCCAGGGATGTTTTCCTTGGTCTCCCTTGTGCTTCAAAGGATTTTGCTTGTTCCCCTTGCAGAGTATTTGTTCCATTGTACTTGGGAGTTATAGCCATGCAGGAGGGATTTCCCACCACTTTGTGGAAATGACTTGAGGGCAGAGACCGTGTCATTCATCTTGGGACCCTAGCTCAGGTCTTTGTACAAAGGTGGCATTCATTAGGTGTTAAATACTCCATTAGGGTAACGATTCATTTAAAAATTTTCAGGGCTGCCAATTTGTTTGATCTGCTATGATTCAGTTTTAAAAGTTTAACATGAAAAAATGTACCACCTGGAGAAGCAAATCTAATGGTTTATTGTTGCATCAGGGCAATACATGTATTTCTCCGTTATGAATGAGTCCTAGAGTATTTGCTTGATTACTATAGTGCCAAACAACAAAACCACCTCTCACTGACATGAATGCATTGCTTAAACTAAGAGTTGTTTTACACAGTATAGTCTAAAATTCTAGAGAATTCCTCAGAGATACCATTTGCCCCTCCACAGCTCCTGATGGAAGTAACATTAACATCAGAAAATCTCTAGATCTGAGTTGCTCAATTCCAGGGTCCATGATTCACATTGCTCTCCATGGGCCACCTACCGGCACCTCCAATCCTCAAAACAAATGTGAACGGTACCCATTGGTGTTGTGGCAGCACTGGCCACCATCCAGGAAAATGAACATTGCTGATAAAGAAAAGAAACCTCTCGTTTATTGAGAATCTACTCTGAACCTGGCATTGAGCTAGTTAGAAAGCACATTATAAATATTAGGGCCTTCAATTCATACTACCCTGTGAAGAGAGGTTTTATTGACCTCATTTTTTGAATGAAGAACCTAAAGCTCACAGAGGTTGGGTAACTCGGTCAAGGTCACACAACTAACTAGAGAACGGCAAATTCCAGCAGAACTTGAACCCAGATCTATTTGACTCCAAAGCCCATGCACCTAATCCTTGGGCGGCAAGTGCAACCCACTGTTTTTTTGTTTTTTGTTTTTTGTTTTTTGTGGAGTCCCAAAAATGTTTCTCTCTGCTTTACAGGTGAAAAAATACAGGATCAGGAAAGTAAAATGATATATGCACACTAGGGATCTGAAAGCATAAGTTCTCAGGGAATTTCAGAAAGAATTTGTTCACTGGTTCCTCGCAGCCCTACTGTGCATAATTCCAAATTAACTCAACAAAAGTAAGACATGGAGGTTGTAATTTTTTTTAAGATGGCGAGATGTAAAAGACATTTGTTTTATAAACAAATGTGAGAACATGCTTAATTCATTTGTGTAAGCAGGAAAGTATAGGAGCATCAGTTTTCTGTTGGTGACTAAAACTGCATGTTCCCGCTCAAATAGCATTTTGTCTCATTTGTTGTAATTGTAATTACTGTTTTCTTTGGAATCACAGTTTTTTCTAGGAATAGGCACATGCAGAAAAGCAACCAATAACCTAGACAGTTAAAAAACACATTGAGAAATGAGTATGGTTGTGTGAACAAATCTCTTGTGATTATTCTTCCACTGTGTGCTGTAATGTGCTTTAAATCCATTTCCATATTTTTAATTAACACTTAGTTCCAAAAAACTTTCTGGAGGCCATTTAAATCACAAATGGAGGAAAAAACAAATTTGCTTTATCAGAAAATTGACTATAGACTATTTTGATGGCTTTTATTATTTTTACATTTTAATGATTAAAATTAAATATAGCCCAATTACTCATGACAGAAGACAGTGAAATAATTTTCATGGCTGATATAATTTTAAAGTCAAACCTGGGTGAATGAGATATTCGTTCTGTTGTGGACGAGTTTCATTGTCCATCCTGTGGCTCTAATTTCTGATCAGTCCCATCCATTTCATGAAAGGAATTAGACAGCTGTACCAAGTTACTCTTCTAGCAGAGACCCAGTGGTGCTTTGGCTTGATCTCAACAGCTGTCCTGTAGGGACTATAGTGTTTGTTCTGTCTCACAGATTTTAGACACCTGTTTTCATAGTTTGAATCATTCATTTCTTTTGAGTGAAAAGCAGAAGGCACAAATTTTATTTTAAAATTCTTTGCACCAAAATATCACCTGCTATATTGAAACACAGTCATTGTCGTAAGGCATAACTGCAGCTCTCTGAGGATGCTTATTCATATGTGATCCTACAACAAAGGCCACTGTCCTCGTCTAGAAAATGGGGATAATAGTAGTTACCCACCACATGGGTTTTGTAAAGATTAAATCAATATGTGTAAAGCACTTACACAATGCCAGGCATGTAGAGACAGCTTAACATGTGAAGCTTGTTTTTTTTTTTTAAATATATATTTCCATGTCACTTATTTATGTCTACGATAAACAAAGATCTCTTGAGGGTAGGGACTTGGTCTATTTTGTTCCCCACTTCACCTCCTGCCAGGCGGTGGATAAATAATGGGGAAGTAATAAATATTTATTGAATAATTAAATGTAGAAAATCACTGTGGTCAATAGATCATTCTACCACCATTTCCCCCTGCCATAGAAGTCTACTGACCTACAAGGTCCCAAATTTTACAATTTTTTTCTGTATCTCCTCCCTGCCAGCAGCCCATGCCCCCAACTTTGGCCATCTACTATGACCTATAACTCAGACTGCTCCTCATCTGGGTGTCCAGACTGGCTTCTTGACTGGACATATTCTCCCCCCTATTAATGGTTCAATTCTTCCAAAAGGCATCCATGTGAGATGGAGTTATGCCACATGAATAGATTGTGGTGGTAAGACTGGAATATTAGGATGAGTGTAGCCTTTTCCCTGATGAAGAAATTATTCAGGCCAGGAAAAGCCTTGAAGGATCGTTCTGGTTTTCACACTTGTATGAACACAGCCCTGGCATGAAGGGTTGCTAATGAAGCCAGAGAATGTGGCCCAGCATGTTAATTTACTTGATGCAGGGTACTTCCTGGTATTTATAAATGAACTCCATACATTAGGCAACTGATATTTAGATAAGAAAATCAGAAAACAGCACATGCTGTAATATAGTGCTTCAACAGATTGTAGTATCAATCGATTCCTGCAAAGCTAACATCATTTAAGTAATCAAAAACAAGCAAGGACAATGAGCTACTGTTTTGAAATCCTGTTAGAAATAAGAAACCAGGACTAAAACCATTCAAATAATAAAGGTAAATTGCAAAACTAAGCCATATTATTAATTGGGTTAATCTAATTATACAATCTACAACTGAGCCTTAACCAATTTTGGATTGGAGTATCATTGTAAACATCAGCCACCTGATTATCATCATTGCCCTCAGAGAAGATGAAGCTTTTACCTTTGAGGGATCTGGTGGTTCGAGGCATGTTTTGAAGAACAGATAGAATATCAAAATGTTATGAAAAGGCACATTCTATTTCTTAAGCTTCTAGTTGTATTTGAAACATTTTATTCTGTTCATCTCAGCAATGATGGTAAATACGAAGAAACATCTGGGAAGATAATATTTTAGTCATTCTTTATTCTAAAAAATAGCATTTTCCTCACAGTTTGTTTTAATTGGTTTCCTTACTTGCTCATTGGCAAATAATTTTATTTTTGGTTGTAGACACAGAAGTACAGCCTTATACTTAATTTATCCTTTTATTAGATCGATTTTCCTGCTGGTAGATCATAAGGCATTTTATTATTTTAGCAAGAATTTTTTAAAGCGTTTGCTGCTACATCTCTGAACTTCACCATCTCACTAGCATCTGTCAGATTTAATCACCTACAGAACTACCTTATAAAAATTACCTTATCAGAAAAAGTGTCAACTTGTGAGCTTCGGTGTGAGAATTGCAAAATAGAGCCAAGCTACACTAACAACTGCGGTGCTAATTTATTGTAAATTATGTTTTTTTTGTTTGCAGAGATAAGACACGAGAAGTGTTTCTATTTAAATTCATTTCCTATTATTTCAACATAAATACAAAACAGCTCGACAAAAATGTGAGGAGGTAGAATATTCCTTAAGTAGGTTCTAGTGATAGTAAAATTTATTTTCTAAGCTATCAGTACCAGTCATGTCACATTGTTCTAGGTGCAGAATCAGACAGCACAATTAACACAAAACATGGATGTTTAGAATATTAGATGGGAATTGTTGATTGTCATGTGAAGAGTGATGATTTATAGGATATGAACTGGAAATAATTGCCTAGCAAGCTGGGCTACAACAAAGCTTTAATTTACTGGGCTGACACTGTAAACTCATAATGTGTCGACCTGGCACCAGCCATGATGGATTATGGCTGTTCTGAACACATAAGCATATCCCTTTCATGAGCATTCTGGGAACCGTAGTTCAGATGACCCCAGTAAAAACAACTGCCATGGTTTGGCCAAGCTGGTTCTCTAAGAAATGTAAAAATCATGATGAGTCATTATGTTATTAAAATTCAGAACCAGGTGGCAATGAATCACACGACGTTATCACCTTCAAATCATCAAAGGGAATATAAATTGGGTCATATAAAGTACCATGAATCTCACTGCATTTTTAACTAGATGAACCTCTTATATAAACAAAGTTTTATTATTATATTTATTGTTATTATTATTAAAACTAGAGTGAAATTTAGTGCACATAAAAGTGAAGGGCTAATGTTGCTGGCTTGAGCCAGAAAGAGGGTAGGTCTGTATTTGTAGACTGCTTTATGTAGCACTGGCATTACATTTTGACCTATTCTTGTCTTTATGAGTCAATGCCAAATGTGGGAATTTGTATAATTCTTAAAAATGCATGAGTGGATGGGGCACATGGTGAGAGGTCCTCAAATCAATTTTGTTTTTTAAGCTAAACTAGACTTTGAACTAGAGAACTTGAGAACCAACTGTAGGTCAACCCAACTGTTCCATTATCCTCTGTCCCCTTTTTTAATACATTGGATCTTTCAAAGAAAACAGAGTAGAAATACCACTTAGCAGAAAAGTAAAAAAACACTTTGCTGGCTTTGCTATGACTTTTTGCTAGTAAGCTGTATGCTGTACCAGATCTCATATTTAAAAGAAGAGTTTTGCCTCTTGAATAAGATTTAGATTTCAGTTCAGTTCAATTGAGCTGGGTACATTCCATCTGGGTAGGATTTCTGCGCTCACAGGGGTTACAATCCGGAGGTGAAGTTAGAAGGAAGGGGGTACAAAATCAATTATAACAATGTGGAAATGGCTACAACTGGGCTAGAATAGGGAACTGCTGGGTCAGTCATACTTTATCTAGCTGATGACTGAATGATGTACCAGTTAGGGGATCAGCCGGACGAAGACACTAGCCAGGAAGGGAAGGGCGTGCTGGAGTATGTGGGTGTTTCCACTGTCAGCTAGCTAGCTCCTCTTCATAATAATTATCCAAAGCCAGAGGAATAAGTGGCATTAAACCACTTGACTATAAAAACATTTTAAAATAAACTTGGCTCTTGAAGAAGTTGAGCATAATTGTTAATTGCTGATAAATACTACTTTGCTTATAAGGATGAACAGAAGAAATACTATTGTTGGCTAATGGTTATTTTTACTTAAAATGTTTATAGTTGGAGGGATACAAATAGGCCTCTGGTCATAGATTATGGAAAATGCATTGATAGTTAAATATATTTTAAAAATCCAAATATTAATAACTACTGACATTTGTGTAGTCCCTTTCTCCCAAAGCTCTTGACAAACATTACTGACTATACACATACAGGAATAGAACTGAAATGCTGCTACTCTTTCAAAGGACAAGATGTTGATTCAAGAGAAAAGTAGCAAATGGCTGATCTACTTAAATATGAGTCTACAGAATATAGGTGTGCATTTGGAAATGAAAACTCACACCACAGCACCTCCCTCCCAAAGCATTTGTCATATTTTATTTCAACCTTATTGAATTAGTGGTTTTATTTAACTCCATTTTTTACTAAGACACAGATGGTGTTTATATATTTTTTTCTTAGATGGAGATTGAGCTGGTTTATGATTGCTGCATGGCAGTGAGTAAGGACCAGGGCCAATGGCATCTCCTTTCTGAGGCCATCAGCTCTGGCTCTGTAGTGCCTCCTAGGGCTGAAATGCCAGTACAACACAAGAGTGCCACTGAAGGACTAGTTTTGTTTGATTATGAACGAAGATTACCCTCAGTTATCTGAAAGAAACCACTTGGCTCAATCAAATTTAATTTATAAAATATTAGATCAAATGAATTGTTGCTGGGCTGCTTGGTGACATCGATTAAAAATATGCCATGTTTGTCATACTTACTTGAACAAAGTGTAAATTACATGACAATAATCATTTTTAAAGATGAGACAACATAGAATGTTTAATGTATACTTTTAGGGCTCTTACTGCTAATTATTAATTATTTTCTTGCATTCTCAAAGTATGACTGGCAATGACAGAAATATAGTTTCTTTACATTTCCTGTAAAGATGTTAATATAAATCCTACATGTCTTCAAAAGTTCAGCTAAACTCCCATCTCCTCCTTAAAGCTTTCATAATTTTTTTCCCAGAAAACAAGGCACTCTATGTTTCTAAAACTCTCACATATACAGTCACTTTTAGCATACCTTTACTGAGTCTGTACTAACAAGCCAAGCACTGTCTAGGCCCTGGGAATTCAGACACTACCAACATACTTAGAGGGGGGTCACAATCTAGTGCATGGGTGGGGGGCTTGGTAGAGATAACACACACAGTAATTGGAGTGTGAAATACTTATTAGAAGTATATGTAAGGTGTCCTAGAAACTTATAGGAAAGAGCCACTTCATTGTGGTGGAAGGGAAGAGGGGAAGAGAGTCAGGGAAAATGTAAAAGGGAGATGGTGCCTGAATTAAATCTTAAAGAAGAAATAGGGCTAGCAAGCAGACAGGGTCAGACAGAGAGGGAAAATCCCAGACAGAAAGACAGGGAAAGTGGCATTTACACAAAAAGAGAGAGCAAAAAAAGCATTCCAACAAGAAATGCACTCAGTGTTGGTGAAGAGCCGGGGTCACAAGGGGAGGGTGTTTGTTAACTACATAACTTTTGGGCAAGTCATTTAATTTCCAACATGCCTTAGATTTGCCACCTATCACATGGGGCAAGTAACCAGCTGACTGACATTTAATCGATAGAACCCATTTTCTTGGGGACTTTATGGGAACATATATTAAAAATTCAAAGCGCAGAGCAATGGGAATAAAAATTATGATGTAAAAGTCTAACAACAAAATGGAATTTTATTTGAGGAGTGCTAATGTTTTAAGTATTTAAATGTTTTAACTTTAAAATGTGATTTATAGTCTTTTAGAGTAAGTCATGTCTAAGAAGTAAGTGTGTGTTTGTCTTTTGCTAGAGCTACATTGAAACGATGGGAAAAAATTAAAAAGAAATCAAGGGATTTATTTTCCATATGTCCAAATAATATCTAGCAAATTTTAAAACAAGTTTAGTAAAAGTTAGAACAATGCAGTTCCCTCATTCTTTGCTGAGAGGAAGCCTGCTTGATTAATGTAATTAAAGGGTCGCTTGTAACTCCAGACTCAATTAAAAAAATAAATTTGGCCTTATTACTTTACTTCCAACTGGTGGTTTTCCTAGTGTGATTTTTGAGCTAAAATCTGCGGCTGCTTTGTTCATGACACATGAATTGTTTTAGCACATCCTTTCCCCTGCTGTGCATATCATTAAGAAAGCAGAGGTTAAATACTGCAGTAAAGAATTGGGTAAATTCATTCTATTTTTGCTCATGGGGCCTTTTAGTTTTCCTCCCCCTTTTTGGGACTGAAAGAGTGCAGAAGCCGATTATCTTTTCCTGAAATAATTTAAAATATGTTCTTGTGCTGAAAGTGTAACTTTTCTCTCTCAGCATTTTCTAGTACACTGATTTTGTGACTATCGATATTATCCATATTAGCAAGAAAACCAAATGCAAGTGCATCCTACCATTTATTCAGTCCTCATGGATGCTGGGCACTGTGATAAGCATTTTGCATACATTGTTTTATTTTTACTTGTGATGATCCTACAAGGCAAGGATAATTCTTCTCATTTCTACTTGCTCACTTGAGAAACAAGATGCTCTGAGAGGTTATGGTATTTTTCCAAGATGACACAATTGGCAGGAGACTGAAGTGAGGTGCTAAATCTGGTCTACTTCACTCTTAACCTGGGGTCTCATCCATTTGCGTTTTTTTTTGGTAGGACGAGTTTCATTCAAAGGATTTAAAACTAGTTCTGGTAGAGCATCTTGTATGTGTGAGGTGTAATACATGTTAAACTCAATTGAACGGAAATTTTAAGCTCATGAGGGCAAAGAGCAGTGAGTTCTCTACTCTACTGGAGTTTATAGTCTGATGTGGGTGTGACTATAGTATGAAGTATGATAAGCAGCATGAAAGACAGTGTGGTATACTGGGGGAAATCATGACAAACTCCCCATGTCCAAAGGAACTCTTCGTTTCGTCCCTTAACCGGTTCCTTCCCCAGTCTTCCAGGTAATGGTGCTAATATACATCTGGCTATTCAAATCCGAATCCTGGGGCCACCCCTGATTCCTCCCTCTCTGTCAGCCTTTGTATCCAGCTCTTCAGCAAGTCCTGTCAGATCTGCTCTGAAATCTATCTGACATCTACTTCCATCTACCCTCTCCAAGCTCCCGGGACCACAGCCATCACCTTCTAGCTGTGGAAAATAAGCATCCCTACTCCCTTACCCAGTAAGAACCATGTACAAGGGGCAGCCAGAATAGGCTTGGGGGACCATGAAGCTAAGTTATGATACAAAATTACATACAAAAGTGAATATATAGAATGGTAACAGTAGTAGTGAGAAATTACATATATTAAAAAGCTGACAGGGGCACCTGAGTGGCTCAGTAGGTCAAGTGTCTACCTTCCGCTCAGGTCATGATCCATAAGTCCCAGGATAGAGGCGGGAGGTGGGCTCCCTGCTCAGCGGGGAGTCTGCTTCTCCCTCTTCCTCTCCCCCTCCCCCGGCTTGCGCTCTCTCTCGCTTACTCTCTCTCTCTCAAATAATAAAATCTTTTAAAAAAAGCTGACAAATTCTACAAATAAAACAAAACAGAAAAATAAGTTAAAGATTATTAACTGCTTGACCTCACATCTGTAAGATATTTTACTTTTTGGGTTTCATACTCTAATCAGCTCTTCACATGACAATGATTTTGTAATATTATCCTCCATAGAAAGAATGTAAAGATTAGTGAGTCTTTCCTCTAGCTTGTTATTGGAATTTCAGCCTTGCAACTCATTATCGGTAATATCATGTACATTTGAGGATTGATGTCAAATGTCAGAAAACCTGTATCGAAGTTTCCTTTCGTATATGACTTGCAGAATTTAAGATGCTTTTCAGGTTCTCTTCTGCAATGAACAATTTAAAATAATCTTTACTTGTTGAATGGATGGCACTCATTAATCAATTTGTGTCAATGTCTTCGTTGTAGAGGCATATTATATGTTTGATGTTATCTTCATTGATGTTAATATTTTTTTGTAAAAATGAAAGAAACTGAAATCTTTTTACAATGTGTTCCTATGATTCACTCCTCTTCACTAATTGAAATATCAAGCAATCTAGAAGCCTATTCATTGCTTCGATTTAAAATGTATTTCTTCTTCTTATTGGATTACTACTTTTGTTCTGATCTGAATTTTGGGGGCTTACAATTAGTCACTGATGTCAGAATAATTTCTACTGATTTAATTGCTCATCTGTATTGCCCTTGTTTCACATTCCACTATACTTTAAATTTTTCTCAGTTCTTTAATAAATCAATTTAAAGATGACAAAAGAAGGTACTCTGAATATAAGTCCAAATCACAAGCTGTAATTTCTCACTTGTTGAAATAAAACATTCCAAAAGTCTGCCCAAATTGCAGTTAAAATGGTATATTCAAAATTTATTGAATAAAATGTTTGCATTTCATTTGCACTTGGGTTTTTCTTCCAAGTCTTCAAAAATATATTTTAGAGTTCTTAAAATGTCATTTTACTCTTATTGCAAGATTTGAATAACTTTTTACACTGCTGATCATTATTAGAATTTTCCATAGAGGATAAAATATAACATTTTGACTCTGGGGCTATCATTAAAAACACTTTTAATTTATTTTTAAAATTAAAAGTGGGTCACATTTGTTTGTTAATAATATAAAGTAGTGATATTGGCGTACTTGGATAGCATTTAGCATTAAAGTGACAGAAAATCCAAAATTCAACAGCTTTAACAAGATACGATTTTACCTTGCCTTCACATAAAAATCCAGAGTTTAGCAATAGAAGGCTATTATTTAAGAAGTAGAGATGCCAAGCCCTAATCTAGACCTAGTTCAAATCTATTGAACTAGAATTATGATGGAAGAGATCAAGAGTTAATTTTTGAAAGTACTACGGATGATTCAGGTACATGGTCAGGTTTAGACAGCAGCACAGATCCCTTGGTGGGATATTATTTAAGAACTAAGACATTGGGGAGGGTATGTACTATGGTGAGCACTGTGAATTGTGTAAGACTGTTTAATCACAGACCTCTGAAGCAAATAATACGTTATATGTTAAAAAAATAAAAGAAGATAGTAGGAAGGGAAAAATGAAGGGGGGGGAAATCGAAGGGGGAGACGAACCATGAGAGACTATGGACTCTGAGAAACAAACTGAGGGTTCTAGAGGGGAGGAGGTGGGGGGATGGGTTAGCCTGGTGATGGGTATTAAAGAGGGCACATATTGAATGGAGCACTGGGTGTTATACACAAACAATAAATCATGGAACTCTACATCAAAAACTAATGATGTAATGTATGGTGATTAACATAACATAAAAAAATAAAATTAAAAAAAATTTAAAGAAGTGTCAAAAAAAAGAGCTAATAAGGGAAGGGAGTATAGGAAACGTCAGATTAGAATTGTTAGCATCTTTTCATTTATTTATTTTATTATTATTATTGTTTTTAGAGAAAGAGCGTGAGCCTGTTCAGAGGGGCAGAGGGAGAGAGAATCTTAAGCGGCTTCCACGCCCAGCATGGAGCCCCATGTGGGGCTCGATCTTATGACTCTAAGATCACTACCTGAGCTGAAATCAAGAGTCAGTTGATCAACGAACTGAGCCACCCAGGTGCCCCTGTGAACATCTCTCTAAATATTTCTTTCTTCCCCATTTATCTGACCTCGTTACCCATTCTTCTGTTCCCCACCTGTCATCAAGCCCTCAGAGCAATTTTGCTACAGCTCACATGACAGAGGACATAGAAAAAAAAAGGAATTTAGGATTAAAAAAAAGTTTCCTCTAAGGAACATAGGTGACAGATAATGACATTTACAACTATAAAATGAACAACTTGAAGGTAAGGCCTTCATCTTTTCCAAGAGGACCTCCAGGGCCTATGGCATGGTAGAGGCTCAAAAACTGTTGATGTGAGGGAATACTAAACTGTATTGGTACTAGACAGGTTTAGCATAGTGTAGCTGCTCCAGGGGCTTTTTGGTGGGAAACTAAGACTCAGTACTGAAGGATTACCATCACCTAGTCTTAGATGTTTCAGTTGGCTAACTTTATCTGATTTTATTGTGACAGAAACCTGCCTGGAGTCTAGAAAGAGAGACGCAGTTCCTCTTGCGCTGAATTAGCTTTCTGAGGTTATCTTTGGAGCCCCACATGTTCCTTTTTGACTGAGGACCATGTGATGCTCATACTGTAAACAGTTTTGGGGGTTTATCCTGGATCCCTTTGAGGGAAATTTTCTGCCTGGACCCCAATTATATTCCGCTGATTTTACTGTTCTACAAAGATACTTCAGATTACATCATTCCTTGTCAATGGAACTTCCTATATTCCTGGCCCTGGGAAATCCCATTTTTTCTCCTAGATTCTCTTCAGAACATAGAACAAGGATATGTTATACTAAGCATGCTTCATCTAAAATTTTAAAGTTACTTTTAAGTTAGGTTGAGTTTCTCAACTGTGGTTCTAATCTCATTCTACTAAAGAAAATGAATGCCATCCTCCACTCTGTTCCACATTATCTCATCCTATTTTTATTTTAAGATTTTATCCAACACTTCTAGTTTGGATGAGCTTACTTATAATCCCTTTGATCATGGCTATTGCTTCAGAAAGAGCTCCACTTACTTCTCTAGTCATGAATGTTGCCAGTTACCTAATAGTCTGTAATTACAGACGTTTAAACTTTGAAAAACCAGTGTTTTTCCCATCCCATTTGCAGGAGACAGATTTAAAGAGATTTATGTGAAGAGACAAAAATCCATTGTGTTTGTTGTTGACATAAAGTGCTGCAGATAGCTTTCTGGGTTTTGTCTCAACTCTTTTTAATGTTTTTCCCCCCTCCTACTTCTTCAAGAAAGTCTTAATTAGGTTCTAGTGGTTCTTAACACCTGTCTAATTTCCCATTTAAGAAGGAAGGTGGGATTTAGGCTCTGAGTAGTTAGCAGGTACCTTAACATTAGCAAATGGAAAAGGTTGGGTAGTAAAGCAGTAGGCTACTGGAGGAAAAGACTAAATACAATAGGATTAATGAGACACCTAAATCCGCGGATCTGAGGATTTTGTACACATTGAACTTGATTATTAATGTGTGCCGAGAGTAAAAAGGGCTTGGGATATGAATACATATGAGTGCATGTGTGCGTGTGCGTGTGGGTGCCACACATGGTAATTAACAACAGTTCGAAACCCTGGGAACTAAGAGTAAAAGAAGGTTTAGGGCTGAGAGGAAAAACAAACAAACCAAATTATTTTGAAATAAATACCTAATATGTAACATTAACTTATTCTCAGAAAAAAGTTTAAATCTTGAATTGGGAAAGAAAAAAAAAGCTCGAGTTTGAAAAAAAGTTGCCTTTTTCATATTTTTGGGCAAATATAAATAAGTTTATATTCTAGACTAAACTTTTATTGTCATTTTTTTCTTTTGTAGTTTAAAAATCTTAGTCTTTATGTTTCTAACAATAAAACTCTTATTACATAAATCTGAAAATATCTTAGACGAATAATTTATCTTTCTAGTTAAAGATTTGAGTATGCTCTTTCTTCTTCATTATTTAATTATTTAAGGAAAAATTAAGGAAAGAAATCTATTTCAATAAAATAATTAAGAAATATAGATAAAAAGCTGACATACTTCAATTTGTATTTTCAACTGCAAATCTTCTGAACTGTGAATGCTTTTATATTTTAAAAGTAATTTAACATCTAGTTACAAGTGAAAAAAAGTGACCAAATTATATCAAACTTCAGTAATTTGAATGTAATGATTTTGTCACTTAAGTTTGAAAATCTTTCTCATGGGCATAAAAGTGAAGTTTTAACCAAACCTCCACAGGAGGGCACTGTAGTGTGACTCTGGTATAAATTGCAACTACAGCAACCCATTCTGTCATTAGCTGGTCCTTGATTAAACATCTAAAAGAGTGAGTCCTTGTCCTTAATTGGAAAATTCCTAGTTTTCAAAACTCAAGATAGGTAGATTTCACATGTGGCAAATACATTTTCTTTGGTAAAAAAGGAATATAGGTAATTTAATCTTTCTTTTGTGGCATATACTCAACATAAAATCTTATCACAAAATACAGCAAACTTGGTAAGATGCATGGTCTGGATGAAGCAAAATTTAAGTTGGTTAAAATTATATCCTATTTTAATAAATAACAGGAATATTTTAGAACTATCAGGGCTAAGCAATCAAAACCAAAAGACATTCAATGGATAAATGCATTATTACTTATAAGTAGTACATTTTTATAAGTAGCATATGTAAATGTTATATGTAAATGTTATTACAAATAATATATATTACTTATAACGGTATGCCTAGCTAACTAGACAGTAGGTAGATAAATCAGTCTCAGTGAATATAGAAATAGAATCAAAATATAAATAGCAAAGCATTTCCAAACTGGTTCACCTCCTCCCAATAAGGCTTTAAAAACATGCACTATAATGATAGAAGGTTTGGTCCAAATTAAGATGTTTTAAATGCCCCTGGTCCTAACTTTCAATTTCACTAGTGTATTTTCAAGTTGTTCTCCAAGAGATAAAATATTTTGATATTTTAGCAGAGTTAAATTGATATGAAAATAATTGTGCTCTTGCCAGTTGCCATGTACCTTTTGTGGGCCTTGCATTGTTAATTTGAGAACTAACAGAATGCCATACAAGTCCAAAACAGCTATACTGAATAGACAGTTTCATAAAATATGAAGAGTAAGAAGATCAAAGGTTATAAAGTTACATAGTTCTATAACTGTATATAACAAATCTATTTCCATTAAGAAAATTAGTCATTTCATTATAGTTTTACCAAAAAATGGCAGCCAATTGGGTAAATCCTAATAATGGAGTGAAAGACTGGTATGAAGTTAAAGTGGTAAAAAGTCCCTATATCAACCTGCTTAACTTTCAGATTGTACATATCCCTCTTTATGGTCAAATACAAATAGCTTTAATGTTCTGGGAATTTATAGTTGAAGCAAAATAATATAACTGCAATTCAAATCTCATAACTTTCTGAATCTACATTCTATATTAGAAATTGATGGCATCATATTTTCACACAAATGCAAAGAACTTACTTAAAACAGAGAAGTTCTCTACAACTTTTGATGGTTCACACCTGGGTTGAATAATTAAATTTGTTGGTAATTAAAATGCTTGTTCATCACTCCCCTGGGGATTCAAGACAGCTTGTTTTAATTTAAATATCTTTTCTTTTAGCTCATAGTTACAGATTCTTTAGCCAATAAAGAACTCAAAAAGTAGATTTAAGAGTAATAAAAAGTAAAGTAAGACTTGGATAAACTGTTCTCATTCAATAAAAAAAGACTTTTAAATATTATTCTTATGTAAAATTGGTAAATTACATAATCAAATACTTATCATAAAAGAATCATATACCATTAAAGTTTTCCTTGCTTTTTATTTTTTATATTTTTTATTGTTATGATTTTTTTTAGATTTTACTTATTTATTCATGAGAGACAGAGAGAGAGAGAGAGAGAGAGGCAGAGGGAGAAGCAGGCTCCCAAGGAGCAGGGAGCCTGATGCGGGACTGGATCCCAGGACCCCGGGATCATGACCTGAGCTGAAGGCAGACGCTTAACCAACTGAGCCACCCAGGTGCCCTTCTTTGCTTTTTAATCTGGAATCTAGCCAACCAGAACATTCCATTTATTAGACTTTTTGTTTTTTAGAACAACTATTTTCAAAAATATTTTCCTGCTTTACTGAAGTACACTGTTATATATTTAAAAATTTTGCGTATTTATCATATACATTTTGATGAGTTTGGACATATGCATATACTCATGATGCTATCACTACAATAAGAGTAATAAACATATTCATGACCTCCAAAAGATTTCTTGTATCTCCTTGCTTCTTTTACTTATTTATTTTTTGTGGTAATATCACTTAGCATGAGATCTATCCTCTTAAGGAGTTTTAAATGTGCAATACTATATTGTTAACCATAGGCACTATGTTGTACAGCAGAGCTCTACAACTTATCTGAAACCTTATACCCACTGAATAGCTCCCCATCTAGCTCCCCCTTCATCCCCTGGCAACAACTGTTCTATTCTTTGCTTCTATGAGTTTGACTATTTTATATACCCCATGTAAGTGGAATCATGCAGTATTTGGCCTTCTGTAACTGGCTTATTTCACTTAGCAGAATGTCTTCCAGATCCATCCGTATGTTGTTGCAAATGGTAGGATTTCCTTCTTTTTTTAATGCTGAATACTATTCTATTATATATGTATGTGTGTGTGTGTGTGTGTGTGTGTGTGTGTGTACATACATACATACCACATTTTCTTTATACATTCATCCATTGATGGACATTTATGTTGCTTCCACATCTTGGCTATTGTGAGTAGTGTTGCAATGAACATGAGAGTGCTAGTATCTTTTCAAAGTGCTGATTTCAATTCTTTTGGCTACCTACCCAGAAGTGGGATTGCTGGATCATATGATAGTTCTATTTTATTTATTTATTTTTTGAGGAACATCCTTACTATTTTCCATAGTGGCTGCACCATTTAACATTCCTACCAACAGTGCACAAGAGTTGCAATTTCTCCATATCCTTGTATTATCTTTTTTCTTTTAAATAATAACCATCCTAAGAGGTGTGATGTGCTATCTCATTGTGTTTTTGATTTGCAGTTCTCTAATGATTAGTGATATTAAGTACCTTTACTATACCTGTTGTTGATTTGTATGACTTCTTTGGAGAAATGTCTTTTCAAGTCTTTTGTCCATTTTGAAATCAGTTTTGTTTTGCTATGGAATTGTAGGAGTTTCTTATGTATTTCAGAAATTAACCATTTATCAGATATATAATTTGCAAATATTTTCTCCCATTCTATAGGTTTCCTTTTCACTCTGTTTTGTTTCCTTTATTGTGCAGAAGTCTATAGTTTTATGTACTACCACTTGTCTATTTTTGTTTTTGTCGCCTATGGTTTTGGTGTCCTAACCATGATGTCATTGTCAAGACCAATGTCATGAAGATTTTCCCCTTGGCTTTCTTCTAGGAGTGTAACAGTTTCAGGTATTATGTTTAAGTCTTTAATCCATTTTGAGTTGATTTTTGTGTGTGGTGTAAGATAGAGGTCCAATTTCATCCTTTTGCATGTGGGTGTCCAGTTTTCCCAACACCATTTGTTGAAGAGACTATCCTTTCCCCATTGTGTATTCTTGGCACTCTTGTTGAAGATTATTTCAGTTGTAGTCAAAAGACTTGATGTTAGTAACTCAAAAAATGCAACTTCAGGGATCTATATTAGGGATGGGCCAAGTTTCCACTGAATTTTATATCACTCTTGGATACTAAAATGTCTTCCTTAAAAAGAGTTTTATTAAGGAAACTATTTTTCTTCTTTCCTTCCTTCTTTCTCTCTTTCCTCCTTTCTTTCTCCCTCTCTCTCCCTTTCCCTCCTTCCTTCCTTTTGCATTTATTATTTTTACCAAAGTCAGTAAGAGATATTGACAGATTTTTCACAAAATCTAACATGTCAAAATAAAAGCAAGGTTTGGTTAACCAAAATGCTCCATTTCTTAAGCACTAAGCAAAATTTTGCTGCAAAATTTGTTTAATTTCTAAATTTGACTCCACTAAAAAATCAGTATCTTGAGGAGTGATAGTCATTTTGATTTTAAGAAAAGAACAATCAGAAGGTGAAATACGACATTAGGTGAGTTCTAGAAACCGTCACACTACAATAGTTAAAAAGAGGAAGATAATGGGAAGTTTACAGCCCTGGATTTTATATGGGCTTCATCTTTAGGTAAATAAAATGATACACTGTGCTTCCTTGGGCAGGATTATGTAACAAAATCCAACAGGAGCCATAACATGAGGAAGCAGCTTCTTTGAAGGGCCCATATAAATTCCCAGGGCTCCCATAATTCAGACCTTAAGATTTTGAAAATATTACATAGAGCTTTGGTCAAAATCGTTTTTTGTTTGTTTTATATTTTTCTTTTAAAATAACTTGGAATTTACACATAAATTATGGAAATAATATATAGAGTTCCTGTATAACCATTGAGATTAAATTGCAGACTAATGTTGCATTTCTTATCAGACTTCAGTGTACATTTAAGTACAATGGCATTTACCTATATAATCACAGAAGAGCTATTAAAATTAAATTTAATCTAGGGGTGCCTGGGTGGCTCAGTCGGTTAAATGTCTGCCTTCAGGTTGGGTCATGATCCCAGGGTCCTGGGATCGGGCCCTGCATTGGGCTCCCTGCTCAGCAGGGAGTCGGCTTCTCCCTCTCTCTCTGCCCCTCTCCCCTGCTCATGCTCTATATTGCATGCTCTCTAATAAATAAATAAAATCTTTAAAAAATTAAGTTTAATCTAATATTGCCATGTAATCCCCAGACTCCAATAGAATTTTGCCAAGTATCCTAATAATGTCGTTTATAGGTCCAGGATCCAATCCCAAAGAACCATGTTTGGTATTTAACTGTTTCTGCATGCCGTTTCAATTTATAAGAGTTCCTCAGTCTTTCCTTATTTTTCTTGACCTTGACATTTTTGAAAGGCCTAAAACAGTTAGGTTTTAGGATATTGTTCTTTTGGTGTTTATTTGATGTTCCTCATGATCTACGCATTTTTGACAGGAGTACCCCATGATGTTATATTCTTCTCAGTGCAGCTTATCAGTAAACAACAATGTTAATTTGCATAACTTCTTATAATATTGATGTGTATTACTTGGATAAGATGGCATTGGCTTAGTTTCTCTGCTGTGAAGTTAATTATTCAGCATAGTATACTTATTATTTAATAACTAGTAACAATTTTTATGGGCAGATACACTGAGACTATGTAAATATTCATTTCCTTATCAAACTTACACCTTTTTTTTTTAGCATTCTTTGATCATTCATGCTGAAATCAATTATTATTGTGATGATTACCAAATAGTAATATTCTAATTTCATTATTCTTTTTGGATTTGTTGTCATTCTACTGATGCATTCTATTTCCCCTGTATATCTTTTTTTTTAAATTCATATATTTATAACAGTCATGCTTCATGGATACGTATTTTACTCAAATGGTTACAGTTTGTTACTATCATAATTTATTTTGATGTTCAGATTGGCTAATAGGAGACCCTTCAGCTGAATCCTGTGTCCTCTGGACAAGAAGATCCCATCACCCTTTGTATACTTCTTTGCCTTCTAGTATGTCAACATATTCTAGACCCATCTTTTCCCCCCCCCAAACCCAAAGTCAGCCATTTCTTTTACTGGACAATGGTTTTTAGAAACCAAGAGCTCTGGCCCTTAGTGTGCTCATTGTTACCAAGGTATCATTGTGCTGGGTCCTCTCAGCAGACAATATTGGAAAAAAAATTATCATTATATTATACTTTATCTATCTATCTATCTATCTATCTATCTATCTATCTATCTATCTATGTATCTATGTATCTATGTGTCTATCTATCTATCTATCTATCTATCTATCTATCTATCTATCTATCATCTATCTATATTAAAATCCATTAGTTCACACTGATAACTCCAACACCACGTGGTTTGTTGTAGCCTTCTCTCTTACCACATACATAATTTCCTTCTCTTAGAGTGACAAAACTCATTTTTCTTGACATACTTATTTGCTCAATACCCACCCTCCATCCCATGCAACCATTTTCCAAAGTTGTGCCAATCAAAAGTTCAACCCTAGACATATGCTATCCTCTCTCCCCATTGGCCCCAGTCAGGCTCCAAGAGGGGAAAGGGAAATGGATGAAGAGAGGAAGAAGGAGGAAAGGCTTGAGAATCTTGGCTCTGGCCACATCAATCTCCCATCCTGCCGCTAGTTGTAGTGATGAAACTCTGGATTCTGGATGGATAAGCTGTATTTCCCCAGCCTCCTGCAGGGTGTGCTGGCAGAAGCCTAGCTTGGTCAAAATTTTTGAAACTCCAAATCCTGAAGTAATCTTTTGGAGTATATTCAATATTAATTGAAACAATCAGGTTAGTTATCTAAGTTTATAAAAGGAACTAACATTGTTATATTCTCTTTCCCTTATAATCTCAAGGGTTCAATATATTTTTCATCGTTGAAGGAAGATATAAAATGCATAGAAATATTATGGATTATTCTTTCTTTTGAACTGATAAGGGGAGATCTAATGAATTTACTTAAGAGGCTAGTTCCCCACTGATACGTTTTTGCCCAGAGAGCCACAATCACCTGATGACATGTGGTGCTGTTTTGCAAATACTTATAGGCCAACTGCAGTACTGGCAGATCTGTCTCATACTTCCATATTTCAAGAAAGATACTTTTATTGCCAACATCTGAAATTGATATGCCAAGTGTTAAAGGCCCTAATATAAACATGAGTAAGAACTAACTTTGTATATTTAAAAGAAAAACAAACAACAAAAATAGAAAACAACAACACATAAGAAGACTTACAGAGGTAAAAGGATTTAAAGAAATTAGGTAGAAAGATATAATACCCATATCTTCAGGTGCCTTCAAAAGCATGTTTAAACAAAGGAAGGTTGAAAAAATGGTTTTAGTCCTATGACATTATAGTTTAAAAACACTGAATGTGTGTGACCCACAGATTTTTAAGGCTCTAGAAATAAATTTAAAACCAATTCTGTAACAGATGTTAATGTAAGTGATGCTTACAGGCATTGATAAAACACTGTGCCTTCCCTCTACTAACATATTCCATAATTATACTGTGATTTAAATAGTTTATATATAGAGAGATGAATGTGGAACAGGAGAAAAGTATTCATACATTAGCATTCAGAGTAAGTAATTCAAACATCTAATTGTTCCAGCTCAAGGAATATTTAAAAATATTACCAGTTAGGTGTTCAAAATTATTTCGGTTTATTTTTTTATTGAGTCACGCTGATCATTTACAAAATTAGAAAATGTTCTTGATCATTACAGATACACATTACAGAAAATACAGAAAAGGAACAGAATGATAGACAATTACCAGAAAAACATTTCTGCTTTTCTTTTATACTAGATACATTCAAAAATCATTTTTTAAAACTGAGCTTGTGCTATTTGCGGAGTTATAGGTGAAAACAGACATTTCTAGTTATTTTTTTACTGGAAAGAAATGCTGTGTGCAAGGGGCTTGGTTGTACATTCTTTGAACTCTAGAGCTCTTTTAGATGCATTTTAATTAACTTGAAACAGTTTAAATCTCTTTCTTCAATATTCTGAGAATACCAGTAAAAATCTTACTATTGTAAAAATTGTTCTTGAGATTTATGCAATGGCCCATTCTTAAGTCTTTCTGTTTGTAACTAGTGTAGAAACAAACTAAAATGAAGTCACTTATGTCAAGGACAAAATGGAGACAGTCAAAGCAGGTACATAAAGGAAACTTAACCTAACCTTCCAGGAATTTACAGCTTTCTGAACCAGCAGAAGACACTAGCCAATACCCAAATGCCAGATCTGTTCATTCATGCCATCCCAGCACTTCCTTGTTCCTTTGATTCAGCTACCCTGATCCAAATCAGAAAGAAGACAACCAGGCAACCCATCAGCTGAAAAAGCCCAGTGACTTTCGCACTTATCCCACAAAAATCTCTTAGTCTTTGAGCAACTTGTAACTCTTTGTTCCTGTAACCTTGAATTTCCTGGATTGCAGGTCAATTTGTGATAAATTCATCTTTCTGCTTTGTTTTATTCAGTATGCAGAGTTTGGTTTTTGACACTAGAAACATTTGAAAATTCCAGTTTTATTAGTATAATAGGTATAAAAATCATGATTTTTTTTAATGGTTGCATAAGTTTAATTGGTTCAACTCAATAAATGTTTACTGAGTACATCCTTATGTTAAAATCTGTAGGAGACTCAATTAAATAAGAAATAGTCCTAATTTCAAGAATTTATAATCTGATGGAAGATGATAGTTAAAAAAAATCACATTTCGTCTTTCATTATTATAATTTATACAAGTGTCATAAATGAAGTGATGTGGCAGTTCAAAGGAAGTTATCCAATTCTGGGCAGTCATATGTGATTCCACTAATAATAGTATTTTCTAACTATCAGAATGAGTAACATATCCCTATCATAGTATTTTTCCCACCAATGAAAATGATTTTATTGCTTTTTAATCATAAAAATGAACAGAATCATTTTGAAGTAAGTCAAGCAATACAAAATAGTAAAATATAAAAGAAAAATAACTAAAAATCATTCAAATTCCATAAATCTTTAACATGTAAACATTTCCTATATATTATTCTATGTAATCAAATATGACATAAAAACAAATCCATATCTTTTATATTGCTACATTTAATATTGCACATATATATATTTATTTTAAGAATTTGGGTGATATGATATTGGTATTTTGTAATCTTTCCTTGTCAATCTTGTGTGAAAATTCATGAGCTCATTATTTTTAATGGGTATTATGCAGTCTTACATTGGATAGTTGTATCCATATGTGCTTAATCAATTTCTTGTTGAGGAACATTATTTTCCAAATTTTCATGATTGTAAAAAGCAGCACTAGGATAAAAGTCCTCATTGATGTATCTCTGCACATGTTGAATTATCTTCTTGGACTAAAGCCCTGAAATTGGAATTGCCAGGTGAAAGGATATGACTTTTTAAAATTTTGATACATTTTAACAAATTGTACTCTAGCAGAGTACCAATTTAAATTTCCACAAACAGTGCAGGAGAGTTTTTCACACATGGGCTAACACTCAGGATTGCCAGTCTAATAAAGGAAGTGGTATCACATTATCTTGTTTGTATTTCTGTGATTGTTAGTGAGCCCGAATATCTTTTTCATATATCTAGTTGACCCATTTGTTTCTTCTTTTGTGAAATGTTCACGTTGTTTGTTTATATTACTGTTGGGGTGTTTTCTTTCTCTTGTTTATTTGTAAGATGCTAGGGATATTAATTCTTTGTTTAACATGTGTTACAAATAATATTTCTCTTTTAAAAAAATTTCAAACTTGTTTCTGTTATCTCTTTATTTAAAAATGTAATTGTGACATTTTTTTACAATTACCAATCTTTTTCCTCCATGCTTACAAAGGCCCTCCCCATCCAGAATTATAAAGAAATCAGAAATTAATTCACTCATATTTTCATCCAGTTCTACTATGATTTAATTTCTTAACTATATAATTTATTTATCTGGTATTTTCTTTGTTGTTAGGAGTGAGCTGGTAATGGACATTTTCCTATTTTTTCATATTTCAGTCTTTGTTTTTTTTTTAAAGATTTTATTTATTTATTTGAGAGAGAGAGAATGAGAGATAGAGAGCACGAGAGGGAAGAGGGTCAGAGGGAGAAGCAGACTCCCTGCTGAGCAGGGAGTCCGATGCGGGACTCGATCCCGGGACTCCAGGATCATGACCTGAGCCGAAGGCAGTCGCTTAACCAACTGAGCCACCCAGGCGCCCTCATATTTCAGTCTTTGATTTGAATGCCATCTCTATCGTATATTAAGATCCCATATATGTTCACAGCTCTTTCTAAATTCTTTATTGTGCTACCATGATCTCTTTATCTTTTTCAGAAGGAAGGTGGCCATCTCCAAGCCAAGAAGAGAGCTCTCATCAAAACTGACCATGGTGGCACTGACTTCAGACTTCTAGCTTCCAGAACCAGGAGAAAATAAATTTCTATTGTTTAAGCCATCCAGTCAGTGGTATATTGTTATGGCAGGCCAAGGAGATGAATGTACTTATTTAATTCTCTTATTACACAGGCTATAAGTCATCAAAAATGTTAAATAATAGCAGGAACTCTCAGCACTATTTTTAATGGGAATGCTTGTAGTATTTGTACTTTAGCTTTAAGTTTGGGAAATGCATACTTTAAAAATATTAAGTTGTTAACCTCTCTTCTGATTTCTTTGCTATTACTGTTGTTTATTCCCTAAATTCTTGAATAGAAAGCTTTATTAATTCTTTTTTGATTCATAGTAAAACAATTTTCAGGTCTTCTGTAGAGCTTTTTGGTTGTATCCTGTGGATTTGGCAATTGGTGTTTAAATTTTTATTTTTCTAGCAATTTTAGTTTGGATTTAGCCTTTGGCTGTAGTCATTTCAGAGAATTTTAACATTTGCAAGCACCTATTGCTGTGTTGTTTCTTTATACATTTGTTTTTCATTCCTAATTTTAATGAATTATTGTCAGTGTATTATGTACTATTTCTAATACAGGAATTTGTGGAGGCTTTCTTTGGGGACTAAAATATTGCATTTAAAATATTTTGATGACTGATTAAAGTAATGTCTTCTCTGTAAACAATAGATGAAATATATAGTTTGTGTGTGTGTATATGTATCACATGTTAATATCTACCCTAGGCCATCCACCATGGAAGACCTAAACGACCAAATAGACAAAATGACTCAGCCAGGTGACAGCAACTAGCTTTTGCTACCAGGCTTCCCATTGCTGGCATGATGGGCACAGATGGCTGGCCCTACGTGGGATGCTCTGACGAAATAATTTTCACTCCAGAGCTCTCCGACAGGGTGGCTGAGGTTTTGTAGCTCATTGTCTGCATTGTTGTTTAATGTCTTTCTCTGTCCAATCCTGCTTCATCCCCCTTCTCTTCACATGTGTTGATGCCTAGTAAAGATTTTGCACCCAAACTCCATCTTAGCATCTGATTACAGGAGACCCAACTGTGACACTGAATTCTATAGAATGCATCATTCCTTAGTCCTCTGCTTCTGGTTGGATTTGGCCAAATGGAGCCACAAGGAGAATATAAGAGGGCAGAGAGAAAGAGAAAGAGAAGTCGATGTATTTATTGCCTCATTTCCTACTGCTTTGGTATGGTTTTGGCCTACACTGTCCTTCTTTTTGACTTCCGTTCCAGCTTTATGGCTCCTTTTCCATGATTCCATCCTTCTTAGACTGTAGTGACAACTTGCCCTTTCCTCTCCCCTCAGGCTTAGGGATAGTATACTAGTGAGACAAAGCTAGATTTACTGCTGTGAAAAATTACCCCCAAACCTCAGTGACTTACAACTATAAACGCTATTTATTGTTCATTGTGGTGCTGCTATCTGATGTCCAATTTGGGAGCCAGGGGCTGGAGAAGCACAAACTAGCTTTAAAAGTTTCTGCCCATGGGGCACCAGGGTGGCTCAGTTGGTTAAGCATCCGACTCCTGGTTTTCGCTCAGGTCATGATCTCATGGGTCATGGATCAAGCCCTGCATTGGGCTCCCCCACTCAATGGGGAGTCTGCTTGAAAGATTCTCTCCCTCTGCCCCTCCCCACCTCAAATAAATAAATAAATCTTAAAAAAAAGTTGCTGCCCATATGTTTCATGACATTCCGGCTCACATTTTATTAGCCCAGATAATGGGTAGCACTAACTTCCGTGGAGCACAGAAGTATAAGCCTCCTGAGGAAGAAGCAGAAATGGATGAACAGTAATACACTCTACCAGAAGTATTAATGTCTTTCCTGTTGTTGCTTATACACAGGTGCTTACCAGCTCATGGGGGTTCTCATCCCTATGTAAGTGAAGTTTTTTAAAGTTTTTTGAGGATGCTGTCTGTTTCATGCCCAGAACCCTGATAGATACTGTGGTGTTCACGGAGTCTTTTATCATCATTTCCCTTCCACATTATGTAGTTTTTCTTTTAGAAATTATAATGACTACATTGTTTTATGCTTCGTTAGTTAGGAATTTGGCCTTAATTTTATGCTCAACCAACTTCAGTATTCACCATCTCTCACCCTGTGACTTTGCCATTTCTGTAATTTTTATTTGGATGAATCTCTCTATATTGACTAGATTGTGTTGACTAATGGATTTTTCAAAAATGTTACCTGGATACCTAGGAGATATGCTTCCTCGAACTTTGTACATCCAAGATTATTTCATATTGTCTGGACATTTGAGTACTAATTTGACTGACTATGCAATTTTAGAGTCCAATCTCTTTTTTCCCCAAACTCCATTGACATTGTTTCACAATATTCTTGCATGTAGGGGTGCTGGGTGGCTCAGTCAGTTAAGCGTCTGCCTTCAGCTCAGGTCATGATCCCGGGGTCCTGGGATCAAGCCCCGCTTTGGGCTCCCTGCTTAGAGGGTTTCTCTCTCTGCCTGCTGCTCCCCCTGCTTGTACTCTCTCTCTCTCTCTCTCTCTGAGAAATAAATAAAGTCTTTAAAAAATATTCTTGCATCTAAAACTGCTAAGGATAATTCTTAAATCTGTGGGGTTTTTTTGTTTATTTTTACTTCGTCCTTTGTTGGTGACTTATTTTTTTTTAAAGATTTATTTATTTTGAGTGAGAGACCAAGTGAGCAAGAGCAAGCATGAGTGAGAGGAGAGAGGGAGAGGGAGAGAGAGAATCCCAGGCAGACTCCCTGCTGATTGTGGAGCCCAGTGCAGGGCTCAATCCCACGACCCTGATATCACGACCAAATGGAAACCAAGCATGGGACATTCAACTGACTGAGCCTCCCAGGCACCCCAGGTGACTTCTTTTTTTGCTTGAATGCTTTAGCCATGAAGTTCAATAACTTCACCTGTTATATATGTCTCAGAGTTTGTCATTCTTTACCTTTTTCTTCTAGAACAGTGACTCTTTTTGTTCTTCAAATCCTGTCTTCTTTCACTTCAGAAATGTTACCTCAATTATGTTTTTGATTTTTTTATTCTGTTAATTTTGCTGCTTTCTTCAGAGGCAGTAGTCTTCCATATATTGGGTTTCCACTAGATCTCTTGCAATCCCTGTCTCTGTCCTTTCCCACATATTTCTTGTGTGATTTTCTGAAGCTGGTTCTCTATGTCATAGGTCAGTGTTTCTAGTGTCATTTTTACTCTTCATTATTTTTAAATATTTTAAGTTCTTTGATGTCATCATTTTCTCTCTCCTTAAAGTATCAGTTCTTTTTTCATTTTACTCTGTTAAAACAGAGTAAAGACAATATCTTTATATTGTCATACAAACATGTTTCCTTAATTTCTTTGGGGGCATGAAACATTTATAGTTTAAAATCTTTTCTCTAAAGTTAGTCTTCTTCATCTATTTTTTTTAAGATTTTTATTTTATTTATTTGACAGAGAGAGACACAGTGAGAGAGGGAACACAAGCAGAGGGAGTGGGAGAGGGAGACGCTGGCTTCCCGCTGAGCAGGGAGCGCGATGCGGGGCTCGATCCCAGGACCCCGGGATCCTGACCTGAGCCGAAGGCAGATGCTTAACAACTGAGCCACCAAGGCGCCTCTTTCTTCATCTATTTCATAGGCCTATGTATATTTTTCATTCATTTTCTCCTCTCTCCCTTCCTCTCCCTCTTCTCCTCTTTCTTTTTTTTTTCTTTCTTCCCTCTTCTTCCTCCTTCTTTTCCTTCTTTCTGATTTTTTTTTGTTGTTAATTATAGATACATTTTTTAAAAACTGCTTACTTATTTTTGATCGAAGGACCCTCTTTCTGGTGCCCATTAACATCACCCTAAATCAGTAATTGAAAGCTAGGGGAGCAAACCACAAAATAGAACAAACTCCTAACAGAGAGAAGCATCTTCCAGTTTAGAAGTATCAAAAAATCTAGAGAAAAACATAGAAGGAAGGCTTTCATACCCTACCACTTAATGTTTGCCCCAAAATGGCACCACTTCTGATTAAAAGAGCAGGTCAGAGATAACAGTGTGTTGTTTGGAGAAACCACCTCCCATTTTTTTGGCAATCTTGCTCATCTGCAGTAGAAGAGTACACCCTATGCTGAGTATTTTTTGGCTTTCTGAAGCTAACAATAACAAAAAAGTAGGAATCTTTAGATTTTCTATCACATGTCACCTGCAACTCTGTACTATGTCATAAACTGGAGAGCTTAAGCTTGGCTCTCTGTATCCTCTCTCAGGTGGTCTAAACAGTATTGTACCTAATAGCTGTTCTGTAGCATTTATAGTAGTGGCCTAACTTCTCTTAGTTTCATTTGGAAATCAAAGAGTTTTGTAAACATACTCATGTCATTACCTTTCCAAGAAGCCCATTATAATTTTCATAATTTGTTTTAGTAAGACCCAGGAAAGCAATGATCAGACTTAATGTTTGGTTTAAGATACAGGAAGTCAGGGCTTTATTAATACTTTCTGAAACTTTGAGGCATTTAGAAGTAAATGGTATATTGGAATTATTTTACTCCATTAGTAAGTATATCCAAGTGGTAATTTATTTAACCTAATGACTTTCTGTAAAATTAACAGTGTTTTCAAAGCATATTTATGAAATGAAAAGTAATTGATGAAAATTTTTCATTTGGTAGTTTTGCTGGACTTCTTATAATGAATTGGACATCAGTTTCTAAGCACCTAGAAGATACAGGCATTGGGTAGAAATTAACCATTTTTTGTGAGAAATGTACCCCATCTGATTCATCAAATTTATTTCTGTTGACAGAATGGGAAGCTGTTAGATCTCAACAAATAATACCTTTATTAATACTTTCATTAGATAAACTTACAGTGGTTTTTTATGATGAATTAGTAAATATATTGTTTTAAAGTTAGTTTTTTGAATGTTTTACAGTAATTTGTCTACTTTGTGGACTGAGATGACCAACTTGACTGGCTGGGTTGACTCAGTGTAGTACTAATCTGTCTTCTGACCCACACTTTGGAAATTAAAACATATATACACATACACATACACACCCAGATTCTGACCTTTGCTTCATGTTTAAATAATAATCTTTTTATGGAAAAATGCTTATTTTTATACCTTTCTTTAAACAAATTGGGATTGCTTTTCACAAATAATTTGTAACTATTTTAATTTAAACTCAGTTGATTGAGTATTTTCCAGTAAATTGACTACTTTCTGGACTGAAATGAACAGCTTGCTGTGACACCATGTAGCTTTAACCTGCCTCCTGACCCTGACTTTATAAATTAAACACCTACACACATCATCATGTTCATGGACACAAATACACACCCAAACTCTGACCTTTGCTTCATGTCAAAAATATTAATCTCTTTATGGAAAATAAATGGAGCTGAATTTATAGCAAACAAGTAGAAATCTTTCATTCCAACTGTACTTCAGGAAGAATTTTCCTATGTTAAAATTCAGTCAATTTCCCTTTAGTTCATTAAATGTTCTCACAGCGAAGTATGAAAATGCGTTCGAGTTGTTTATTGTACCAAGTCTGAACCACACACACTGACTAGCATCCGTTTATAATAATCTAGCCTGCCTTACCCATTAAATTATATTTTCCAATACTCTCCAATACATAGCCCTGCTCAAGATGAGTAGTCTCTTCCCTGTTATCTGGTTAAAATGTGACATACTTGCCTCCATGGCTTTGCTCATATTGTTACTAATTTCCACCTTCTCAAATCTGGAATGTTCTTTGATAACCTTTTCAAATTCTGCATTTCTTTGTAGGCCCACCTAAATTCCCAACTCCTCCAACAGAACTTTTTTTGGTGTTATATTCCACAGTGATTACTCCCTTTCCTGCCCCTTTATCTAATTTTTTTAAACTAAAGCTTTTCGGTTAAGTCCCTAATTATTTAATTTTATATTGTCAAATAGACTGCATATTCTCTGATGTCAGGTACCATATTACACTCTTTTAAAATTTTTCAACATGGCACTGAGCACATAATACTTTCTGATTGTTAAACAAAAGTATCAGAAATATGTTTAATTTTCTCTAATTACAATAGTGGACTATTACCTCTAGGTAGAGCACAATTTTTTAAAACTAAGTCATTCTTAGGCTTTGCTTTTTCTGTATGGATGATTAAAGGATTTAATATTATATTAAAAACTACAGTAAGGTAATTTGAAGTCTTTGAAATTCTAGGAAGGCAGAAAATTGATAGTTTTGTTTTCAAAAATAAGAATTCCTGAGATACACTGTATTCCATATAAATATGGGAAATGTAGAATCTAAATCAGAGGGAAAGATGCCTTTTTTTCCCCAAAGCCATTTCCTGAGTATGTTTTTAGAGTGGTTTCCCTCATCAAGTAAGCCAACTTATGTCAGAATTTCAGAACGCTTAGAACTGTTCAGGGTTCTATAGGATACTTTTTCTCCTGACTCTTTTGTTTCCTTTGTTCTTCATTCTTTGGTTATTTCTTCCTTTTCTTTAAGCTTTGTAAGGCTGTTAGGATGAAGTTCTCAGAGCTGTGCCTGGCACATAGCTAAGAGCTCAGTGTTAACCGTTGTGTTATTTTCTTTTGTTTCTTTATTATGACCTGCCCCCCATATTAGCCTGGTAAACTATACACAAACATTAGTTAGTATTATTTTGCCTATTTGTATCTAAAAAATATGATTAAGGATAAAGAAGAAAGTAGGAAGTCAAATACTCTCAGAAGCCCCTAGTATTGGCCTATTAGAAAGTTTGGATTTTATTCCAATGTTCCTTAATAAATGTTTACTAATCATCTCAAATTTGTAAAGCAGTGTGGGGGAGGCACATATAATTCAGACATATATCCTGATAATTTTCTCCAATATGAATTTTGTATTTCAGCAACTAGAAATAATGTTATTTGAAATGTAGAGGAGATAAGACTTATATAAATAATTCAAGGTTGAGAGTTAAAAGTGCCCCGAGAAAGGTACAGATAAAATGAGAGTTCACAGGGGGAAATGGAAGAGCTATTTTCAGTTTAGGGGGTTAATAATTCATAAAAGAGAGAGAATTTGAAATGAACTTTGATGATAGAGCCAGTTTTGGAAAAGCATAAATTTGAGGGAGGTGGGAAGATGTGATGGATTATGGATGGCTGCAAATTCTGTCACTTCCTGAATTGAGCGGTTGAATTTATTTCCCCTCCTCTGGAATTCTAGCTGGTTCTGTGACTACCTTCACCAATGCAACATGGTCAGAGTGACACTGTACCAGTTCTAAGCCTAACCTCAAAGAGGACTGGCAGCTTCCCTTCCTCCCTCTTGTAAATTTCATTGTAGGATCCATATAATGAGCACCATGTAATGAGCCCAGCTAGCCACATGGAGAGACAATGTTGAGAGAGCCTATAGAGAGAGGTCAGTTTCCAACAGTTTGCATTTTCTTGATGACTGACAAGTTTGGACACATCTTTTCATTTGGATATCTTTTGTGAAATATATGTTAAGTATGCCCATTTTTTCCTATTGGTTTATCCGTCTCATGTCTTATTGCTTTGTAGCTGTTTATCTATTGCAGATGTCTTTTTCTCCCATACATTTTATGGCAAATACTTTCTCCCAATCTACTTGAAGTTTAGTCCTTTTAATTGTGTCTTCTGTTGGAAAGAAGTCTGTAATGTTAATATAGTACAGTTTATCAAGTTTTTTCTTTTATGGTTAGTATTTTTTAAAGCCATTACGATATTCTTCTAGGTTTTCTTCTATAAGCCTAAATGCTTAACCTCCTTATTTATTTATTTATTTATTTATTTATTTATTTATTTATTTAAGAGAGGGGAGGGGCAGAGTGAGAGGGAGGGAGAGAATCTTAAGCAGGCTCCATTCCCAGCAGGGAGCCCGATGCCGGGTTCAATCTCACAGCCCTGAGATCATGATCTTGGATGAAATCAAGAGTTGGATGCCCAACCAGCTGAGCCACCCAGGCTAACCTTCCTATTAAGATCTACACCTCATTTGAAATTGATCTTTGTTTATATTGTGAGCTAAGGGTCCAGATTCATTATTTTCTTTATGGAATTATACACTTGCTTGAGTATCACTGACTGAAGAGACCATGTTTTCCTCTCTGCACTACTTTGCCACCTTTGTCATTAAACTAAATGATCATGTAATTGTGGGTCTCTTTCTGGACTCTTTATTCTCTTCCAGTGGTCTATATGTCCAAAATTAAGCACGATGTCTTAATTACTGCAGATTTACAAATCTTAAAATATAATAGTATAAATTCTTCAATTTTTTCCTCAAGATTGTTTTAGCCCATTTTTGTCTTTCACTATTCTTTATACATTATAGAATCAAGTTGTCAATTCATGAACAAAACCTCCTGGGATTTTTAAAAGATTATGTTGAATATGTAGATTAATTTGGAGAGAACTGTTAATCTTTATTATATTGTGTCCTCCAACACATGGCCACCATGTATTCTTTCATTTGTTTAGATGTTCTTTAATTTCATTCAGTAAGATTTTATAGTCTTCTATGTATATATGCTTTATGCACTTCCAGGTAGATCTCATGCTTGTTTGATGTTATTATAAATGTCATTTTATTAAATTTTATTTCTTAATTGTTTCTTGCTAGTATATAGAAAAAATATTTTTGTATATTGGTTATTTGCTCATTGATTTACAAAATTCTTTTGTAAGTTCCTATAATTTTTCTGTAGATTCTTTTGTATTCTACATATGCAATCAGGTCAAATGTGAAAAATGGTAGTTTTCAATCTTTCCCATTTCTATACCTCTGATTTTTTCCTGCCTTATTGTACTGGCTAAATTTATCTATTTCTCGTTGCCAGTGTATATTGAATACAAGTAGTGAGAGCAGACATCCTTATTCCCATCTTCAGGGATAAATTTTTCAATATTTGACCATTAATTATAATACTTATTCCACATTTTCTAGCAAATATTATAATGACTAGGTGTCTGATCTATGAAATGATTGTTCTGCTCCTAATGAGAAGATTATATGATTGCCCTCCTTTATTCTTAGGTGATAAATTGCATTGGTATATTATCAAATATTAAATAAACCTTGCATTTCTGAAATAAACTTAACTTGTTCATGGTGGACTATCTTTTCATATGCCATTGCATTTGATTTGTTAACATCTTGTTTAGAATTTTTGCATGTATGTTCATAAGAGATATGTCAAGAATTTGCCTTTTTTGTAATGTCCTTGTCAGGTTTTGAAATTAAGGTTATGCCAATCTTTTTCTAAACTTGGACAGTTTATATAAGATTAGTTTTATTTCTTTCTTAAATATGAAGATATCTGGTCTTGGAAATTTCCTTATGGAAAATATTTTAAGCTATTTTTAAGAATATTTTAATTAAATTCAATTTCTTTGATATAGTTATTTGAATTTTACAAATTTTATAATTTTTACATAGTATGAAAATTTAAATACAATGCTGTTTATATTATCTTACTATCTTTTTAACGTCTGTATGATTTTTAAAGATCTCCAACTTATTACTAACATTGTATTTTGTGCCATCTCTTTTTTCTTAAATAGTCTTGCTAAAACATTATTGAGTTTATTAGTCTTTCTAAAGAATAACCTCAGAGGTTAGTTAATTTTCTCTATTGGTTGATATTTTTCATTTTGTTGATATCTGCTCTTAGCTTTTTAATTTCCTTCCTTATTCTTTCTTTCAGTGTAATTTGGTATTTTTACATTTATTTCTTTAACTTGTCTCTGGCTCAGGAGTCTGGGGTCTTCTGCCAGGATCCATGAAACTGATAGCTAAACTGTAAAGTATGTAAAATCTCAGACCCCTCACAGTTCCTTGACAATAATATTCCCTTATTGTCTTTTCAACATTTGTAGAAATTTTAGTAATATCATTTCTCTTATTGATGATATTGGTAATTTTTTCTTCTCTCTTTTTTTCACTGCTCAGGCTTCACAAAGATATCAATTTTATTGATCTCCTAAGAAATAGCTCTGCTTTTGTGTTTTATTGGTTTCTGTTCCTAACTACTGCTTTTCTTCTATTTATTTTGTGTTTAGTCTTCTCTTCTTTGCTAATTTCTTAAGGTGGAAGTTGAGGTCAGAGATAAAGACATTTTCTTTAACGGTATAAATTTCCCTGTAAATACTGCTTTAGCTTTATCCCATAAATTTTGATATTTTTTTGTTTTAATTTTCACCCCATTCAAAATAGTTTTAAAATTCCTTTTTGATTTCTTCTTTGATCTATGGATTATTGAGAACTGTGTTATTTAGCTTATACAGATATAGTTTTCTGTTACTGATTTCTAATTTAATTTAATTATAATCAGAAAACATATCTTGCATGATTTTAATTCTTTAAAATTAATTCAGACTATGGTCCAAAATATGGACAAGTTTGTAAATATTCTTTGTTCACTTTAAAGAAATGTTTTCTGTTTTTGTTCTATAAATGTCAATTATATTAAGTTATTTAGTAGTATTGTTCAAGTCTTCTATATCTTTATTAATTTAGTTTTCTTAGTCTATCAATTATTGAAAGGGGTTGAAATCTCCCACTGTAATTATGGATTTATCTATTTCTCTTTGTGGTTCTATCAGTTTTTGTTTCACATATTTTGAATCTCTGTTATTAGACACATAAATGTTTAGAATTGTTTGTCCTCTTGAATTGACCCCTTTATCATTATGAAATGACCTTTTCACTAGCCAAGTCTTTGCTCTGATAACTACTTTCTCTGATATTTATAAAGTTATTCCTCCCTTCTTTTTATGACTATTAGCATGATATATATATATATCATGTATATATATATGTGTATATATATACACATATATATATACATATACACTGTCCATCTTTTTACTTTTAGCTGATTTGTGTCCTTATATTCAAAGTGTGTTTATCATAGGCATCATATAGTTGGGTCATATAGTTGGCAATTTGATAATCTTCTCCTTTTATTTGGGTTGTTACACTTAATGTGATAATTGATATGGTTAGGTTTACATTTCCATTGAATGTGATAATTGATATAGTTGAGTTTATATCTACCATCTTGCCATTTGTTTCTATTTTTCCCATACGTCCTTTGTTCTCTTTTTCTGTCTTCTTTTGGATTAACTGAGCATATTTTTATTTCATTTCAGTTCTGCTTATTAACTATATTTCTTGGTGTATTTTTAGTGATTGATTTAGAGTTTATAGTATATACCTTTAATTCAGTCTACCCTAAGTAATATTCTGTATCACTTCATGTACAGAAACTTATGACAATATACTCCTATTTCTCTCCTCTTGGCTTTTGTACTACTGTTGTCACACATTTTAGTTTCTTTATATGTTAAAAATCCAATAATATAGTCTTTATTTTTGCTTTAAATAGTCAACTGTTTAAATTTTTTTCATTATTTTATATTGGCTCACATGTTAATAATTTCCAGTGCTTTCATGCCTTTGTATAGTTCCAGATTTCCCTCTCATATCATTTTCTTCTACTTGAAGGACTCACCTGAGCATTTCTTGTAATGCAGGTCTGCTGATGATATATTTTTAAGCTTTTCAATTTCTGGAAAAGTATTCATTTCATCTACAGTTTTGAAAGATATCTTCACTGGATATAGAATTCTAGGTTGACAGTTTATTTTCTTTTAGTGCTTCACCGTCTTCTGGCTTGCAAGTTGCCAAGGAGAACTTTGCTCTTATCCAGTGAGAACTGTGTTCTCATTCTTATCTTTGTTCCTTCATGTGATAAAAAAAAGGTGGTGTATTTTTATTCTCTGGTTGTTTTTAAGATTTTTCTTTACAGCTGTTCTATAGCAATTTGGTTATGATATTTCATAGTTTACTTTTATGTGTCTCATGTTTGGGGTTTCTTGAGCTTCTTGCTTGGATCTGTGAGTTTATAGTTTTCATGAGATTCAGAAGAAAATCATCACTGTTTCTTCAAATATTTTTTCTCCTTCTCCCTTTCTCTTTCTAGGAGTCCATTACACATATATTTGGCCAGTTGAAGTTGTCCTTCAGCTCACTGACTTGTTTTATCTTCCTCCAGACAGGCACAAAGTACGAGTAATTTCAATCCAATCATGGACTAGAAAATAATGGAGCTGGTTTCCAAACACTGTAAGGCTAGGTATGCCTCAATTCACCCCATTCTTAGGATATATCACTCCAAGATCCCAACTGACCAGTGGATTTTTGAACTTTATTTTTTTTATGCCCCTCATACCATAAGACTGCTAAAAGATCTGCTTTACTATACAGATGCTATCTGCATAACATTTGAGTCATTTGCCTGTCAAAGCTTAAGAATCAGCACATGCCTGGAGTGGAGAGCTGTCATAGAGTATCAGGTTCACTCTCTACACCTACCTTCTACTTGTGATCTCTATCTCTTAATCCTGACAACGTTGGCATACTCATACTCTCATCTTTGTTTTCCTAGTCTTATAAAATTGCCAAAAGTTCTGTTGGCTTTTTTGCTTCTTAAAGGCTGCCCTCTACCTGTTTCTCAACTTCTTGCCTTGTACTTCCTAAAACAAATGCCCCTAGGGGAAAAGCAGCACAAAAATATTGGGTTCACGTCTTCCTGGGATTGTGGCCTCTTAAGTCCTAACTGCCTTGTGAGATCTCCAAAGCCTTCAAATGGATTTCTAAAAATGTATCCACTTTTCTTTTGTTCTTGATTAGTACATGATCCATTATAAGATAATCACTCAGAGCCGGAAGCATATGTGCCAGAATAATTATTTTTTGAATGAAGTACTTTTCACATTGGAGAGATCTGTAATTATCTGTAAAATTTATGCTTTATTGTTTAATGCCCCAAAAGAACATATTTCTACTATTTTGAAAGGTGAGAATATATTTCTTTCTTTTTACCTTTTCATACTCTTTACCCATTTCTCCTAATGTTCACCGCACCTTGCTGGCAATCACCAATTAGTTCTATCTATGAGCTTGGTTTTGTTTTTGTTTTATGGTTTTATTTTGTTTTTTGTTTTTGTTTTTTTTTTTAGATTCTACGTATAAGAAACATCATACAGTATTGGTCTTTGCCTTATTTCACTTAGCATAATGCCCTTGAGGTTCATCCATGTTGTTGCAAAATCTTGGTTTTGTTCTTTTTTACAGTTGAATAATACTCTCTCTCTCTCTCTCTCTCTCTCTCTCTCACACACACACACACACACACACACACACACACACACACACACACATCTTCTTCTTCTTTTTTTTTTTTAAATGACTCACACAAATATTTTGCTAGCGGCATTGCTACACACTTTTCTCCCAGGCTGCCCACAGCCCAGCTCAGGCCCCTCTGCCCCAACCACCCGGGTTTGCCGGTGGGAGCAGCCTTCCGGGCCGCACGCCTCTGCCGCAGACCCCATCAGACAGCCGTCCGCGCCCGTCCCCCCCCCCCCCCCGTGAGGGAGCCTCACGGTTTCCAGGGGTGAGCTGTGTGAAAATTGGCAGGACAGGAGGATCCAGACAAGAGACAGGCTCAGGAGGAGAGGAGGAGGGCATGTTATGGAAGGCTTCAAGGAAGGGCGTGTGGGTCAAACAGCAGCCCCCAGGTGCCAGAGCCCCAGACGCAGAGGCCTGCACGGGGCCTTTGGTGCTGTCAGCTCGCACGGTCCGGGCCGTGCCGGGAAACACCAGTGACTCTGTATCTCCATGATTTACCTCAGCTGCCCCATGGTCAGCATGTCCACTGGCTTTAACAGAGTCCAGGACAGAAATTCTGTCATGATTACACTAAAAATGCCCCTAAGCTCCAGCAGTCAACCAACAGGCCAGAAGCTGGAACCCAACCATGACACCAACCTCATCTGCCTCTCTCCCTCACTGCTTTCGAGCACAGAGCTGACCCCCTGGCGTGGCCTCCACGTTTTCTGTGAGCACCCGCACCGGTTAACCCACAGAGAGCGTGCGGGGGGACATCTGCCCAAGAGTCCTGTGTTAAGATATGGCAGGGATGGCCCAGTGGTCCAGGAGAGAGGGAGAAGTGTACCCCACATCTTCTTTATCCATTCGTTGATAGACACTTAGGTTGTTTCTATATATTGGCTATTGTAAATAATACTGCAATAAATATGTATTTAAGTTAGTATTTTCTTTGTTTGGACAGATACCCAGAAGTTGAATCACAGGATCATGTGCTAGTTCTATTTTTAAGTTTTTGAGGAGCTTCCATACTATTTTCCATAGTGGCTGCACCAATTTACATTCCCACCAACAATGCACAAGTGTTCCCTTTTCTCCACATCTTTGCCAATACTTCTTATTGCTTGTCTTTTTGATAATAACCATTCTAACAGGTATGAAGTAATATCTTATTGTCATTTTGTTTTGTATTTCTCGGATGAGTAATGGTGTTGAGCATATTTTCATGTACCTGTTGGCCATCTGTAGGTCTTTGGAAAAATATCTATTCAGATCTTCTACCCATTTTCTCTATCAGAATGTTTGTGTTTTTTATTTGCTATTGAGTTGTATGAGTTCTTTATATATTTGAATATGAGCTCCTTGTTTGAACCATGATTTGCAAATATTTTCTCCCATTCAGAAGCTTGCCTTATCATTTTATGATTTTCTTTCCTGTTCAGAAGCTTTTTAGTTTGATTTGGTCCCACTTGTTTATTTTTGTTTGTGTTGCTTTTGCTTTTGGTGTCAGATTCAAAAAATCATCACCAAGACCTATCTCAAGGCACTTACTATTTATGATTTTTTTAGGACTTTTATGGTTTCGGGTCTTATATTCAAATCTTTAATCCATTTTGAGTTTATCTTTGTGTATGCTGTAAGATAGTGGTGGAGTTTCATTCTTTTGTATGTGGCTGCTCTGTTTTCCCCACACCATTTATTGAAGAGAACGTTCCCCATTGTATATTCTTGGCTTTGTCATAAATTAATTGACCATATATGTGTGGGTTTATTTCTGAGCTCTCTATTCTGTTCCATTGATCAGAATTATATGCCTGTTTTTATGTCAATAGCATAATGTTTTAATTACTATCATTTGTAATAGATTTTGAAAACAGGGAGTGTGATGCTTCCAGCTTTGTTCTTTCTCAATATTGCCTTGGCTGTTTGGGGTCTTTTGTGGTTCCATACAAATTTTAGGAATATTTGTTCTATTTATATTAAAAATGCCATTGCAATTTTGATAGAGATTGCATTGAATCTGTAAGATTTCTTTGGGTAGTATGGACATTTTAACAACCTTGATAATTTCAAGCCATGAGCATGGACTATCTTTCCATTTATCTGTGTCTCCTTTAATTTTTTTCATTAATATTCTGTGGTTTTCAATATACAGGTCTTTCACTTTCTTGGTTAAATTTATTCCTAGTCATTTTATTCTTTTTCATCCGATTGTAAATTGGAGTGTTTCATTAATTTCTCTCTCTGATAGTTTGTTATTCGTGTATAGAAACAACAGATTTTTGTATATGTGGCATTCTATCCTGCAACTTTGTTGAATTTTTAGTTCTTACAGTTTTTTGGTGGACTATTTAGCATTTTCTATATATAATATCATGTCTACCTTTACTATATATTTACCTTTCCAGTAAGATGTATTCTTTTCTACATTTTCTTATTACTAATTAGTATCCTTTCTTTTAAGCTCATAGAAGTCCCTTTAACATTTAACCCCTTAGAGGGGTTGCCTTGTAGGTAACAAGTTGTTTTATTCTCTTCTTAACATTTTAATTATAACATGTCTTGGTGTTGGTCTCTTTGGGTTCATCTTATTTGGAACTTTCTGGGCTTTCTGGATTGGATATCTGCTTCCTTCTCTAGGTTAGGGAGGTTTTCAACCATTATTTCTTCAAATGAGATTTCTGCTCCTTTCTCTCTCTTCTCCTTCTGGGAACTCTATGAAATGAATGTTAGTCTTCTGACATTCTATAAGTCCCGTAAGTGATCTTTACTTTTTTCATTCTTTTACTGCTCTGACTGGGTGAGTTCCACCACCTTCTCTTCCATTTGACCTATCCTTTCTTCTGCTTCATCTAGTCTGCAGTTGAACCCCTCTAGTGTACTTTTTTTTTTTTTTCAGTTTGGTTATCATGCTTTTCAGCTCTGTGACTTCTATTTGGTACTTTCCTATATTTTCCATCTCTTTGTTGACATTTTCATTGTACTCATTCATTCTTTTCCCTACCTCATGAGCATCTTTATGGCCATCATTTTTAACTCTTTATCAGGTAAATTTCTTATCTCTATTTCATTAAGGTTTTTTTCTAAGGTTTTATGTTGTTCTTTCTTTTGAAACATACTCCTCTGTTTCTTCCTTTTGCTTGACTGTGTGTTGGCTTCTGGATGAAATAACCATGTTTCCCAGTTTTGAAGGAGTGGCCTTATGTAGGCGATGGTCCTTGTCACTCAACTCTGCCTCAGTTCCTTGTTGTGTCTCAAACGTTTGTGCTTGTCCAAGCAACCTATTATATTTTTAATGTTTCCCAGTAGTTGAGGATGTATGTGCCAAAACCTGTCACTGTCCTTAAGGGGAGAATCTCAGTTTACTGTATATTCAGGGAGTATCAGCAGCATCACAACTGCTTTTAGAATCCAAACTGTTCAAGAGAAACTTAGAATTTCTCTAGTTAACTCTAAGAGCTCCTTAAAAAGGCTATTATCATGAAATCTCTATCACTATCTCTCTCTATATCTATGTACACACACACACACACACACACACACACACACACACACACACACACAGATTCAGTATCTAAAGCCTCCAGCCATAATGCTATATTAGGAAATGGAAATCTATGGCATAGAACAAAAGTTTTCCATTGACTACATACAAAAATCTCACTGGAAATTTCTTTTAAGATAGTAAGTAGGTAAGTTTCTTCTTTTTCTTTGGCAAATTAAGGCATTACATTTTTAAATCATTCTGTCTTCAAGTTATCAAAAATTAAAATATACAAGTTATGTAAAATGCTTATTTTATGAAGTCACTCATGCTTTAACATGTCCTTCGTCCTTTAATTCATTTTATAATTTTGAAATGGCAAGTTCAGCTTATGTTACCACAAACATCCCGTTTAATCTGAAAAATGTGATTTCTGAAAAGCCACTCAACACAAATAAAGCTCTAAGTTAAGCTTTCTTTTCTAAATCAGTTTAAATTACTTATATTTTAGATATGATGCAGTGCTAGAGCCCTACAAAAAAATGAGTGAAATAGCACTGAGTTTTGTCAATTATATATGTTTTTTTTTCTATTTGAAGGGAAGAAAGAAAGGCAGGTCAGTAGTGATTTAAATGATCTTTTAAAAAAGTTTTTTTCTCTTTTTGTCTTTTTTTTTTTAGTGGTTTAGTAATTCTTGGAGTCCCTTGTGGTATGTAAAATGAGTTTGTGTAAAGGCACTGCTTTTTTGTGTTTGTGAATTTGTGTAAAGCACTATGAATTTACTATTAAAATTTAACTGAGTTTTTATGGTTATGGCATAAAGTTAATAATATAATCCAAACATTGTAGCCATGTTTTAATCAAAGGTGACTATCTTAAACTGACTTAATTCCAAATGTCTGGACTTATTTTAACTTAATGGTTCTATATCTAAGCAATAATTTAATTTTAAGCTTTTTGTTTATTCCAAGTAAAGTCAAACAGTATGTACATTTGTTAGGAATAATCTTTGGGCAACACTTGAGTTGATGTATCCCATTAGAAATGATTTGGGGAGCTTCTTTTGAGTAACCTATCTAAACCGTCTCTTATGATTTGTGTAAATAAAAGGGAAAAATTAACTATATATCCTCTCTATTCAAAATTAACTGCTGAATGTTAAATGTTTTCCACATCTATCCATTTTGGATTTATTGAAATAAGTTTCAGAAGTGGGGCCTCTTCCAAAGTCTTAGAGCATTTAAACCATAAAAGGCTTAAAAATATTTTGCAATCCCATGGGCAGTAATCTGATATTTAGGAATTTTTTTAAAGGAATGAATGGTATATAAGCTTTGAAATTAGAACTTCATGTGTGATCCATCATAAACAACATGATTTCAGTGCTTATAAGATACACTTGCGATACAAAGGAGGAGAGAAAGGGAAATAAAATTTATGAAGTATTCCCTATTTTCCAGATACTTTAACTGTTATATATTTTATTTTATTTTACTTTTAGATTTACTTATTTATTTATTTGAGAGAGAGCATGGGGTGGGGACAGGCAGAAGGAAAGGGAGAGAATCTCAGGAAGACCCTCTGCTGAGTGTGGAGCCGGATGCAGGGCTCTATTTCATGAGCCTGAGATCATGATCTGAGCTGAAATCGAGAGTCAGATGCTCAACCAACTAAGCCACCCATGTGCCCCTATAATTTATTCTTTAAAACACTTCCATAAAGATACAAAGCTTTCCCAATTTCAAAGATGAGGAAACTACAGCTCAGTAAGGTTAAGTAATTTGTTCATGATTATAAAGAGAGCAGATGGAAATGGAATCTAAACACAGAGAGGAACAGAAAAGAAGGTAAATCATAAGCTGACCACTTCTATTTCATTATCAAAATAAGACATTTATTCATTCATTCAACTGCTCACACAGTTGGCCTCTGATTTTGTTTCTAGGTGTTGACCCTGGGGATTTAAAATGATATAAGGAGACATGGATTCCAACCTTAAGGGGTTTGCAGTACAACATGTGGTACTAGGTTGCAAGTGCTATGAGAGAGAAATGCCCAAGGTGCTGGAACCCAGAAGATGGTAAACTTAATTGAGTTGCTGCCCTCTATTTTGCTTATCCTCACAACTATGAGAGGCAGATATTATTCCCCTCATTTTGTATGAAGAAATTGAGCTTCATAGAGATTAAGAATATTGTCAATGATAAGCCAACTAGTAAGTGACTTACTTTGAACCAAGCTCATATATCAGCTTCTGTTTTCACCTTGTGCCAAACCTGAAATAGGACTCAGTGTTTTTTTTTGTATCAGTTATGCAGAGTACATTCATTAAAGTGTTAGTGATCAGTGTAGATTTTATGGGAGAGTTTTTAAAAGGGGATTTCATTGTAACATTCCTTTCTCACTAATGTTACTAAAAATTCATTTAGTGGTTAAGAAAGTATAAACGTGTCATAGGAATGGCAAATGTGATCTACATTCCAAACATGGTTCCCAGCATCTCACTCTCCTGCTCAAAGTCAGCCTACAGAGAACAGCCACCACAGGGTGAGCAGGGATGGTACTGACTCCCTCACCAATGCATTTCTTAATGCCTTGATGAAAGGAGTGTGTCCTCTGGACCCACCCAGGAATAATGGTTAGCAAGTGGCTAAACAGGTCATACATTATTTCCTTTTCCTGAGCTATCTGAATTCTCCCTTTATATTATAGCAGGGAAATTCTGGCACATCATCCTAATTGACTGTAGGCCACCGTTGAGTTCAATCTTTAGTTAGCCAGCTTAGCAGACTAATAAAGACACTTCTGGGTACTTGAGCCACACTGTCAAGTCCTGAAACCTGAGTAAGTGCACCCACATCAATACATTCATTCTCTTCAACCTCTATTTTCTCACCTTTTGTTTTACCCTCTTTGTCGAATACCATGTTCCTCGGTGTTACCTTCCTAACCCCCCTACTCCTGTCCAGTAAGTTATCTGGATACCACATACATGTGTGATCAACCCAGTTCGGAACTCCATGAAGGCAAATTTCTAAGGCCAATCCTATTGTCAATTACTATACGGTCAAGCATCTACAGGAAAACAGTTCCCTGGCCCTAGGTAATTGAAGAAGGCTTAATAAAGGGACTATTTACAAAAATGCAGGCTAGTTTGGGAGAAAGTAACAAGGATGATTCAGCACTCCATCTGTTCTTGTCCTTGGGCCTAATGGTGAAGGGGATGGAATAGTTTCCAGAATACAGACAAAAGGGCTGCATAGACCTTCTGTAGAGGACATACCCAATAGAAAGGGCATGACCCAGTAGAAAGGGAGCTGAGAGGAAAACTAGTTCAGCCTTTCTCCTCCCACTCATGCCCCCTTTGCCACTGGTCCAGCTAGAAGTCAAAGGCTAAAGGAGCTTACCAATAATTTTCAGAAATGCTGGCCTTCTGAAGCACAGAGTAGGGTAGAAAAGGGAGAATGGATCTTGGAGGGGCAAACAAAATCTATCCAAACACTAGGCCAAATATTTAATATAGGCTTATCTATGGTATTTAAAATGTATTTAGGAAACAGCTATGTTCAATTATAATTGTTTTTACCTAGATAACTAATTATGTTGAATAGGTGACTGCATTCATTTTGTAAAAATGGAACAATTAAATATTCAGAACTTCAGTCAAAGAGTTTATCTTAAGGAACATTTCAAGTTTGAAAAAATTTACATTTATATCAGAGTTATTTTATGCTCATTTGCATTTAATGATCACATTACTCCAAAACATTCATTACTTAATAAAGAATAATAAAGTACTTTCCCTTCTCTTTTCTCAATGTTGGCTGAAACTTAATATACAGTAACAGTGTCCATTTTCATAAACTATATATAAGCTGAGTATATATATATTTGGCCAGCAGTATTTATTATATAGAAAAGAATATCATGGGGTTATATAGGAAGCATAAAGAAATCAAGAAAATTATAAAAGTGATTAATAATTTAAAACAATTTTTTGTAATATTATTTATATCTTATTTTTTTAGACTACATATTTAGAAAGTAATAAAAAACTATGTCCTATTTGTCAGTGTTTTAATTGTTGAAACTTCTATAGGTAATCAGTATTATGACATGCTATTTAGCTTGAAGGTGGCCTGAATAATCTCTTTCATTCACGGTTTTCTTTGGTGCCCCTAGGGATTAAGTCAAAGCCTTTGCAGAGAAAGTGTGGAACAGCAGTAAGCATGTGGATGTTAGTTCCTCAGGTTTCATAGCTTTAAAATGTGGTTAAGTTGGGGCCCATCTCCTATGGTGAAGATTACCTATGTTGATACCTGAAGTGCTTAGACAGTTCCTGGCATATTGTAAATGTTCAGCTAATTTAGCTTCCCATCCCCCCTACACTTTTGCCTACTTACCTCCTATTATCCTAGATCTCCACCCAAAGATAATTAGCTCAGGGAAGCTTTTTGTGATTCGCTATGCCCCAGATTAGAGAAAGCTTTCTAATTCAGGTCTTTACGGTAATCTGTATTTTTCCTTCACAGTACTTGGTTTATAATTACATGCCTGTGGGTTCATTAAATCACTGTCCATTTCTCTTGCCTGACTATTTAGCATTATGAGTAACTGTGTTTGTTTTGTTAACCCACATCACAAACTGATAGTGAAAAAAGTATTTGTAAACAAACTGACTCGGAGAACTTAGTATGGCAGGCATATCACAATTGTTTAAGAATTATCTTGATTATTTAAGGTGGCAATAGACACAAATCTGAAAATTACTGGCAATACCTAGAACTGGAAATGCAGTTATAAGACAGTGATCTTGAAGCCACAATTGTTCCTCAGGGCAAAGTACTTGTTGGGCTTTGCCCATGCGGAACTTAAATGCACACTATCCCTCGTTCCAAAGAGTGCACCGAGTCCAATATCTGCTTGACTCAGGTACCAGGTGAGGTTGTACAGTTACCAGTAGTAAGCCTTGCTTATGAAAGGCCCAGTTTCAAACACTAACACTTCTCTCTATAACTCTAGTCTGAACTAATAAGAAAATACTATTTTTCAAATGAATGATTTTTGTTTGCATGAATCAGAAGAAATGGAAATTTGGTTATACTATGAAGAGATATTTATTAAGCATCTATTATGAGCAATCCAGTTTGGGATATGAGCCGTTCGTGGTGGAGAATTTGATTTTTTACAATTCCGGGAGGCCTCTTGAGAGTGAAGAGCCATCAGAGTAGGCAGAGTGGGTTATGCAAAAGCAGCCTGACACAGGGGAGGAGAAAACGAAAGAAGATGAAGTGAGCACTGGAAGATGACTGAAATGGGGGGTAAAAGAGAGAGATTTCAGCTATTGCTCTAAATGGGAAATATGTTACTCATCTGTTGCTATGTAAATTACCCCAAATGTGGCAGCTCAAAATAACAAACATTTAAAGTCAACCATTCTGTGGGTCAGGACCTGGAGCTGGCTCATCTGGGAGGTTCCGGCTCACAGGCTTTCACCAGTCCGGCTATCGGTCAAGGTTGTGATCATTTCACCTTGGGGAGGATCTTCTTCCTACATCCGTCATGGGGCCATTGGCACGCTTCAGGTCCTTGCCAAGGGGGAGGAAGCGTCCTGCGTGTCCTTATGACACAGCAGTTGGCTTATGCCAGCACAAATGATTCAAGAGACAGGTAGCAAGAGAGTGCAAGCAAGCCTTATGGTAATCACAAGATGGAAGCCACAGTTTTTTTATAGCCTAATTTTAGAAGTGACATCCCATCAGTTCTGCCATATTCTATTCTCTAAAGAGAGTCACTAAATCTAGCCTCTATTAAAGAAAGAGAAATTCAGCTCCACCTCGCGAATGGAGAAATGTTAAGGAACTTGTGCACGTATATTTAAGAAAGATAGAGGAAACACGAAGGGACAGGGAGATTTCCAGATGTGGTACCTTATGCGAAATGTCTGGGTGGACCTTTTAATGAAAGCTTACAATATAAAGTAGGATTAACTATTTCCCTCCAGCTCCTAGGAATCAACTGTGTGTGTGTGTCTATACATGTGTATATGTGTATGTATATATGTATGTGTGTGTGTGTGTGTGTGTGTGTGTGTGTTTCAAAAGGCAGGGGCAGGCCTGAGAGGAGCCCCCTTATAGTCAGGTGACATACAAACTAACACAGTAAGGCACAATGCCTTACTGTCAAATCCCAACAGTAGTCAGTAGGAAGGGAGGAGTCAGTGTGGCTTATGGAACTCAGGAATGGCTTCATAGAAGACACACGAGTTGCTTCAAATTGTAAATATTAATATGTGACAGATGTTTATATATTTTGTTTTTTATTGAAGAAAAGATAATTCAAGTTAGATTTCTTGCTGTTTAGATGGAGCAAAAATATCTGTTCATTTGTTAACTGTATGTGTCTTTTCCCGTCTAAATTTCTAAATCTCTCTAGTTAAAAGGCCTTAATTCTTTAAGTTACTGAGTATTGAATAAGGACTGAAAAACATTCTCTGATTAATGGATAGTTGCACCCATTTGGTTCTTCTTTTGAGAGAGACAGAGACAGAAAGACAGACAGACAGAGAGAGAGAGAGAGAGACTCCATCCACAAATATTAGCATAATTCTGTGTGTACCAGCAGGCATGCCAATCTTGAAAGTAGGCTGCTGTTCCCATCTAAATTCTTAGTAGTCCAAAAGCCATGCTCTGGGAGCTATGAAACTCTATATTCATCAGTTAAACTTGCCACGTTTGCTATGGTCATTAGTGCTTCAAGTACACAAAAGAAATAAGCGATTAAAAAAAAAACCAACCAACCAACAAAAACCACTCTACCTCACCTACCCTTATATTATTTCCTTGATTAAGCACAGAGCTAGTTTGCCACAGAAAACTTCGGGGTTTTTATCCTCTTTACTCCTATAGTGTCAATGGTGCTGATGCAGCTGTGTAATTTGCATAGAAAGTTGCTTGATTCTGTAGTCAGAACACCAATAAGGTGGCCTCTTTCTAAGCATGTTTATTCTCTCTTGATTGACTCTTCACTTGCATGCACTTCTACATAATGCACACTTACTTGCATATTCTCAGCCATCTGTCAAACACTTACCAAGACTTAAGTCTGGCCTCGTAATCGAACTTGAATGCTATGGAAACACTGTTATATATATGGCCCAATAGTATAGAACTGTGACCAAAATCTTCTTCTTAAAGGAAACAATCAATAAAAATATGCTACTCTACATACAATCTTGGTTGACTTCATTTGATTACAGAAATTTATAACTGTTAAGTCTGCATTCACCAAGATAGAGCTAGCTATACAATTATAGCAAATGACTTCCGAGTTATAAACAACTGTAGTTCTCTATCCATACCAACTATAGCAGTCCAACATGATTTCCAGCCCGTAGAAAGGAATCTACTTTGTCATTCTATTAGTTATGCTACCTAGAGTAAGACTGGCTCATCATAAATTTTGGACTTTACTAACGAGAACAACATTTGTAAGTATACTCCAGGGAAGAACAGGACAAAATAGTTTAAATTCAGAATTATACTAGAAAATCCTAGAAAAATCTGGGATGGATGGCCACACACTTATAGATGATCTGACTCAATCTCCCCTTTAATGCTTTAAACTATTTTACAAAATATCTTTCCACAAAAATCATGTAGCTGAATCAGAATATACTCAATAAAGATATAATTTATTGCCTCTCAATTCACTCAATAAAATTTAGTAAGTGCCTTTTGTTTGCCAGGACCTGTGCTAAGAGTTGCTGGTATCAAAGTGTGGAAGGCACAAGCCCCTGCCTTCCTACATCTTATCCCGGATATGTCTATTATTTAGAAAGTGATTGCATATAGTAGTCAAAAATCTTCCTTCAGAATAGCTAGTCACTGGCCTTTGGTCTGCCATCTCGAAGTTATACAGACAAGACAAATCTCTTTTTTATCTTGCCAGAACTTTAGATCTGAAGACAGTTATTATATCTTCTCTGAAATTTTTCTTCTTCAGAGTCAGTCCTCTGGTCTTGGAAAATCCAGGTTATTTTTCTCTGAACACATTGTGATTTGAATATGCTCCTTTTCACATGCGGGCTCTGAACATTATATAATCTATTTTAGACATGTCTGCACATCTTAGAGAAGAATGAAAAGATCACTTTTTCTTTAAACCAGAAGCTTGGATTATTAATGGATTCTGCTGAGTATGTAATCACAGAATAGAGACATATTGATTTTTCTTAGACTCCGTTCATCCTGCCACTTCTTGCCATCTATTGGCCAGATAGTATCTTAAATAATACAGTAAATCCCTGTAGCTAGCATCCTTGTTTTCCAAGTCTTGTTGTGATCACTGTGGACACTTTGGTGATTTATATAACTCATGAATAATAGGTGCTCATCCTCGAGTAACAATTAAATCTTCATTTGCAATAGAACCTTTTGCTTTAGGGAAAAAGAACACTGACTAATCACATAAACATGAAATGCATCTTTTCAAAATAAAGCAGACATTTTCATAATGTTATACAATCTTATAAAGTTAAATAAGCAAGAAAAAAAGAAATATTGCTGAATAAGGAAAATAAAAGGAAATGAGATAAAACATATAGTTTAAGTCTTTACTCTGGAAAAACAGCTATATGCTACAGCATTTACATGCTGACTGCAAAAAATTTCAGGACATACAGACAAGTGTAAAGGGAAAGCAGAGATTATGTGCTATACTATCAACATCAAATGACTATAGCTAACGATTTGATGTCTGTCCTTCAGGGCCTATTCTCTATATATACATATATATGGATACAAACTTATAAACTGCAATCACAATAAAAACATTTAGTAGTCTGTTTTTTTTTTTTACTTAACATAGTGTGAATGATTTTCCATCATAAACACAATGCTATATGAATGCTCTTAATAATGACAGCATTATATTATATAGAGGTACCACACATTTTTTTTTTAAGAATTTATTTATTTGACAGAGACACAGCGAGAGAGGGAACACAAGCAGGGGGAGTGGGAGAGGGAGAAGCAGGCTTCCCGCGGAGCAGGGAGCCGGTGCAGGGCTTGATCCCGGGACCCTGGGATCATGACCTGAGCCGAAGGCAGACGCTTAATGACTGAGCCACCCAGGCGCCCCTGGAGGTCCCACACATTTTTAAAACTGCTTTTTAATGATAGACATTTAAGTACTTCACAGTTTGGGTTTTATATTTTTTTCTACTGTATACAAATATATGGATCCATAGTTCTGCCCATTGTCTGATTATCTCTTTGGGATAAACTAAAACTCAAATTGTTGGCTCAAAAGGTAAACACATTTTAAAGCTTGTTATATCTTCCCAAACGGCTCTCTGGAGAGTTTACCATTTTACACTCCTCCCATCAGTATATGAGAATGTCAGTTCACCACACTTTCGCAAGACAAGTGTGTTACCATTGTAATTTTTGAGAATCTGATTGTTTAATTCAATTTGCATTTCATTTAGTACTAGTGTGAAAATCTTTACATATGTTTATTGGCTTTTTATATATATTCTCTTTTAAATATGATTTGTTAATTTTTCCATTAGTATGGTCACCTTTTCCTCATTGATTTATAAGAAATTACATATAATATTAAGACTATTATGCTTTTTGTCATCTGCAATGCAAATTTTAGTTTTTAGAGTTTGTTCAATTTCTCTTTGTGGTATTCCCTCCCCTAAAATAGAAACTATACATTTTGATGTGGTCAATATATTAGTGGCCTCTGGTGTCTTAGAGTGTCAATTTATAATGGGCATTCCCATTATACAACAAACATTCCCAAGGTGGTCCATATAAAGCAGAATCTTCATAATTAAAAATGAGTAATGTAAGCATATTTCTTCTATATCAACATTTAATTTTCTGGTAATGGGTTTAATGACTGATATTTAAAAGGGTTGATTCAGATTTTTAAAATTACACAGGAAAATAATATTCTCCAAATATAATGTTTTGGGTTTAGTCAATAAAATAAAATGTTCCTTCTTTTACATTAATTGATTCAGTAAACAATTATCAAACACTAGGTGAATGTATATAGTTCCTACACTGAGAAAAACAAGACAAAAAAATGTCGGTTGCCCTGATCTCACAGAACTATGTAATTAGTTCCCAAGATGTAGTGCTATCTTTGGAAGACATTTAATAACGAGGAAATAAAAAAGTAATGTTAGAGAAAGTACTCTTCCCTCCTGCCCTTCCTTCCACCCATTCTACTTTCCCTCCCTGCCTTTCTCTTTTCTTTTCTTTTTCTATCTTTGATTCCTTAAGAGAAGTGTCCCTCAAACTGAGTTGTAAGGGAATAATAGCTTTGGGTTGGCAGAAGAGAGGTTAGGGAGCATTTCAGGCAGTAGGAAGAGTTTCCTTCATGGCAGTAGTAAGTAGGAAACCTGTAATTATGAAAAGACCAATCAGAAAACTGGTTACAAAGGAGCTGAGATTAATGCTAGTGGGCCAACTGATGAAAAGACTTGAGTGACAGGTTCAAGAGTTTAGGCGCCATGTGATCTGTGATGGAAACCATTTTTAAATTATGCTCTGCCATTTATCAATTATTTTACTGAAGACAGATCCCTGAATTTCTCTTAAAAGATTTATATTTAGGGAAGGATGATTATTTTTCTGTGCTTTGAAGAAAAAGGACTAGAGTGAAGTTTGATAAATTGTATACCCAAACGTCAACCATTTTCTTTAAATGATAGATTCTAGAGTCAGTCACACATGCCAGGTAGAGCAGATAGAGTTATTTTAACACAACAATTTCTGATTGATTTTCTTTAGCAACACCCAATGTGAGTAGGTCAAACTACAAATTATGTCCTGTATGATTTTCCCTTCCAGCAGTTTGCTAATAAGATCATCCAACAAGAAAAAAAAAAGCCTTTTTCAAGATTAAAAATATCATCTGGACAAGTTTAGATTATTTTGATAGGTACATCTCAAGGGTAAACTGAATAGAAAAAAAGATCTTTATAGCTACGCTTCAGTTGCCTTTCCCCTTTTCAAAATCTGATCAGACATGCAATGTTGTTTTTGCTGCTTTTTTTTTCCTTAAAAGGGTGTTTTCATAAGTCTCATATTTGGTTTATTCAGGACACCGTAACACTATAGTTTAAAGAAAGAAAATAAAATTTATGTTCCTATCTAGTTATTTTTTCCCCCAAAAGCTAACAATTGTAAGTACAGTGTCATTAACACCCATAATCTGTGTGGGTTTTGAAATAAGGAAGAAAAAAGTGTTTTCTTTATTTTGTTTTTGCTTTAGGAATAAGTGCTCATAACATGAAATTATATACAATTGACATTCACTGATTTTAGAGAGGTCTGAATTTTCTACATTTGCTGACGCTAAGTGGTATTATTTTGGGTTATGAAAGGCTGCCAAAACATGACTCTAGGCAAGTAACCACTTAGGTATATTTATCATTCTCTTTAAATATCTTTCTAAGTATACCATATTTATAATAATCAGATTCTGCTACAGTACCACTTGTGAAAACAGGGCCTCCATCAGCAGTTTGTACAATGCACAATTCCATTAATCACATAGACTACAATGTGAATGGTGCTTCCTGGAGTTGTGCAGAGGGGGTCTATGTGAAGATGTCCATGTTATAAAGTAAAATTCTGAAACATATCAAGTATGCTGGCTTAAACAGTCAAAAATAAAACTGTATCTATCTATTACATTTTGTAAATTAGAGAAACTATCAAAGCAATCTTATGAGGTTTTTATATTCAAACACAAATATGTATGTGCGTGTATATATATATATATACATATATATATATATATCCTTTGAAAGTACAAATGATCCAAGATTTGATGTGTTGTAATTTTGGTAAAATTAAAATGGATAAATATCTTTAAAATGTACTATGTATACATAATTCATGATATCATTTTTATTTTCTTAGGAAAAATTTGGGATGCTATAGCACACCAGATTTTTACTCTATAAATGACTTTTCAGCTAAACCTAATTTATACTTAAAATGTGGCAGCAACACACTTGCAAAGTATTTAATTTTATGGATTGGGAGTGCACCTATTTCTTCTTTTCAGTCTTTTATTTTGTAAACACCCAGATGATCTCTCTCTGTCAATGTATTAGTATGGAAACATGTTTATATGCCTCCACTTAATTTACAAAATGTGCCTCAATACTTCTTGGGAATGCACTAGGGAGTTCTACAACCTTGTTAGCATTTGCTGTGGTCAGTGTTCCAGTTGGCCACTCTAATAGGTGTGTAGTGGTATCCCATTTTTGTTTTAATTTGCATTTCCCTGATGAAATATGATGGAGCATCTTTTCATATGCTTATTTGCCATCTGTATATCTTCTTTGGTGTGGTATCTGTTAAGATCTTTGGACCATTTTATAATCAGATTGTTTTCTTATTGTTGATTTTTAAGAGTTCTTTGTATATTCTGGATCAAATGTATTTTTTGCGAATATTTACTCCCAGCCTATGGCTTATCTTCACATTCTCATGATATTGACTTTCCCAGAACAAAAGTTTTTATTTTAATGAAGTCCAGCTAAACCAATTATTTCTTTCATGAATTGTACCTTAATGTTGTATTTTAAAGTCATCGCCATACCCAAGATCATCTAGGTTTTCTCCTATGTCAACTTCTAGGAGTTTTATAGTTTCTGTTTTACATTTAGATCTGTGATCCATTTGAGTTAATTTTTGTAGAGGGTATAATTTCTATGTCTAGATTCATTTCTTTGTGTGTGGATATCCAGTTTTTCCAGCACGATTTGTTCAAAAAGTTATTTTTGTTTCATTGTATTGCTTTTCTCCTTTGTCAAAGATCAAACGAGTATATTCATAAACGTCTATTTCTGCGTTCTCTATTCTGTTCTATTAATCTCTTTGTCCATTTTTTACCAGTACCACACTGTCTTGATTACTCTAGCTTTATAGTAAGTCTTGAAGTCGGGTAGTGTCAATTCTCCAGCTTTGTTCTTCTTCAACATTGTATTGGCTATTCTGGGCCTTTTGCCTCTCTATATAAGCCTTAAAATGAGCTTTTTGATCTTCATAAGATAAATTTTTGGGACTTTGATTGTGATTGTATTTAATCTCTACATCACGTTGGGAAGAACTGACATCATAACAATATTGAGTCTTCTTATCCATGATATTGGACTCTAACTTTCCATTTATTTAGTTTTGATTTCATTCATCAGAGTTTTGTAGTTCTCCTCATATAGACCTTGTACTTATTTATTTAAATTTATACCTAAGTATTTCATTTTTTGGAGCTAATGTAAATGGTAAAGTGGTATGTAGGCCTTTAGTAATGTGGTGGTAAGGCATGAGGGTAGAGAACATGTTCTATGGTTCTATGATAACATATCAGTCTTTTAGGGAGCCTGTGCCTCTGGACTGCAAACTTCACAAGAGTTTCTGCTTTTTCTTCCTCTTTCGATGGGACAGGATGGCTAGCGTGAGCTGGAGTTGGGTGTTTCCATTTGCGTAGGTTGGTCAGACTGATAATACCTCAGCAGTTTAGGCTCTGGTTAACTCATTTCCCTTGAGTGCAGGTCTTGTTAAGAGTAACTAGGTGGTCTGGCATATTTCAAAGTGGTTCTTTTTCCTCTCCCCCTGCCAGAAGTACAATGGCATTTTTTCTCAATATTTACTGTGGACTTCTGATCAAGCTCTGGGAGATAAATTCACAATGTAGTGGGGGCCCTCATGACTGGGTCCATTTGGAGTTTTTAACTCTCAAGAGTTGTTGGCACTGAGCCTCCAGCAATTCATCAATTACATTTCAAGTTTTCTTACCCTGGCGCTGGATCCTGTGGCAGTTTCTACTCATAAATCTGTTACAATAAGCCACAGTGACCCGAATTTGCCTGTCTCTCCAATCTTGGGGGCAGCCATTTGCCCTGTGTCCTTCCCTCTCATATGTATCCCAGAAAAGCTGTTGATTTTAGTCTGTTCAGCTTTTTACTCTTTGTTAGGATAGAGTGGAGAACTCAAACTCCTTATGTACAGATCTGGAAACCAGTACTCCCACCTATGGTTTTTAAAAATTTTACTATGTTATGTTTAGATGTGAATTTTACTATGGTATGTTTAGAGGCGAATAAAATTTAAAATGGTGTAAAGTTAATTATTTCTAGAAAATTAACTCTTCAAATGTTATGTCTATCTTCTCATTGTGGAATTATTTCAGTTACTCTGTGGCATACCCTTTTCACTCCATCAGTATTCTCCTATATCTCTTACTGTGTTTATTATGCTTTTGCATACCCATGCTTCATCTTAGGTATTTTCTTCTGATTTATCTTCCAATTTACCAGTTTTCTCTGTAGTCATGACTAGCCTGTTGTTAAACACATCCATTTGGTTATTAATTTCAATTATTACACTTTCTAATTCCAGGATATCCATTTAGTATTTTTAATAGTTTCTAATTTTCTGCTGAAATTCACTATCTTGTATTTTATTTTCCAGAATATTTTACTTCTTAAGCATAATTATTTTACAGTACATGACTAATAACTCCATCATCTGAAACACTTATGGGTCTGTTTCTATTTTTTGTGTGTCTCATAATTTTACTGAGTGGCAGACATTGTTATTAAAAAAACTGTTGATATAATCTGAAGTATAGCATGAATTTGTTTTACTCTACAGATGAGGTTAATGTAACTACACATGGATACTCTTAAATCTACAAAAACCTGAGATAATTTGAAGCTGAAGTTCAGTTTATGACAAGGCTGATTTCCTCAAGTACGGTCCTTTGGAGTCCCAACATGTAACTTGTCAGATTTACTATGTTTTCCTCCAGTTTATGTTCTCCTGGCACCATGTGTCTACCAAACCATTTCCAAATGCCAGGCTCACTTCTTTGCCCCCATTTTTTTTAACTTGTCTAGCTCCAATACTTTCAAACATTTAAGTCTTTAAAAAAACTTGTCCAGTTTTTCTAGTTGTTCTCAGGGGAAGCGTAGGGCCAAATTATAATTTGTCATTGTGGGATATGTCTGCTGTTATAGGAAATAGATCTCTTAATAGGTTAGACTCATTTTCAAGTTTGGTGTGAGGTAAAAATCTAATTTTTTAAATCAAACACATGGCCCATTATCCTGACTGGTTTTATTTTTTTAATTTTTTATATTTATATCTATATTTATATTTTTTATTTTATTATGTTATGTTAATCACTATACATCATTAGTTTTTGATGTAGTGTTCCATGATTCATTGTTTGCATATAACACCCAGTGCTCCATTCAGTACATGCCCTCTTTAATACCCATCACCAGGCTAGCCCACCCCCCCATCCCCCTCCTGACTGGTTTTAAATGCCACTTTTCTAAATACTTTTATATGTTACATACTAGAAACATACACATGAATTTTTTTTTAAAGATTTTATTTATTGGGCGCCTAGGTGGCTCAGTTGGTTAAGCAACTGCCTTCGGCTCAGATCATGATCCTGGAGTCCCAGGATTGAGTCCCGCATTGGGCTCCCTGCTCAGCAGGGAGTCTGCTTCTCCCTCTGACCCTCCTCCCTCTCATGTGCTCTCTCTCTCTCAATCTCTCATTCTCTCTTTCAAATAAATAAATAAATAAAAATCTTTAAAAAAAGATTTTATTTATTTGACAGAGAGACACAGCGAGAGAGGGAACACAAGCAGAGGGAGTGGGGGAAGGAGAAGCAGGCTCCCTGCTGAGCAGGGAGCATGATGCGGGGCTCTATCCCAGAACCTTGGGACCATGACCTGAGCCGAAGGCAGACACTTAATGACTGAGCCACCCGGGCACCCCCATACACACGAATTTAATTCTAAATTTCATATTGGAGGAAAAATAAACTATCATATATGAACTATATAATCAACCAAATACTGATGATGATGATGATGATGATGATGAAGGAGGAGGAGGAAGAGGAGAGGGGAAGAAGAGTAAGGGAGGAGGAGGAAGAGGAAAAGGCATTGCCATATCAGATACCAAAACAGTCTATAAAGCTATGGTAGTTAAAACAATATGGTATTCAGACAGGAATTGTCAAAAAGACCAATGAGATCATTGGTCAAAGATGAGACAACTTGAGTGTTAATAAGAATAGTTATTAAAATAGATCAAAATTCAACAAATGTGTGCTATTAAATCAAAGTCTATATTAGATTCCTATTCCTGCTATAGCAAATTACCACAAACTGTGTGGCTTAAAACAACACAGATTTATCCTACAGTTATGGATGTCAGAAGTTCTCAACTTAACATGTTGACAGGGCTGCATTCAACCTAGAGGCTCTAGAGGAGAATATGTTTCCTTGCTTTATCCATCCCCTTAAAGGCCACCTTAATGCCTTTGCTCCTGGTTTCTTCCTCCATTTTTAAGAGTAGCAATAGCATCTTTTAAATTTCTCTCCCTGTCTCTGACTTTGACTCTCCTTTCTTCATTTTTCTAAGAAACGTTATGATTACATTGAACCCACTTAGATAATTCAGGATAATCTCCCCATCTCAAATCCTTTAATTTAGTCATAACTACAAAGTGCCTTTTACCATGTAAGGCTACATATTCAGAGGCTCCATGAATTAGTATCAAGCATCTTGAGGTGGTTGGGGGAATCATTCAGTCCACCACAGTCACTTTTGGAAGATACTAAAAATCCAACTTATTGTTTTGAAAACTATTAAAGAGAGGAGAACAATCTTTTCTATATGAACTGTACCTCAGTTTAATCAAATAATTAAAGAGTGGAAGTTTCTATTCATAGAAGTATGCAGCTCACAAATGAAAAAAGAATGATGAAGTAGAATATCACCTTTTTTTAGCCCTTAGTAAAATAATAGATCTAAGTAATGATGATCAGTGGTTGCTAACATCACAAAAAAAGAAAACCAGACATTATTTTCCTCCTAATATAATTGTATAAAACCACCTAGGGGCACCTGGGTGGCTCAGTCATTAAGCGTCTGCCTGCAGCTCAGGTCATGATCACAGTGTCCTGGGATTGAGCACTGCATCGGGCTCCCTGCTCAGTGGGAAGCATGCTTCTCCTTCTCTCACTCCCCCTGCTTGTGTTCCCTCTCTTGCTATGTCTGTCTCTGTTGAAAAAAAAAATGAATAAAATCTTTAAAAAAAAACCCCTATAAATTCTTCTTTCTAAGCATTTGAACTGAAATCTAGAAATATGGAAGATAGAGAAGTGTTAAGAATAGCACAGGAACACAATTGGCAAACTAGGCTGTGGAATATTCTATAGGATAGAAGATGTGGATTTTTCACCAAATTATAAGGAAATAAAAAAATACAAATAGTGAATCTATAAATTTAAAACACATAAGAATCTAATTGCAACATGGATATTTTATTTGGGTGCTACTTCAAACAAACATACAAACACTTGGATACATAAATAAAACACAAATACAGAGAGGTTCTAAGGGGCTTCTGAACATTAGCTGCTTATGTGATGATATTAAAGAGTTACTTTAAATTCATTGTATTTTAGAATCACATATTAAAATACTTAACCATTATGGCCATAAGATTGTAACTGTTGAAGCTAGGTAATGGATATATGAGGGTTAATATCCTATTCTTTCTATTTTATATTTGATTGAAATGTTCCACAATATATATATTTTTTAATTACTTGGTAAAGTGCCACAATAATCATGGCACTTTGTGATTATGCTGAGTTTACAGGCCAATTTGGAATGACATGATATCTTCATAAATTGAGTCTTCTCAACTGGGAACATGTTTTACTTTCCATTTTACTCAGAATTAAAAACAATTATCTTTACTAAAACTACTTAATTTTTTTGTATTATCCTTGCATGTTTTTGTTAGGGTAATTTCTAAAAATGTTATGATTTTTATTATTATCAGTGTGATCCTTTTCTATTGGATTGTTAATAATATATAAAAAATATTATTTGCTTAATGATGGTTTCATATCATACCATCTGCAAACAATGAAAACTTTGTGTCTTGTTTTAATATTTTTCTTTTTCTTCTACTTTTGACTTCTTTTTTGCTTTATTACATTGGCTAGGAACTAAAAAGCAATGTTGAGGAGAGCGGAGAAAGATGGTGGAGGAGTAGGAGACATGGATTTCGTCTGGTCCCAGGAATTCAGCTGGATAGGGATCAAACCATTCTAAACACCTAGAAACTCAACAGGAGATCGAAGAAAAGAAGAGCAACAACTCTCTGAATAGAAAAGCAACCACTTTCTGGAAGGTAGGATGTGCGGAGAAGGGAATCCGAGATGATATTCGGGAAGATAGACTGTGGGGGGAGGGGGCCTCCATCGGCTGCTTCTGGCAAGTGATAGAGCTGCAGAGCACAAAATCGGAAATCTTAGAAGTTGGCTCCGCTGAGGGACGTCGCTCCAGTGGCTAAGTGGGGGGTGCAACCCTCGTGGGACAGTGTGGTCTCAGGACCCTTGGGGTCACAGGAAGACCGGGGGTGCCTGAGTGCGGCAGAGCTCCCAGGTATCAGACCAGGGAAGCCGGCTGCAGAGACAGAGCCAAGGAGCGGGCTCTTAGCTCAGGGTTGCCATAAACCGTGATCCATGGCACAGTCGGATCACGGCACACTGCTCCTCCAGCAGGGACCCAAAGAGCGGCAGATTTTTGCACATATATAAGTTTTTCTTTAAAATTTTGGGAGGCACTTTCTTCTAACAGACCAAAATATGGCCAAAATCTAGTGTGTGGCACTGATCTATGCACCAGCCTGATAATATTTGATCATATTCTGTTTTTCTTGTTTTGTTCTGGTTTTGTTTGTTTTTATCTTTTTCTTTTTTCTTTCTTTCCCTTTCTTTTCCCCTGGTTTCAGGTCTTTTCTGATTTGTTTAGTGCATATTTTCTAGGGATGTTGTTACCCTATTAGCATTTTGTTCTCTCATTCATCTATTCTCCTCTGGACAAAATGACAAGACAGAAAAAAATCACCTCAAAAAAAAAGAACAAGAGGCAGTACCGACTGCCAGGGACCTAATCAATATGGACATTAGTAAGATGTCAGAACTACAGTTCAGAATGATGATTTTAAAGATACTAGCTGGGCTTGAAAAAAGCATGGAAGTTATCAGAGAAACCCTTTTTGGAGAAATAAAAGAACTAAAATCTAACCAAGTCAAAATCAAAAAGGCTATTAACGAGGTGCAATAAAAAATAGAGGCTATAGCTGCTAGGACAAATGAGGCAGAAGAGAGAATTAGTGATATAGAAGACCAAATGATGGAAAATAAAGAAGCTGAGAAAAAGAGACATAAACAACTACTGGATCACGAGGGCAGAATTTGAGAGATAAGTGATACCATAAGACGAAACAACATTAGAATAATTGGGATCCCAGAAGAAGAAGAAAGAGGGAGAGGGGCAGAAGGTATATTGGAGCAAATTATGTAGAGAATTTCCCTAATTTGGGGAAGGGAACAGGCATCAAAATCCAGGAGGCACAGAGAACCCCTCTCAAAATCAATAAAAATAGGTCAACACCCCGACATCTAATAGTAAAACTTACGAGTCTCAGGGACAAAGAGAAAATCCTAAAAGCAGCTCAGGAGAAGAGATATGTAACCTACAATGGTAGAAACATGAGACTGGCAACAGACCTATCCACAGAGACCTGGCAGGCCAGAAAGGACTGGCATGACATCTTTAGAGCACTAAAGGAGAAAAATATGCAGCCAAGAATACTATATCCAGCTAGGCTGTCATTGAAAATAGAAGGAAAGATAAGAAGCTTCCAGGACAAACAAAAACTAAAGGAATTTGCCAACACAAAACCAGCCCTAAAAGAAATATTGAAAGGGGTCCTCTAAGCAAAGAGAGAGCGTAAAAGAAGCATAGACCAGAAAGGAACACAGACAATATACAGTCACAGTCACCATACAGGCAATACAATGGCACTAAATTCATATCTTTCAATAGTTACCCGGAATGTAAATGGGCTAAATGCCCCAATCAAAAGACACAGGCTATCAGATTGGATTAAAAAACAAGACCCATCATTTGCTGTCTGCAAGAGACTCATTTTAGACCCAAGACACCCCCAGATTGAAAGTGAGTGGGTGGAAAACCATTTACCATGCTAATGGACACCAAAAGAAAGCTGGGGTGGCAATCCTTAGATCAGACAAATTAGATTTTAAAACAAAGACTGTAATAAGAGTTGAAGAAGGACACTACATCTTACTTAAAGGGTCTATCCAACAAGAAGATCTAACAATTGTAAATATCTATGCCCCTAACGTGGGAGCAGCCAATTATATAAGGCAATTAATAACAAAAGCGAAGAAACACATTGACAATACAATAATAGTGGGGGACTTTAACACCCCCCTCACTGAAATGGACAGATCATCTAAGCAAAAGATCAACAAGGAAATAAAGACTTTAAATGAAACACAGGACCAAATGGACTTCACAGACATATTCAGAACATTCCATCCCAAAGCAACGGAATACACATTCTTCTCTAGTGCCCATGGAACATTCCCCAGAATTGATCACATCCTAGGTCACAAATCAGGTCTCAACCGATACCAAAAGATTGGGGTTATTCACTGCATATTTTCAGACCACAGTGCTTTGAAACTAGAACTCAATCACAAGAGGAAAGTTGGAAAGAACTCAAATACATGGAGGCTAAACAGCATCCTACTAAAGAATGAATGGGTCAACCAGGAAATTAAAGAAGAATTAAAGTAATTCATGGAAACCAATGAAAATGAAAACACAACTGTTCAAAATCTTTGGGATACAGCAAAGGCAGTCCTGAGAGGAAAGTATATAGCAATACAAGCCTTTCCCAAGAAACAAGAAAGGTCTCATATACACAACATAACCCTACACCTAAAGGAGCTGGAGAAAGAATGGCAAATAAAGCCTAAACCCAGCAGGAGAAGAGAAATAATAAAGATCAGAGCAGAAATCAATGAACTAGAAACCAAATAACAGTAGAACAGATCAACGAAAATAGGAGCTGGTTCTTTGAAAGAATTAACAAGATTGATAAACCCCTAGCCAGACTTATCAAAAAGAAAAGAGAAATGACCCAAATCAACAAAATCATGAATGAAAGAGGAGAGATCACAACCAACACCAAAGAAATACAAACAAATATAAGAACATATTATGAGCAACTCTATGCCAGCAAATTAGATAACCTGGAAGAAATGGGTGCATTCCTAGAGATGTATCAACTACCAAAACTGAACCAGGAAGAAATAGAAAACCTGAACAGACCTATAACCACTAAGGAAATTGAAGCAGTCATCAAAAATCTCCCAAGAAACAAAAGCCCAGGGCCAGATGGCTTCCCAGAGGAATTCTACCAAACACTTCAAGAAGAATTAATACCTATTCTCCTGAAACTGTTCCAAGAAATAGAAATGGAAGGAAAACTTCCAAACCCATTTTATGAGGCCACCATTACCTTGATCCCCAAAACAGACAAAGACCCCATCAAAAAGGAGAATTACAGACCAATATCCTGGATGAACATGGATGCGAAGATTCTCACCAAAATACTAGCCAATAGGATCCAACAGTACATTAAAAGGATTATTCACAATGACCAAGTGGGATTTATCCCTGGGCTGCAAGGTTGGTTCAACATCTGCAAATCAATCAACGTGATACAATACATTAACAAAAGAAAGAACAAGAGTCATATGATCCTCTCAATAGATGCAGAAAAAGCATTTGACAAAGTACAGTATCCTTTCTTGATCAAAACTCTTCAGAGTATAGGGATAGAGGGTACATACCTCAATATCATAAAAGCCATCTATGAAAAACCTACAGTGAATATCATTCTCAATGGGGAAAAGCTGAGAGCTTTTCCCCTAAGGTCAGGAACGTGGCAGGGATGTCCACTATCTTCACTGCTATTTAACATAGTATTAGAAGTCCTAGCCACCGCAATCAGACAACAAAAAGAAATCAAAGGCATCCAAATCAGCAAAGAAGAAGTCAAACTCTCAGTCTTTGCAGATGATATGATACTGTATGTGGAAAACCCAAAAGACTCCACCCCAAAGCTGCTAGAACTCATACAGGAATTCAGTAAAGTAGCAGGATATAAAATCAATGCACAGAAATCAGTGGCATTCCTATACACCAACAACAAGAGAGAAGAGAGACAAATCAAGGAGTCGATCCCATTTACAATTGCACCCCAAACCATAAGATACCTAGGAATAAATTCAACCAAAGAGGCAAAGGATCTGTACTCAGAAAACTATAAAATACTCATGAAAGAAATTGAAGAAGACACAAAGAAATGGAAAAACGTTCCATGCTCATGGATTGGAAGAACAAACATTGTGAAGATGTCAATGCTACCTTGGGCAATCTACACATTCATTGCAATCCCCATCAAAATGCCATCCACTTTTTTCAAAGAAATGGAACAAATAATCCTAAAATTTGAACCAGAAGAGACCCCAAATAGCCAGAGGAATATTGAAAAAGAAAAGCAAAGCTGGCGGCATCACAATTCCGGACTTCCAGCTCTCTTACAAAGCTGTTATCATCAAGACAGTATGGTACTGGCACAAAAACAGACACATAGATCAATGGAACAGAGTCAAGAACCCAGAAATGGACCCTCAACTCTATGGTCAACTCATCTTTGACAAAGCAGGAAAGAATGTCCAATGGAAAAAAGACAGTCTCTTCAACAAATGGTGTTGGGAAAATTGGACAGCCACATGCAGAAGAATGAAACTGGACCATTTCCTTACACCACACACAAAAATAGACTTCAAATGGTTGAAAGACCTAAACATAAGACAGGAGTCCATCAAAATCCTAAAGGAGAACACAGGTAGCAACCTCTTCGACCTCAGCCGCAGCAACTTCTTCCTAGAAACATCGCCAAAGGCAAGGGAAGCAAGGGCTAAAATGAACTATTGGGATTTCATCAAGGTAAAAAGCTTTTGCACTGCAAAAGAAACAGTCCACAAAACCAAAGACAACCAACAGAATGGGAGAAGATATTTGCAAATGACATATCAGATAAAGGGCTAGTATCCAAAACCTATAAAGAACTTATCAAACTCAACACCCAAAGAACAAATAATCCAATCAAGAAATGGGCAGAAGACATGAACAGACATTTTTCCAAAGAAGACATCCAAATGGCCAACAGACACATGTTAAAGTGCTCAACATCGCTCGGCATCAGGGAAATCCAAATCAAAACCTCAATGAGATACCACCTCACACCAGTCAGAATGGCTAGAATTAACAAGTCAGGAAACGACAGATGTTGGCGGGGATGTGGAGAAAGGGGAACCCTCCTACACTGTTGGTGGGAATGCAAGCTGGTGCAACCACTCTGGAAAACAGTATGGAGGTTTCTCAAACAGTTGAAAATAGAGCTACCATACGATCCAGCAATTGCGCTATTGGGTATTTACCCCAAAGATACAAATGTAGGGATCCGAAGGGGTACGTGCACCCCAATGTTTATAGCAGCAATGTCCACAATAGCCAAACTGTGGAAAGAGCCAAGATGTCCATCGACAGATGAATGGATAAAGAAGAGGTGGTATATATAGACAATGGACTATTTTGCAGCCACAAAAAGGAATGAGATCTTGCCATTTGCAACGACGTGGATGGAACTGGAGGGTGTTATGCTGAGTGAAATATGTCAATCAGAGAAAGACATGTATCATATGACCTCGCTGATATGAGGAATTTTTAACCTCAGGAAACAAACTGAGGGTTCCTGGAGTGGTGGGAGGGATGGGGTGGCTGGGTGATAGACATTGGGGAGGGTAGGTGCTATGGTGAGCACTGTGAATTGTGCAAGACTGCTGAATCACAGATCTGTACTTCTGAAACAAACAATGCAATATATGTTAAGAAAAAAAAAGAAGAAGATAGCAGGAGGGGAAGGATGAAGGGGAGTAAGTTGGAGGGGGAGATGAACCATGAGAGACGATGGACTCTGAAAAACAAACTGAGGGTTCTAGAGGGGAGGAGGGTAAGGGGATGGGTT
>NW_027397131.1:2847200-2917171 GCF_003265705.2 Callorhinus ursinus
TATGCACAACAATGAATCATGGAACACTACATCAAAAACTAATGATGTAATGTATGGTGATTAACATAACAAAAAAAACATATTTGCACCAAGGGTTATCAGATACTTCTACACTGCCATTAAATATTGTAATATAATACCTGCTTTGGTTAATCCTTTAAAATACCATGAGTGGTCTAATTCTTGAAGACCCAATATCGCTTCATTAAAGATTTTTTTTTATAGCTCTGGTCAGCTTGGAGAAAATACAAAAGACAAAGGAAAATAAAGACGCCAATCCCAGTCTACTTTCTCCATTTTATCTTTCCATAAGCATAAATGTCACCTAAATATATCCTTACAACAAAGAAGAAAGGCACAATTGTGCAACTAACAAAGGGAAAAGGGAGTTCTTTATGAAATTTTTTCTTGTTGATTCTAAATATCTGCTTATGCTGCTGTTGAAGCCATTATCATTTTCCCAAAGTTTTGCTGAATAGATGAGATAGGGTTGTATTCCATACTGATCTTTATTGCAACACTGTTGCACTACGTGATGTAACTCTCCAGTGGAAATGTTTTCAGTAAAACTGTCAAGTGACATCCAATTTAAAATATAGTATGAGGCAACCACAAAGAAGAAATTTAAGGAAAGTCAAAAGCAAAAAGGGCTCCTTGTTTTCCTTCAATTCACTTAAAAGGCCAGCATTAGAACAAGTACCCACATGGAGGATGAGTAACAGTGACTGAGATTTTTATGAAGTAAGCATTTTATAAACTCCAGAATAACAACACTCTGGCAGACAGAAAGTTGGCACATTCCACCTGGTGCTTAATATCAGAAAATTATAAAGTTCACATAAATATACCCTCATTCACTGTTTGTGACCATGGCAAGTCCTATGTCTGATACTTCTAGCCAACATAGCCTCCTCCAGTAGCCGAGAACATGAGAACTTTTTATGGCATCTTTAGCCTCCTTAAGATGTTTTCTTACCCAGGATTAATTTATAGCAATTATGAATATGTAATTAATATGTAAAGCTGTTCCAAGGTACCTTCAGGTAGATCATTTTTTGCAGAAATGTTATTGTATTCAACGTCCCTGAATCACATAGTATTAATTGAGGGGCCACTATGGTGCAGTATACTCTGTGCTTTGGTAGAAAAACAGCACCTCATCCTTGCCTTCAAGGAAATTACAGTTGAATTGTGTTGACTATATTAATCCACAAAAAATAATTAGAAAACCATATAGCACAGGACATAGTTATGTGCTTATTGGTATAGTAAGAGTAGCCAGTATTCACCAGAAAGAGATCAACTAGAATAAAATAACAGAATGTGATTAAAGACTTTGTCTAAACCCTTCCTTTGAGATGCTGTGAATTAAGGAAGGTTTGCTCCACTGAGGAAGTGGGATTTGAATTAGACCTTAAAAAATGAGTAGACTGAAAAAAATGCGAAATTAGAAGAGATTTAACTGAATTAATTTATCTCACTTTTCCCAGTTTTGTATGAAGACATACACATAACCCATTCAATTTTGCTTTGTCAAATAATCCATAAATACATAAAGTATATGTGATTAACAATGCTTTTAATGCCAAAAGACAGCTTATTTTCTTAATCCAAAGCTCACTTTATGTAATTATTCTTTTTGCAAACTAGTAGTTGGTTATAACACTTGAATAATCTTGACAAGAAGTTGCTTTAAGCAGTTAAAGATCCAGATGCTGATCAGCATGCATTAAGTGATTCAGCTTAATTGGTTCCATCTAGATAAATTACTTACCTCCGTTCCTATCACAATTTCTTCTCTGGTAGAGTAGAATAGAAACTCATATAGCTTGTAGTGTTGAAATAAGCTGAAATACAAAATAAATGTGCAACTCTGATAAGTTTATTTTAGGAAAGAAAACAAATATGTAAGAGTATTTATTAAAGGAAAGTTGTTCATAGTGACCAAGCGAAAGACATTAAACACTAATATAGAGTTAGCTACATCTTTTATTCCAAATGAATTGTCCAGAAATGGTGAGAAACTAATGATTTACTTTTTTGAGACATTGACAGTATAACACAGTACCTAATATAAGATCGGTAAATTAATCTGTGATGAGTGGATAGGTTTGGGGTAAGGGAGCAATTAGATTGCATCTTGACTTGTTTTGGTTGACAATAAAGTGGGTGTAATGCACTGCCCCTAAATAACACCAAATTTCACATTATTTTTCATGTTTTGCTTCAAACTGGGGTCAATTTCCCTTGGAATGAATGGCACCGAATTCTATAATCTACTTCCATTATCAATTACTTCTCATGTTCTCAAACTGTTTCAAGATTAAATTAATCTCTGATAACACCTGAAAATGATGCAACATGAACTGAAATCCATTTAGAAGTTGTCTGGTTTTCTTGTAGAACATTTGATCACATGTTAAAGAGAGGAATTAATTTAAGAAAGATAATTTCTTCAGTTTTTACCCAAAGACTAGGTGGTCAGTGTATAAAAACTGTGATGAGCTATAGGATAGGAGTCTTAAAACAAGTTTTTCTAGTAAGTTTAAAGATCTCAGCAATGTATTATTGAGAGTTAAAAATTTACTGAAGGGCTGATTTCTAATATCCTGTTTGTGATAATACTTGAATTTTTCTAATTCTCTTCCTGCTGGTTGGGAAAATTAATAGACTCATAATACAGCAAAATGCCCAAGAACAAAAAAAATTGTCTTAGTGGTTTCTCTTTCACTCTGGTGCCTTTTGCTATTTAAGAAAATTGATTTTAATATAACTGAGAAATTAACATTTGCAAAATGTAGCTACAGAGCATGTATAATAATGGCTTCTCTGGAATGCTGTAATGCATCAAAGTTTCAATTCATTTGAAATCAGTGAAGAAATCCTCAGGCAGATGGGTCTCTCTGAGGTATATCAGCAGTTGATTTCACTACTAACACAATCCATTAAAAAGTGATGGGTATGCAGACTCAGTCATGTTTTTTGTTTTTTTTGTTTGTTTTTGAAAAGAAAAACCTCATGTATTCAAATTACTTATCAACTCTCAGAAAACTAACTTAGCTTTTGACATTACTTTGATTTATTGGCTAGAAAATACATCAAGATTAGTGAAGTTTGAAGATTCAATGAAGCAAAAGAAATTCAAGTTCTCCTTCCCTTACACTGCTTACCTAGAGAAAGCTTTAAGGTTAAAAATATTACACTGGCAATAACTGATTTTGAGCAGAAAAATTAAAGACTGTAGAGTATTTGGAAATAACTTGGCTTCCTCTCAGTGAATTCGTGTAAAATTTTCCTTCCATCTCATGTTACACAAAGAAGTTAATTCATAAATCTTCCTTCCTGCAATTTTATAATCTTTCAGCCTTATTCTCCTCATTACATATAGGAATTAGACTGTCTCATGCCAAAAAGGAAATTCCCTTCTTACAATGAAAATAAAATTCATGACTTGGATGCAATGGTCAAAGATGCAAGTTCGGCCAAGGCCAGGACTAGGGTAAAACAGATGAGGGGAGGGGGACACCTAAGGAGGAAGCACTTTTCAGGGCCAAGTCAATTTGCCTCCATTGCCTCACTCTGGTCCCCATATTGGCTGAGGTTCTCTAACTTGACCAAAGAACTATTAGATGACTTCCTATGGGAACAAAGTGACACTTCTGCTATGGGAATACATTTCCTCTTTCTCCTTTGCTAGGAAGACTTCCAGCTGACTCAATTCTCTAGACTATTTTGTCAAACAACTTGTCTTAGTTCTAAATCAAAGGGAGAAATAAAATGGGTCAAGACATCTGGGCTCCATTCCAGGAAGTAAGATACCCTGTTGTGCAAAGAGGGACAGTTTTGATTTTCTTATATTGAGTAAATACCTGTGCACATTACCTTCACCTAATTCCCAAGGAAGGGGTAGAATACACAATGACAGAAACTTATGTGGACCAGATATATCTAAATGATGTCTTATACTGAAAAGCTGCAGTAGCATTTATATTTGTATATACAACATAAAATATATCAATGTATATATTGCATGAGTAGATTGGTCAGTACTTACAGCAATGTTAGAGAGGAATTTTGATATTAGTTTTTTTTAAATCACAGACACATGATGGAATATACAATTTAGATTCTATGAACAGTATCAAATAAAATTTTAATTTTATTGCCAGTTAAGTTTCATGTGCTATAGGTCATATTCTAAAAACTACTCTCCCTAAATTGATGAGGGCTTTCACTGGTTGAGTAAATTTAATATCAGATTAAATTGAAACATGCTTATACTTTCAATAATTGAGTTAGCTTCATATTTATAAAACTTCTTTGTAGTCATTAAAATGAAAAATATTATGATTTAATTGCCATTAAATTTATATTTGTGGACTTATGAGTCATTCTAAATAGGAATTGTAGAAAAGGACATTTTTCTTTACACAATTTCAGTATCAATTCTAGATATCATACTAGCTGATATTTTATTTTCTGTAACAGATGCATTTAAAATGTACAATATCTTTGAAATCACAATATGAAGATTTAATGCATCAAAAATAGTTCTTATTTACTTTACATGGGAGATTAGTAATCTTTCAAATATTACTTTTTTGTTGTTGTTTTTAGAAATGAACAGCATGGGTTTAGCTGTTATGGTTAACTATCAGTCCTGGTGCCCATTATAAACCTCCAGGGCTTAGAGCTCAGATGTAATGTGTTCTTCAAAGAGAGACCTGGTGGTCTCAAATAGATAAAGGAGGGAAAGAAGGATGCTATAAAAATGTGCAGAGAATTCCTCTCACCCAGTGATTCTGATGGGCAGAAAGACCTTGGGGAATGGTTTCTCTAATTCTGGATTTCCACTCCCTTCCTTCCTCCCACACAAGGACCTTGCTTCATTCTAGTTGATATGAAGAGTACTGTAGCTTTTAGTGAGAGACACTCATTAGGAGGTATATGTTTTATATTAAGAAATCAAATTATATCAAGTGCTATCATATAAAAACACATTATATCATATACTATTAATTCATGCCAGAAACCAGTATATAAGCATTATCAAATTAAACATGTTAATATTTAAAAAGCTTCCAGACTACAGCCAGGATCCTTGCCAAGCAAATCATGAGAATGTCTAGGACATCATGCAGCACCCTTTATTTTGGAATTTTAAAACTTAAAATTGGAAAACACTGCAGTATATAGTAATGGAGGAAAAAAAGGTATTCTCCAGAAGCTTTTAGTTAGGCAAAAAAATATTTTTACCAACTCTTGTTTAAATATTTGCTAATTCTAAAAATGTTCCTTGGGAGAGATGCATGCCCTAATGCAGACCTTGTGACAGATTATATAAAAAGACAGATTTCTTAGTTCACCCATGAAGAATCACTGTAATAAAAATACTTTCCCTCCATTCACCATCATTTTCTAAGCATAAAGAAAAACTTAATGAGTTTAATTGATCAATACTACAAAATATTTCAGGGCACAGAATAGACTTGAGGAAGCTTGCACATAAATCTCTTTAATTTCTAATACAAAACATTTAAAATAAATCTTTAAAAGGAAATGAATGTTATTCTAAAATGTAAAATTTTGATTTCAAGGCCAACTACTAAAATATATAGTCTATTGTAATCAAGTCTGATTAATCTGAAAGAATAATGTTGTTAATAAAATGATATTAATTACAGATTCAGAGAAAAAAGAAATTTTTGGATAATTTATTATAATTCTAGGTGAAATTGTACTTATTAAACACAAACCTTTTTTTAAGACTGGAAGGTTAGCCAAAAACTCAATGTCCTGAATTTTATTTATTGGATGAAAAATTTTAATATTATCTCATTGGCTGAGTTAATTACAGCATAAATTCTGTAAATGCCTAAAATTTGAATTCATTTCTATTTAATAGACATTTTGTAAAAGATAATGAAATGAAAACATAAATGCTACTGAAAAAAAATCCATACCTGATTTTTAAGTAATCGATGACAGCATTGGCTTGTTTTATATTAAAGACATTCCATTCCTCATTTTTCTGTGAATGGGATGGTCCTATTTCAGCCATAACTTCTCCAAGCCATTTTATGCTGTCTTCCAAGGACATATGCAGTGCTAAAATAAGATCCAGAGAAGTCTTAAGCATTATTTTGATAGATGTTGGATCTATCAAACATAAGGACAATCCAAGATGTCCTTAATGTGCAAATATTTACTTTTTCAATATTTGTGGGGACAATGGTAATAGCAATGTTTTTAATAAGTTAATAATTACATTTTGTGTAAAAGAATAGCAGCTGACACACCCAACAATTGTAAATTACTGTAATGCTACACAATTGTCTAAAGATTTTGTTTCCATTTTAAGATGCAAAGATAATTTAAAATCTACCTAAAAATTACTTTAAAATGGAAAATATAATTTTTAATGATCTTAGAACAAGAGCATATATGGAAATGACACAAAAGTTGTTTGGATTAGCTGGTGAGGAAGACCTACATGGTAGATTCAGTTACTGTAGACAGGAGAGTTGAACTCAGAACTGAAAATGTAAAAGAACACAGTCAACCAACACTTGGCTTTGGCTGATTGTTAACATGTGGGAATTTGGGACTGAAGATTTTCAATAGATGCCAGAAATATGTATTTTTATGTAAAACATCAAGATATTTTTTTCTTTTCCAAGCTACAGACTTATAACTTATGTAAGCTGTTTCTCAAATGTATGCGTGGTGGTGGTGATGAGAGCCAGATGACAGCGCCGAGTGACGCTGACACCACTTTGCCACCATTACCAAAAATAAACAAGTCAATGATTGTGGTCTCTTTTCTTGCAACTAAAAACAAACAAAAAAGCAAAAGTATCTTGCATGGCATATGTCCAGTTGAAAAAAAAGTAGATAAATGTCAAGAGCCTTAGACTTAACATTTATAGCATCTATAATACAAACAGGAACTTCCATCTTCTTTTTCTATTTAATTATGCTCATTTTTACTTGTGTCAGGCAAAATATTACATCACACACACACACACACACACACACACGCACACTGACAGGTGACAAGTGTAGAGGTAAAACTGAAGAGTCTGGAGGTGGAGAGCTAAAAGTCTCTAGCAAAGATGAGGTTGCACCAGCTTCTTGGAGGAGGTGTCAGCTTGGGGCCTGGAGGAAGGCTCTGGGGAGCACTGTGCTGTTCCATGTGAGCCCCACCTGCCCAGTCAGTCCCAATCAAATCTCTATCTCTCCCAGGAAACCATCAGTAAACTTTCCACTTCTTGCTAATGGAGCGAATTTTTCAGGGCAGCAAGAGGGGGTAATGCACAGGATTTATGAGAACATAAGCTGATTGTTGGACAGAGCTTCCAGTTACACAGCTACTCTTTCACTCTGGGATGTGTTATGACCCCAGATTACTGATAAAATGACAGTAAAGCAATTAAAAATTTTAGGAAGACACTATAAGCACTAATTTGCAATTTGTTTCTTCTAGATTCTTTTCTATCTGTAGGAATTAGAATGAAGCAAACTATGTAACAATTAAAAACTGGTTTAATGGAGGGCAATTGGTCCCTTTTTCATAGCTTCCCTCCAGATCGTCTTTTATATATGTCAGATACATGAATTATTGCTGGATAACTGGGCTTTCCTATATCATTCTAAGGGGAGCTCAATTATTATTGTGTATTTCTTTTCCTATGATAAACTTCTTTTGAAACATTCTTGGGATAATTTCAGAAATGAAATATCTGTTGGATAAAAGCAATTCAAAATCAAATGGGGTGGGAGGGATGGGGTGGCTGGCTGATGGACATTGGAGAGGGTATGTGCTATGGTGAGTGCTGTGAATTGTGTAAGACTGTTGAATCACAGACCTGTACCTCTGAAATAAATAATACACTATATGTTAAAAAAAAAAGAAGATAGTAGGAAGGGAAAAATGAAGGGGGGGAATCGGAGGGGGAGACGAACCATGAGAGATGATGGACCTTGAAAAACAACCTGAGGGTTCTAGAGGGGAGGCGGGTGGGAGGTTGAGTTAGCCTGGTGATGGGTATTAAGGAGGGCACATATTGAATAGAGCACTGGGTGTTATATGCAAACAATGAATCATGGAACACTACATCAAAAACTAATGATGTAATGTATGGTGATTAACATAACATAATAAAATTAAAAAATGAATGGATTAAAAATCTGAATCATTTTATTACTAAAATGGTATTAATTAGAGATGCAGAGAAAAAAGAAATTCTTAGATAATTGATTATAATTCTAGATGTAATTACACTTACCAAGTACAAAAATACATTTATATGACTATTTCCTTATGTTGAAATATAATTGACATTTTAAAACTGTTTTTCTATTCTCATGTCTTTCTATAGATAACGGCTTTAAAAATAAGAAAGTTATCATTTCACTTATCTAACTGAAGTATTTGCTCTTTTAAAAATCACATTTAGTGATGTGATTAAAATATGAAAGATTAAACCATTTAAATAGTAAGGGCTGTTAGAAATAAAATTTATCTTTGAAAATTTAGGGTAATGAAAGAACATGCTAGACATAATTAGTTGGAAGACTTAAGATAGTACCTTATAATTGCTACTGACTAGCTAAGTGATCTGAGTTTCATTTTCTATATCTATAAATGAGAATAAGATCAATTTTCAAAATTATAGTGCTGTTGTGAGGATTAAATAAGACATGCATGCCAAATATTTGGGAAACTGAAATGATATGTACACTAGTATATTACGTATGTGTAGTGCTTTCTAGAATCAGCCTAAATCTGGCAACATTTGATATAGTAGTAGGGAGGGTGAGTTCTCACTCACTGGGGCTGATGCTTGTGACTTTAAGAAGTTATTTAATCTTTCTAAATCTCATTTATTTTTCTCATTTTTAAAATGGGGAGAATAATAGAACTATTTCAAGGTTGTGTGTGAATTAAACAAGACAGAATTTGGAAAGCAAATGCACTGTGACTGGCACAAGTCGATCCTACCAAAATGTTACCTATTATTATCATTCCTATTTAGGGGAAAACAGTCAATTTCATAGAACTAAAAGGTATTCTATGGTTATTTGCTAATAGTCATGTTATGTACAGGGGAATAAATCTAGGCCCATGGACCTGGACAGAGGTCAAACACCCAGTCTAATACTTGACAGCTTGTCCTCGGTTAGGCTCTGGAAAAACTAGACCCCAAGATCGATACTGTTTTTTGTTTGTTTGTTTAAAGATTTATTTATTTATTTGAGAGAGAGAGAGAACAGGAGTGGGAGGAGCAGAGGGAGACAGAGAGAGAATCTTCAAGCAGACTCCATGCTGAGCGCAGAGCCCGACCTGGGGCTTGATCTCAGGATACTGAGATCAGGACCTAAGTGGAAACCAAGAGTCAGTTGCTCAACCGACCGTGCCACGCAGGCTCCCCAAAATGTATATTTTCCATGTTGCATAATCTTTTAGTTTGATCCACTCTGATTCCAGGTGGGTTGTCTGCAGTATGCCTTGTAGCACAAGTTTGAGACAAGGAACAGATCAGAAACTGAATCAGTAGAAAATGCAGTTCCCTCACTAGAATTTTATTAATGGGCAACCACGCTACAGCTAACAGCCCCAGCTACATTCTTCAGTGCTTTTTCTAAATGTTGCTGGATGGGAATGTTCACTGTGGGCTCAGGCCACTACCACCTCTTAGTTTAAGTGTAAACAGACTTTACCTCCTTCTCTGGCATGCTTGGCTAAAATTATATTCTTTCCTGATGATAGTTATAACCTTGTTAGGTTTAAAGGTTTAGGGGGATTTTTTTTTTTTTCCTGCCAAAAGGAGAAACTAGATCCCTGGCTTTTTTTTCTGGTTAGGTTTTACATATGTACTTTCACTCTCTCCTAGTTTATGAGTAGCTGGATGGATCCCGCTCAAGTTTTTAAAATTCATTTTTTAACTGATATCAACAATATAAAATTTAACACAAAAGAAATATTTTCAAGTCAGTTGTAAGTTATGGAAACAATTTAAAATGGAAATATCTTGTCAAATTTGGAATGTGAGATTCATGAAAATGTTTTACTTCTCTTTATTCTGTTTCTAGTTTGTGAACACTCAGCTAAAAGGTTGCAAAGCATAGGACTGTTCATGTCATATTTTCTTTTTTACAATTTAATTTTTGCATAGGTGATATATTCACATGGTTCAAAAACCATATGTGAAGATATATTGTGAAAAGACTTCCTCAACCTTTGTTGCACACATGCCTAGTTCCCACACCCTTCCCTACAGAAAATTTTTCCCCAGTGTTATTGAGAAATAATTGACATATGTCATTGTGTAAGTTTAAGGCACACAGCATGATTTATTGTGAAATGATTGCTGCAATGGGTCTAGCTAACGTCCATCTCATATAGATACAATAAAAAGAAAAGAAAGGAAAGAAGATAAAGAAAAAAATGTTTTCCTTGTGATAAGAACTCAGGATTTACTCTTTTAACAACCTTCCTATATATCACACAGTGGTGTTAACTGTAGTCATCATGTTCATTACATCCCTAGTACTTATCTTGTAACTGGAAGTCTGTAACTTGACCGCCTTCCACCTCTGATAACCACAAGTCTGATCTCCTTTTCTATAGGTTTGGTGTTTTGTTTCTTTGTTTTTTGTTTTAAATTCCACATGTAAGTATGATTGTACAGTATTTGTCTTTCTCTCCCTGACTTATTTCATTTATCATAATGCCTTCAAGTTCCATCCATGTTGTCACAAATGGTAGGATTTCTTTGGTTTTTATGGATGAATAATATTCCATTGTTATATAAACACCACAACTTCTTTATTCACTCATTCATCAATAGACACTTAGGTTGTTTCCATATCTTGGCTATTATAAATAATGCCAACGTGGGGGTACAGATATCTTTTTGAGTTAGTGTTGTAGTTCCCTTTGGATATACTCCCAGAAGTGGGATTGCCAGATCATATCATTGTTCTATTTTTGTTTTTTGAGGAAACTTCATATTGTTTTCCATAGTGTTTGTACCAGTTTACAATCCCACCAACAGTGCACAAGGGTTCCCTTTTGTTCACATCCGTGCCAGCATTCGTTATCTCTTGTTTTTGTTGATGGCCATTCTAACAGGCATGGGGTGAGATTTCACTGTGGTTTGAATTTGCATTTCCTTAATGACTAGTGATCTTTTCATGAACCTATTAGCCTTTTGAATATCTTCTTTGGAGAAATATCTATTCAAGTCTTTTGCCTATTTTTATATTGGGTTATTTATTTTTGTTCTATTGAGTAGTAGGAGTTCTTTATATATTTTAGATACCTATGGAAAGTTTTTATTAGTTTTTTTCCTGTGTTTTCCTAGTATTTCTTTTTTTAAAGATTTTATTTATTTATTTGACAGAGAGAGACACAGTGAGAGAGGGAACACAAGCAGGAGGAGTGGGAGAGGGAGAAGCAGGCTCCCCGCTGAGCAGGGAGCCTGATGCGGGGCTCGATCCCAGGACCCTGACATCATGACCTGAGCCGAAGGCAGATGCTTAATGACTGAGCCACCCAGGTGCCCTGTATTTCTTTGTATATATAACAAAAACATAAATTCTGAGCCACCCAGGCACCCTGTATTTCTTTGTATATATAACAAAAACATAAATTCTCATGTTTGTCTTTCATAAACAAAATCACACAATTCTACACCTTGCTTTACCTCAATAACAATATACAATTCCCCATACAACACCCAGAAAATGTCCTCACTCTTTTCTTTTTACAGCTGCATAGTATTCCATGTTAGGGATGAGTTAATCCCTGTTGATAAACTTTTAATGTCAGAGTAGTTTTAGCTTGACAGAAAATTTTCAGAAATATCACAGAGAGTTCCCATATAACCCAGTTTCCCATATTGCTAACATTGCTGTGGTACATTTGGCACAACTAATGAACAAATATTGATACTTTATTATTGTCTAAGTTCATACTTTCTTTGGATTTTTTTAGTTTTTAGTTTTTTATTGAAGTCTTTTTTTCTGTCCCAAGATCCCATCCAGGATACCATGTTACATTCAGTCATCATGTCTCCTTAGATTCACGGCTTCTCAGACTTGCCCTAGTTTTGAAAGCCTCAACAGTTTTGAGAGGTACGGGTTGGATATTTTGTAGTAAGTCCTTCAATTTCGGTTTGTTTAATATTTTTCTCATGATTAGACAGGGGTTAATGATTTTGGGGAGGAAGACCACAGTGCCATTCTTATCACATTATATCAAGGGCATATGATATTCAACATGGCTCTTCATTAATGTTGCCAGCTTTAGTCACCTGAGACAGTATTTATTTGGGTTCTCTACTGTAGAGTTCCAGTTTATCCCCCTTCCCATACTGTCCTCTTTGAAAGAAAGTCACTGTGTAGTCCATACTGAAGGGGTGAAGAATTGTGCTTTAACTTCTTAAGGGTGAATTATTTACGTAAATCATTAAGAATTCTGTATGGGAGATTTGTATTTTACCCAGTTGATTATTTATACAAATCATTAATTTGTATCAGTATGGATTTGTGGATGTTAATTTTATACTTTGGACTATAATTCAATATACTATGTTATTTTGTTCAAATTGTTCCAACTTTAGACATTGGAAGCTTTTCATTTGGCTTCTCTATTCCATTGACATACCACCATCATTTTGATTTTTTGAGCACTTACTCTTAGCCACTACAATATGCCCCAGGCTCATCTTCTGTATTCCCTGCTCCAGGTCTACAATCAGCCATTCCTCTAAGGAGCCCTGGTTCCTTTTATCTGAGAACTAAATTATAAACCAAGACCTGGTTCCTGGGTATGCTCATTAATACTGTCATTGCTTCTAGGCCCTCTCTGTGGACAGAGCTAAGAAGTATATGTGTGTAAACTTGACATAGAACTATACATCTGTATCTACATTAAATTAAACATGAGTTCATGCTAATGTCTCCAGGTGATATTTCTAATTTTTTGCTTTTACAAACATTACTGCAACTGATAACTTTATATATGTGTGTGTAAGTGGATATATAGGATAAATTCCCAAACATGGAAGTACTGGGTCAAAGGGGACAGTACCTTTGTAAATTTGATAGATAGCTGCTAACCTAAACTTCACAGGGGGTTTTAAATATATACTTCCATTAGAAATATCAGATAGTACCTATTTTCTTATAGCTTTGAGAGCACAAAATGCTACCAAAATTTTACAGTTTTGTCAATTTGATATATAACAAATGACATTTCTGTGTAGTTTTAATTAGCATTTTCCTTATTATCTTTAATGCTAAACTTTTCATTTAAGAATCACTTGTATGGGGCACCTGGGTGGCTCAGTCGGTTAAGCTTCTGACTCAGTGTCAGGACTCTCAGTTTCAGATTGAGCCCTGTGTCAGGCTCTGCACTCAGTGGGGAGTCTGCTTCAGATTCATTCTCCCTCTCCCTGTGCCCCTCTCCCTTCGTGCGTGTTCTCTCTCTCTCTCTCAAATAAATAAATGAAATCTTAAAAAAAAAAAAGAATCTCTTGTATTTATTTAGTCATATCCTTGGCTTACTCTTCTGTTGCATTGTTGGTCTTTTTCTTCTTGCTTCTGCATGCTCTTTTTATATTATAGAACTTAATAGTTTGCTGGTGTCTGAGATGCAATAATTTCCCCAGTAACTTATTCTTCTTTTGATTTTTCTTTTGGTATTTTTTCTTTGTAGACTTTGGACTTTTATATACCAACTTTAATTATCTTTGTCTTTATGGCTTTGGAATTTTGAGGCATAGTTATAAAGGTCTTCCCCATCCAAGGTTGTAAGAAATTAATCCATGTTTTCCTACAACATTTTTATAGTTCCAATTATTTTACATTTAAATAAACAAGTGATCAACTTGGAATGTATTCTGGTTTATGGACAGAAAGAGGGTTGGATCCAATTTTATTTTTTCTAGATGGACACAATATTATTTATTGAATAGTACATATTTTCATCATAGATTTGAGATGTCATTTTATCAAATACTGAATTCCAATGGTTGGGTCTATTTCTAAACTTTCTATTCTGTTCTTTTGGTCTATTTAGTCATTAACCACTGTGTTCAAATATTTGAGATTTTATAACACTACTACTACTGCTAATAACAAGATATGCTATAACTTATTACACTTTTTAAAGACAATTTGTATTTGCTTATTTTCCATATTTTTGTTAGAATCACCTTGCCAGTAAGTCACCTCTAGGCAAAAATATCAACAACAACAACAACAACAAAACTGTTGGTATTTTTACTGCAATACTAATATTATACATTAACTTAGAGAGATTTAGCATCTTTAGGATGTGGAGTGTTTCCAAGAATGTTGGTTTTTCTCCAGTTTTGAAAACTTCCTTGTGACCTTTAAATGTGCTTTGAAGTTTTTTTCATATAGGACTTGTACATTTCCTTTTAAAGTTTATTCTTTTTTTTTTTTTTTTTTGTCAGAGCATATATATTTTTTCTTTCATTAAATCCCTTTGTTTTGGGGCACCTGGGTGGCTCAGTCGTTAAGCGTCTGCCTTCAGCTCAGGTCATGATCCCAGGGTCCTGGGATTGAGCCCCGCATCGGGCTCCCTGCTCCGCGGGAAGCCTGCTTCTCCCTCTCCCACTCCTCCTGCTTGTGTTCCTTCTCTCGCTGTCTCTGTCAAATAAATAAATAAAACCTTTAAAAAATAAATCCCTTTGTTTTTCTACATAAATATATATTTTTAAAATTATTATTAGATTTCCTCAATTTTTACTTAATATTTTTTTTCTGTTCAAGGATCCCATCTAGGATACCACGTTATATTTAGTAATCCTGTCTCCTAAGTTCCCCTAGAGTGATCATTTCTCAATCTTTTCTTGTTTTTGATAACTTTGTCAGTTTGGGAGGCACCAGTCAGAGAGTGTGTACAATGTTCCTCGATTTGGGTTTGTCTAATGTTTTCCTCATGGTTGACACGAGTTATGGGTTTTGATAGCTTTGCCTATTTTCAACAGGATTGTTTGTTTTCTTATTGTTTTGAGAGCTCTTTATATGTTATAGAGACAAGTCTTTTGTCAAAGATGTGATTTACAGATATTTTTTTCCCTGTCTGTAGCTTGTCTCTTCATTCTTTTAACAGTGACTTTTCATAAAACAAAAGTTTTATGACTTTATGAACTTTATCATTTTTTCCCTATATGCAGCATGTTTTGGGGGTCATGTCTAAGAACTTCTTGTAAAACTCCAGGTCATGAAGATTTTCTCCCAGTTTTCTTCTAAAAAATTTATAGTTTTACATTCTAACTTTATATCTATGATCTAATTAGAGCTAATTGTATCAAATAAAAGGTTTAGGCTGAGCTATATATTTTTTCAATATAGATAGAAGTTGTTCCAACATTTGTTGAAAAGACTACACTGTTCTGTTGAATTCCTTTTGTGTATTTATCAAAAAAATCAGATAACCATTTTTGCATCAGTATATTTCTGAATTCTGTCTTCTGTTCCATTGATCTATAGTTTATTTTATTTTTTTAAAGATTTTATTTATTTATTCATAAGATCAGACAGAGAGAGGCAGAGGGAGAAGCAGGGTCCCCGCGGAGCAGGGAGTCCGATGCAGAACTCGATCCCAGGACCCTGGGATCAGGACCTGAGCCGAAGGCAGATGCTTAACCATCTGAGCCACCCAGGCATCCCCACTGATCTATATTTTATCCCTTCACTAATTCAACATTGACTTTATAACTTCATAGTAAGTCTTAAAATTGGGTGTATGATTTTTGCAGCTTTATTCTTATTTTTTGAAGTGGTTTTAGCTATTCTATTTCCTTAGCCATTCCATATAAATTTAAAAATCAGCTTGAGTATGTCTAGAAAAAAAATCCTGCTAGGATTTAGATTGATATTGCGTTAAATCTACAGGTCAATTTGGGAAGAACTAAGATCTTTACCATGTGGAAACTTCTAATCCAACAACACAGTATGTTTTTCATTTATTTAGGTTTTCTTTCATTTCTTTTGTCATCATTTTGTAGTTTTTAGCATACAGATCTTGTACATTTTTGTTACATTTATACTTAAGTATTTCCTTTATTTTTTGAGCTATTGTAAATAATGCTATTTATTAAAATTTTGGAATACAATGTATATTGCTAGCACATTGAAATACAATTGACTTCTGTGTTTTGACCTTATTCTTGCAATCTTGCTTAACTTACTAGTTCTAGGATTTTTTAAAATTCTGTTTCATTTTTTATATAGACAATCCTTTCATCTGAGAACAGGGGCTGTTTTACTTCCTCCTTCCCCTTTATTTTTTTTTTTACTCAACTGCACTTATTCCTAAGACTTTCTTTCAGTCGTGTTGAATAGGAGTAGAAGTGGTAAGAGTAGACATTCTTGCCTTGACCCTGATTTTATGGGGAAACCATCTGGTCTTTCACCACTCAGTATAACAATAGGTTTAGGTTTTTTCATAGATGTCTTTTATGATATTGAGGAATATTACTTCTTTTCTTAGTTTTCTGACTCTTTTCTAAAATAATGAATGGATGTCATATTTAGTCAAATGCTTTCTCTGCATCTATTTATATGATCATATGGCTTTTCTTCTTTAGATTATTTTCATTGATGAGATTTTCAAATATTGAACCAGCTTTGAATTTCTGGGATAAGCCCTAACTGGTCATGTGTACTATTTTTTTATATGTTGCTTGATTCATTTTGATAATGCTGTGTTGAAAAATTTTTTGTTTATGTTCATGAGGTATATTGGTCTGTAGTTTCTCTCCCTCCTCCTCCTCCTCCTTTTGCTGTTGTTGCTATTCTTCTCTAGACCTGGAGATTGTTTCCTAAAGTTGAATAATTCAATCACTTAAAGAGTTATAAGACTATCATGTTATCTATTTCATCTTGCACAAGTTTTGCTGGTTTGTGATTTTGGGGGATTTGGTTCATTTCCTCTTTGTTTTCTAATTTATGTATATAAGTAGTTTTTTCCTAATATTCTGTTAATGTCTGCAGAGTATCTAGTGATATCCCCCCCTTTTTTTATACCTGATAATGATAATCTGTGCCTTGTATCTTTTTTTTTCCTCAGTCAAGTTTTGCTTCATGTTTATCAATTGTATTGATGTTTTCAAATATCCAGATTTTGGTTTCGTTGATTTTGTCTATTGTTTTTTTTTCCAGTTTCATTGATTTCTGTTCTTTATTATGTCTTTCTTTTCTGCCTGATTTCTGCTTATTTTTTTAAAACTGGTTTCCTAAGGTTTAAGTTTAGATTATTAATTTTAGATTTTTTTCTATGTATTTAATGATAGAAACCTCCCTGTTATCATTGATTCAGCTGTACCATATAAATTTTCACATGTTTATTTTCACTTAAAAATCTTCTACCGGCGCCTGGGTGGCTCAGTGGTTAAGCATCTGTCTTCAGCTCAGGTCATGGTCCCAGGGTCCTGGGATCGAGCCCCGCATTAGGCTTCCTGCTCTGCGAGAAGCCTGCTTCTCCCTCTCCCTCTGCCCCTGCTTGTGTTCCCTCTCTCGCTGTCTCTCTCTCTGTCAAATAAATAAAATCTTAAAAAAAAAAATCTTTTCTAATATCTGTTGAGATATATGACCCACATACTATTTAGAACTGTGTTATTTCATATGTGTTTGAAGATTTTCCTGATATATTTCTGTTATTAATTTCTTGTTCAATACCTTTATGATCAGAGAATATATTTGTATGATTTCAATTATTTTAAATTTAAGGTTGTTGTATGACCCAGAATACGGTCCACCTTGATGAATATTCCACGTGCACTTGAAAACAGTGCCTCTTCTGTTTTGGGTGGACTGTTCTGTAAATGTCAATTAGACCCAGTTGGTTGATGGTGTTTTTCTTTTGGTTTAGTCTCTTTGTAGTCCAGTCAGCCTCCTGAATTTATATATTTATGCCTTTTGCCAAATTTGTGAAGTTTTCAGCCATTATTTCTTCAAATGTTTGTTTAGCACTTTCTCTTTTCTCTTTTCTCTTTCTCCTGTCTTTCTGAGACTCTAACAATATGTATATTAGAACTTTGGTTGTCCCGCAAGTCCCCAAAGTGAGGTTTTGTTAATTTGTTTGCCAATCTTTTTCTCTGTATTGTTCAAGATTGGATAATTGCTATCATTCTATATTCAAGTTCACTGATTTTTTTCCTTTGTCTCCTCTCCATTTTGCTATTATTTCTATCTAATGAGATTTTAATTTTGGTTATTGTATAATTTTATTCTAAAATTTCCATTTGTTTCTTCTTTATACCTTCCATTTTTTTTCATGATTCTTTTTATTTTAACATTTATTTCAAGGATGTTCACAATTGTTCATTTAAGCACTTTTGTAATACCTGTTTCAAAGTCTTTAACATATAATCTCAATATCCATTTAATCTCATTATTGGCATCTATTTATTATTATTTTCCACGCAAGTTGAGATTTACATGGTTCCTTGCTTGCCAAGTAACTTTGGCAATGTTGTTGAAATATATTTGTTCATTTGTTCATTAGGGGAAAAAAAACAACCAAAGTCTGTCTGATCAGTTAATTTCATAACAAATTTGTTTCATTATCAAGTTTAATTATTTTTTCTTCTATCAGTTATTTATCTCTTTGTTTTTTAAAGATTTTATTTATTTGAAAGAGAGAGTGAGAGAGAGAGAGCATGAGCAAAGGGGAGGGAGAGAGATAAGCAGACTCCCCACTGAGCAGGGAGCCCAACGTAGGGCTCAATCCCAGGACACTGGGATCATGACCTGAGCTGAAGGCAGATGTTTAACCTACTGAGCCACCCAGGCGCCCCCAGTTATTTAACATGGCACTACATACTTACATATAAGCAAAGATAAGATTCTCCCACTTGCAGAGAAGGAAAATAATGCTTTTTTCTCCTCACATACAAGAACTACCAATTCTTCCCTTGTAAGAATGACTAGGAGTAGGAAGGGTGTATAAGGCATGAGTGGCTTCTCTATTAGTTTTGCTAGTTCACTTAAAATTTCTCCTGCTAGAAACTGACAACCAGAACAGAATAGGCTTTTTGTGGCCACAAATAGGCACCCACATATTTTGACAATTCTGTTGTCAATTCTTTAGGGAGAGCAAGGTCTTCTACCTGCTCATTAAAAGAAGAAGAAAAGAAAGTAAAAACAAGCAAACAACCAAAAAGCAAAGAAAAGTTTAAAAAAAGTAAGGAAAGGAAAAAAAGGAAAGAAGGAAGGAAGGGAGGGAGGGAGAGAGAGGGAGGAAGGAAGGAGCAAGCTCTCCACTGACATAAGCATGTCTTTTTTTTAATTTTTAAAAATAATTTATTTTTATTAACATATAATGTATTATTTGTTTCAGGAGTACAGGTCTATGATTCATCAGTCTTACACAATTCACAGTGCTCACCATAGCACATACCCTCCCCAATGTCCATCACCCGGCCACCCCATCCCTCCCACCCCACACCACTCCAGCAACCCTCAGTTTGTTTTCTGAGATTAAGAGTCTCTTATGGTTTGTCTCCCTCTCTGGTTTCATCTTGTTTCATTTTTTTCCTCTCTTCCCCTATGATCCTTTGCCTTGTTTCTTAAATTCCACATATCAGTGAGATCATATGATAATCATCTTTCTCTGATTGACTTATTTTGCTTAGCATAATACCCTCTAGTTCCAGCCACGTCATTGCAAATGCAAGATTTCATTTCTTTTGATGGCTGCATAATATCCCATTGTGTATGCATGTATATATGTATATATATATATATATATATATATATATATATATATATATATATGCCACATCTTCTTTATCCACGTCTTTCAATTGAGACACAAATACCCTTGGGTTTATAGTGCTCATGGGCTTTTTTTTAATGGAGCTTTATTTATTATTATTATTTTTAAAAAAATATTTTGGGGGTTGGAATTTTATTTTTTTTATTATGTTCAGTTAGCCAGCATATAGTATATCATAAGTTTTTGATGTAGTATTCAACGATTCATTAGTTGTGTATAACACCCAGTGTTCACCACAGCACGTGCCTTCCTTAATACCCATCACCCGGTTACCCAATCCCCTCAACCCCTTCCCTTCTGGCCTTTTGATTATATACTTTGAGATTCAGGTTCTAGTTCTGTAGGTTCCCAGCTTGCAACCTTGTCCTCTGGACTCCTTTCTCAGCTCTGAGACCGTGGTTATAATACCTCCCATGCAGGAGTTGCTCTGAGGTTCAATAATGCATGTTAAAGATTAGAACAAAACAGTGCCTAGCACACAGAGCTGGCGATATATCAGTGATAGATTTCTTTCTTCCAAGAAGCAATTGTATTTATTCTGAAACAAAATTTATCACAATGAAAAGTGCTCTAAGGAAGAATTTTCAAATTTCCTATAGTAACTCATTCCAATGTTATATATAAGAAAAAAAGTCACAAAATCTAAGTGTATGTGTGCAATGTCTATTTAATGGGGCTTAGATATCGACAAAAGTACCTCCTCTCATTAGTCATTTCTGAGTAATCCCAGTAATACTAGTAGGTAAGATGAAATGAAAACAGTTCAAACAATGAAAAAATACCTAAATAAATGTGAACTATGTGACATTTTGGGGATGGATGGCATTGATAAGATTTTTAAATGAAGCTAACATATCTTTGGCAAGTTAATTAAGAGAACTTTAGCCTGTTAAATACTGTTTGAAATTTTACAACTTAATGAAGGTGTGGACTATATATCTTTGCTCTATCCAGAAAAAAATCCCATAATTTTCACTGAAGGAATTACAATAAAATTAGGAACTTTTGCTTTAGAACATTAATTTAAACAGTGGACTAAATTTTCTTTTCTTAAAAAAAAGAAAAATAATGTACTTACTTCTAAGATTATGAAGTAACATATCTAGTAAAGTCATAAATTTTGAATACTGAATAACAGAAAATTGCATTCCTCTAGCCCACAAAAATCCAGATACATAATAATCCAGTAGAATGGCTTCCTTTAAACAGGTGTGAAGGTTTTTGAAATTCAAAAACTTTTTCAGTTTTCTGTAATAAAAAGAAAAATCCAGACATTAAAATCAGATTAGTGAACAGTTCCTTTTCTAAATTTTGAAAATGCAGATATTTTTCTTGAATGAAAATTCTGTAATTCCCTACATCTAAAATTATCAAAATCCTAAGTCTAAAATGACGTTCAAAAGGAAACAGAAAGGGGGAAGTTATATCAAAATCCTAAGTCCAAATGACATTCAAAAGGAAACAGAGGGAAGAGGAAGAAGAAATGAAGAGAGCAATCATGAGCATTCTTGTTGGTCTTCTGCCTCCACTTCCTCTACTCTTGTAATTCTCCTCCTCACCTTCCTCCTCTTCTTCCTTCCTTTAGTATCTTTTTTCCGTTTATAATCAAGTTTGTTTCTGATGACATTCTGGAACTATATTGTTAAATATTTGTTGTTTTCTTTTTTGAAAAATTCAAATTATGTCTGTTTTACGCATTTTGTCTATAGCTATAATTTTCTATTAACCTTCAAAACTTTTTTCAAATCATTTCCTTTTCATTTTATATACTTTTCTCAATACTGTCTTCTAGGTCCCTTAGTGTTTTCAGCAGTGTTAATTCTCCCTTGGGTTGCTTACAGAGCTCACCTCTGTAAGATCTTTTCTACTCTTTGCTTTTTTACATGCTTTATCACCTTTATTTCTTGTTATCTCTTCCTTGAGTTTTTATATCTCTGTTTTATGCTCTTGTTGTGGTTGCTTCATAAGTTTTTTTTTAATTCATGATAAATGTTTGACAGTATCTGCTCATGGCTATATTCATTTGGTTGTGTTTTCTTTCCTGTATTTTTCCCCCATTCTTTAATTACTTTTTTTTCTTAAAATGGCTTTGTATGCATATTCCTTGTTTTGTACTCAGACTTGGCCATGTGACAAACTATTTTCTGTACAGAATAAGTTTGTGTCATTTATTCTAGTTTTTTACTCTTTTTTTTCAATTAGTGGGGGGAAGAAAAATAAAGTAGGATAGGTTCTTATTACCATCACATAAACAATCTATTTCTTGTAAATATGGGAATTATCTGTTCCAAGCCTGTACATCCTGGCCCTGCTGTTGCAAACAAGAGTTCTTGAAATGGCACTTCAGGGTTTTCTTCTCACCCAGGAGAATAATTTATATTTTTTAACTCACTCTAAGATCTTCAACTATGTGTATCTTTCTTGTTCTTTCTCCTCCACTTCTGCTTGATCTATAATGCTTCTGGCAGTCATCCTCTATTTTGTGGTTTGAGCATACAGGATTCTCCTTGTTTGGACAAAGATGTTATTGGTATTTCCTTGTTGCTTATATGTGGTTTCTGAGGAACTGTGTGTGGGTGTGTGACAACTTTATACTGCCATTTTCAAAAAAGGAAATCCTTATTATTCATAATATTGAAATAGATTCTATAATCAGAATAATAAATATAGCAGGATTAAACAAGTTTGGGAAAAAATAAAGCTGATGTTGTATTTAACTCTCTAACATCCATCTCATCTACAGTGGTGTCAAGGTAGACCTCAACCCTGAAAGTGAGTTCTGATTCCTCTAAAACAATTATGATAATCTCTCCCTCTTCCCATAATGCCATATAATGGCATTCAGTATATGGTATTCTCTATAGTAACTACTGGTCTATGGTGAGCACTCCCCTACTAAATTGTTCTAATTCCTAACTAAGGGTAAGACTTATTTTCTTCTGTGGAATCAAAATACAAAAGAGTAAATAAGTAGGTTTGGTTGTTACTGGCAGCCATCTTATAAGAAATATCAATTCTAAAATTATAATCATTTCTTGATGATACTATTGAGGCCTTGGGTCAATCAACTCTGGAGTTAATCTATCTCTGAACATTCTGTTCCCAATAGTTAGTCTTCCTTCTAACTGTACTTTTCATCTGCCATCTCCATGCTGTTCTTTTAAAAAATTAAATACTTGACTTAAATATTTGCATGTGCTCTTTGCTTTTCTTTCATTTTTTTCAGTGTCTGATTATATGTAAATGAAGCCAACTATTTGTCTAAGAGTATTTTAGTGAAACTTCTTTGACATCCTCTATCTTTGCTCTCCCCTATCCCCCCTCCACCACTTCCCTCAGTACCATTTGAATCTTAACCTTCAACTTGAATTGCAGGGCTGGATATTCACCACTTCTATTCTTTGTTCAGATATTTCACCCCAAAGGAGGTTATGCAGGGAGGCATTTGGAGCAAGATGCTGTTGCAATTTGAATGCAAAGTTTCCATGCATTTTACTGGCAAATCTTTAAGTTTTTCCTCTGGGATAAGGGAAGATGGGACATGGGAGAGGAGAGATGGCATTAGAGACTACAGGGAAAGAGAAAGATGCTTAACAGGGATTTAGGAAGTTGTGCTATAGTGATAGGTGATGTAACTATCTATTTTGTTTCACCAAGAATTCCAGTAAAGGTATTACATTATTCCTACATGCTCTTGAAATTGGAGTGCATCTTATTTTTTAAATATGATGACATTCAGCAATAAGCCTTAAGGCAAGAGCTGAACAGCTCATGGAGGCCCAGTTATGAAAGGTTATTAAAAGATCTCTCAGGGTTATTTCTGTGTTTAAATAGTTATTTTCAATTTAGTCCTTAACCTTTTTTCAAAAAGGATTTGGGTGTATCTGTAAAAAATCGGGGTTACATTAAAAGCATGAATTATTGATAATAGGAGATCATGAGAAATGTACTCAGACATTTAACTTTACTTGAAGTGTACTCTAAAAATATGTTTTAATGATACTATATTGTTTCATTTGGTTGGCTGTTTTCATGAAATGCAATTTTTAATTTTAAAACATAGGGAAATGTGCTGATTTCCTATAATGTATTTAAATAGGTTTATAACTTTGTAGACTATAAATATATATATAACTTTGCATGATTTGCATGATTTTGGCATACTTCTGTCACTTGGTGACAGGATACCTAAATTATATTTCTGTCATTTTGAAAAGTATATAATCCCCATTTATAATAATGCTATTTTAAATGGGAAGTGAATGATTGATTGCAAATATTTCAGGATTACTGTTACAAAAATCATATGAAGAACTTCAAGAAAATTACTTTGCAAAGAAATGGCTCCTGACATAACACTGTCATTTATCCAAAATTGATATCTTAAAATCTGAGATTACTTCAGGTGAATTCTATTAATGAGACAATCTAAAAGGTCAACCTACGTTGAACCTGGTTGTTTCTATACTGTTAACTTCTGTATCACCCTCTGTATTATTTCCTTTATCCTAGACATTACCTCTTAAAGATTAAAAATACTTTTAGAATTTGAATATTTGACAACAAAGAGAGCCAGTAAGTGGTAAAAAAAGATTGTCACACAAGGTATGGTACACAGTACAACTTAAGATGTTGTAAGAAATAAACAAGTATAAAATATTTGTTTGCAATACCTTTTATTTAATATTAAATGCATTTAATATAACATCTTTGATATTTAATACAAATAAATTGTAAACTATATTAAATATCTTTCATTTGCATCATATTATTTTGCCTAGTATGAAATACCTATTTTTTGCACTTTAATGATCAACATTTGGGATTATCTAGAAATGGAAAATATTTTACTTAAAGCATAAATCATCAGTGATACTAATACAATGAATGCATTTTACTAATAATTCTGATACAAAAAATCAGAATTTCCAATAGGCATTCATTTCTATAAAAATGCTAAAATTACTATGATATACTTGTTTAAAAATCTGTGAAATTTTTAATTGACTAATACTTATAAAGATATAGATGGTAAGCAGTATGGCCAAATCACAGGTCACCAGGATTTCTAGTAAGATTTGCAGGCCCTGAAGGTGAAGAGCATCCTGGGAAAAGGCCTGTCAGTGTCATTTGCCTGCTCTTAATATGTCTTCCCTTCTCAGATTTCTCTTCCAGCCAGTACATCTGTCATATTTCCTTCTCAGTAGTAAATCACCTCTATTCCACAATATTTGAAAGATTTGCAAATGATAGCCACTGACAGAGTCATTTTCTATTTGTCCATTATGGTCCACAATACCCTCCTAACATCCAGATGACTGGTCTGCAGAAGAGACATTACAGTCCAGAACATCACATCATGTGTAGAGTGGGCTCTCTACACATTATAGTCAATCAGCCTTCATAGTATTAGAGCAAGGTAACTTTTAAGATGACTGATTACTAAAAACGCATGTTAGGAACTTGTGTTTTAGTTATATCTGACTACTAAGTAAATGATTTGCTGTAGAAATCAATGGCTTTAAGAATGAGATGTACACATATAAGAATTGTTCCCATAAATTCAGTTACATTCACATTTTTAGGCAAAATACATGAAATCAGAGTATTTAGTATAGCTTCATATCCAATAAAAATCACAGGTGGATGGCTAATACTCAGGGTTTCCAAAATATTAAAATGTATTAATTCTTAATATTACAGAAAATACAACTTATTCTTGTCATGATGAGACAGAAGACCTAAAGGTTATTGTGCATAATTGAGTTTTATGAATGAAAGAGAAAAGAAGTAGAAGACAGCATATGTTAAAGACTGCTTTTAACAATAAATCCTTATTCTCTGTTAACATTTGCATGTTGGTCTGAAATGCATTTCTCCCATAAAGAAGACAGCCAAGCAGTGTAAAAAGTCAGTTGTTTGAGAATTTTGGTGTTCCAGACTCTGGATATTATATATATTTGGATATATATATGTATATATTTGCATGACATAATAACAATTCTTTTGAAAAAAAGTTTAAATTATGTAATAGCATATCATGATCATTTATAGATGCAGAACTAGAACTGTTCTATATTTGGTTGTAATACTGAAGTGCTTACTGTTGAACTCCATCTACGTCCTCTGCTAGCATTTCAGTGATTTGAGCAACTGAAAGAAAATCCGGAGACAGAATCTTTTCATGCTCCTGGAATTCAGCATCTCTCTACCAAAACAGAAACAAAAACAAAAACAAAGCAATAACTGGAATGAGTTATTTCAATCATGTTTTACATATTAATCCAATGATATCAAAATTTGTTTACTGTGTTCTAGTTGCTATCAGAAATAAAATTTAAACACAGCAGTCTTGTAGATAATCATTTTTCTCGTCAGTTTTCAAGTAATGGTACCTCTCAAAAGTTGAATGTCTAGTTAAACTGTCTTTTATGCATATTTAAAACAGGGTGATGGCTTTCAATTAACAAACTCATTTTTGGTATTTTATTTTTTTCATCATGATAGTGTACTCTTTAATCTCCATCCTCCCCCCCCGCCAACTCCCCTCCAGTAACCATCAGTTTATTCTCTGTAGTTAAGAGTCTGTTCCTTAGTTTGTCTCTTTTTTAGCCTTTGTTCATTTGCTTTGTTTCTTAAATTACACATACAAGTGAAATCATATGGTATTTGTCTTTCTCTACTGATTTATTTCACTTAACATTACATTCTCTTGCTCTATCCATGTTGTTGTGAATGGCAAGATTTTATTCTTTTTACGGCTGAAAAATATTTATGTATAGTTTATTATATGTATTATTATATATCCCACATATTCATATTATATGTAATATATTATTCTCCTACATCTTCTTTATCCATTCATCTCTCAATGGACATTTGGGCTGCTTCCATAGTTGGGTTGTTGTAAATAATGCTGCAATATAGGGGTGAATGTATCCCTTTGAATTTGTGTTTTTGTATTTTGTGTGTGTGTGTGTGTGTGTTTGTATTTTTTAAGTAAATACCCAGTAGTGCTATTACTGGATCATAGGGTAATTCTGTTTTTAATTTTTTGAGGAACCTCCATACTGTTTTCCACAGTTTGCATTCCCACAGACAGTACATGAGTTTTCCTTTTTCTCTACATCCTCACCAACACTTATTGTTTCTTGTGTTTTGATTTTACCCATTCTGACAGGTGTGAGGTGATAGCTCATTGTAGTTTTGATTTGCATTTCCCTGATGATGAGTGATATCGAGCATCCTTTCATGTGTCTGTTGGCCATCTGGATGTCTTCTTTGGAGAAATGTCTGTTCATGTCATCTGCCCATTTTTTAATTGGATTGTTTTTTGGGTATTGAGTTGTATCAGTTTTTTATATATTTTGGATTCTAACTCTTTATCGGATATATCATTTGCAAACATCTCCCATTCAGTAGGTTGCCTTTTAGTATTGTTGATTGTTTCCTTCACTGTGCAGAAACTTTTTATTTTGATGTAGTCCCAATAATTTATTTTTGCTTTTATTTCCCTGCCTCAGGAGATACATCTAGAAAAATGTTGCTATGGCTGATGTCAGAGAGATGACTGCCTGTGCTCTCTTCAAGGATTTTTATAGTCTCATATTTAGATATTTAATTCATTTTGCATTTATTTCTGTGTGTTGTGAAAGAAAGTGGTCCAGTTTTATTCTTTTGTATGTGGCTGTCCAGTTTTTCCAACACCATCCGTTGAAGAGACTGTCTTTTTCCCACTGTACATTCATTCTTCCTTTGTTGAAGATTAATTGACCATATAATTGTGGGTTTATTTCTGCATTTTCTGTTCTATTCCATTGATCTATGTGTCTATGGTACACCACTACTATACTGTTTTATTACTACTGTTTTGTAATACAATTTGAAATCTGGAATTGTGATACCTCCAGTTTTGTTTTTCTTTTTCAAGATGGCTTTGGCTATGCAAGATCTTTTGTGGTTCCATACAAATCTCAGGATTGTTTGTTCTAATTCTGTGAAAAATACTGTTGGTACTTTGAGAGGGGTTGCATTAAATGTGCAGATTGCTTTGGGTAGTAGTATAGACATTTTAACAATACTTGTTCTTCCAATCCATGAGCATGGAATATCTTTCCATTTCTTTGTGTCATCTTTCATTAGTGTTTTATAATTTTCAGATTACAGGTCTTTTGCCTCTTTTGTAAAGTTTATTCCTAGATATTTTATTGTTTTGGGTACAACTGTATATGGGATTGTTTTCTTTATTTCACTTTGCACTACCTCATTATTAGTGTATAGGAATGCAACAAATTTCTGTACATTGATTTTGCATCTTGCAACTTTACCGAAATCATTTATCAGTTCTTGTAGTTTTTTTGGTGGTCTTTCAGGTTTTCTATATATAGTATCATGTCATCTGCAAACAGTGAGTTTTACTTCTTCCTTACTAATTTAGGTGCCTTTTATTTCTTTATGTTGTCTAACTGCTGTGACTAGGACTTCCAGTACCATGTTGAATAAAAGTGGTGAGTGGACATCCTTGTCTTGTTCCTGCCCTTAGGGGAAAAGCTCTCAGTTTTTCACCATTGAGTATGATGTTGGCTGTGGGTTTTTCATATAAGGCCTTTATTATGTTAAGGAATCCTCCCTCTAGATCTACTTTGTTGAAGGTTTTTATCATGAACAGATGCTGTACTGTCAAATGCTTCTTCTACGTCTATTTAAATGATCAGATGGTTTTTAATCCTTTCTCTTGTTGATGTCATCTATCACATTGATTGTTTTCTGAATACTGAACTATCCTTGTATCACGGGAAGAAATCCCACTTGATTGTGGTATGATTTTTTTAATGTATGGTTGGATTCAGTTTGCTAATATTTTGTTAAGGATTTTTGCATCTTTATTCATGAAAGATACTGGTCTGTAGTTCTCTTTTTTTGTGGTGTCTTCATCTGGTTTTGGTATCAAGGTGATACTGTCCTCATGGAATGAATTTGGAAGTTTTCCTTCCTCTTATATTTTTTTGGTATAGTTTGAGAAGAATAAGTATTAACTTTTCTTTAAATGTTTGGTAGAATTTGCCTGTGAAGCCATCTGGTCCTGGACTTTTGTTTTGGGGGAGTTTTTTGGTTACTGAGTAAATTTCATTACTAGTAACTGGTTTGTTCAAATTTTCTTTTTTTTTTTCCTGCTTTAGCTTTGGTAGGTTACATGTCTCTAGGAAACCAACTAGGAGACATCCACCCAGCAGTAATGAGTCTGCCACATGTCTTACAGAGATCCACCTGGCTGTGTCCAGTCTGCCATGTGTCTCAGTGAGACATTCATTCAGCAGTGACCAGCCTGCTGCCTGTCTCACTGAGACATCCACTATGTCTCATTCAAGGAGGCAACATCTACCCAGCAGTGACCAGCCTGCCACATGTTTCAGCCCTAGAAGCAGAAAACCCAGTGCAACTGGGGGTATAGCAGGACCACTTTTTTATTCTAAGAGTTTTAGTTCTCAACAGGATTGGCCACCAATCCTCAATGTAATACCAGCATCCCATAATTACCATGAGGAGACATCCACCCAGCAATGAAAAAGAAAGATTTAGAAGTCTGCACTCTATTCTAGGGAAAACATGTGGTGGATCAAATGAGCTGCTTATGGGGAGAACTTCCCAGAGAGTCATCAATGGGCTGATCTTCCCCAAAAGTGTCTTGGTTTCTCCTGGTGACAGTCTAAAACCACTGTGGGGGCTTGGAGCACTGTATGATCAGTCTTACGTGTGTGTTCCCAGCAAGCCACAAATAAATTATCATGAAGATTTCCTCTATGGAGACTACTACATGAGGAATAACCTCTGACACTTCCCTTCACCTAAAAACACTTTCTGATGGGAAGGAACAAGTATCCCTTTTCTTTGGAGCTGAGTGATTCAGTCTCTTACGCCAGCTAACAGCCTTAAGAAAAACTGTCCAAGGACTGAACCAGAGAGTCTTACAATTAAAGTGAGAGTAAAGTTTCGGAGCCAGCTAAAGCAATTCAGAGCATAGGGAGCGAGAATAGTGAATGAGAACAGGTCCCATATCAGTTCTCCCAGTTTTCCTTTTCCCCAGAGAGTAGACCAGTTACACAGAGGAGCACATAGACAGAAGTTACATCAGCATCAAACCAACTCTGTTTCACAGAGGAGGAACTTACCAATCCCCAAAGGTCAAACTGTGCTGTGCAGACTTAATTTTGGGGTACAACTGTTCCTCTGAGGGTCACTTCATAATCACCAAGATGATGCAGCAAGCCAGGTCCGAGGACCCAGAGTGGGTCCCACAGGGCCAGCCAAGTGGGTCCTTGCTTCATGCAGGATGGAAATCAAATGCAAGCTAAGAGGAAGTAAGAGCAGAGTTTACTGGAAGACATAGAGCAGATACAGCTGTAGCATCTGAAGACTCGGAAAGGAAAAGGAACATGAGTCTCATCTTTGCTTGGGCATCTGGAGTTTTTATGGAGGACAGTGGTCTGGTTGTATGTGTCCTCTTAGGTATCCAGGAACTGATCAAACAAGAATGAGTCAATTTAAAAACTTTAAAAAATACCTACATATTCCTCATTGAGCTTGGGGCTCAAGAGGAGGCAAAGACAAGTAAAAAAAACTTGCTAGCCTCAGTAACTTAACATCTAGTGGAAGGAACAAACCAAGGGTGACTTTAAAACAAGAAAATAAAATAAGTGAGTCATAATAAAGGGACAAAAATAGAGACAGGACAAAGAAAACCTATAGAGAGGAGGTCCAGAAATGGACTTGGGTGAGTCTGGACAAGAATGATGGAATGAATCAGCAACAGGACACTTGGGGACTGGTTCTGTAAATATTAAGTAATTCACACAATAGTGCTTTGGGTGCAAGTCAGGGACTAGTTGGACCTAAGTGGGAAGTGGGCATTGGGAACATGTTGTGGGAGATCTCAAATATAATAACTGAATAAATATTTACTGAATGATTACAAAATGCAAGATACTGCACAAGAGATCACAAATATTTTAGACCCTTGACTGGTCAAAGAATGACAGGCTGAAGAGTTTGTTTTTAATAATACAGGCAGTAAGGAACCTATGAAGTTTTTTAGCAGTGAAAAGACAAGATAAAACTGTCCTTTAAGGAAGCGCAATTTTTAGGAGGGTGAAAGAAAGGACAACAGAGGAAAGTTCAATGAAAATATCTTTGAAACTGGTCAGGAATGAGGCATGGGACTGCACTGGGTTCCTAGCAGCGTGCATGAAAAGAAAGGGGTGAATGCAACATATTGTATCTGGGGGACTAAAAGTGGGAAGAATAGACAGTATGATATCTGAAATAGATGACTGAAAAAAGAGAAAGGTGGTGATTCTCAGTGCCTCCCATAGCTGAGTCCTTTTGTTCAGAGTACAGTCTGTAAAAACCATATGTAGCACTCTTGTGACACCAATAAAAACAGAAGCATTGGAAGATGATGCCCATTTTAAGAAGGCCACATGACAAGTTTGATTTCAGTGGTTGAGTTTAAGGTGGAATATGCATATCGAGGAAGAAATGTTTAGAACTTAATTAGAAATGCTAGACTCAGAAAGGTCCAGTTTAAAAATGTTGGTTTAGGAGTCACTCCAAGTGTGAGAATGGATGAAACTGCCCGGAGCCAGAGCATGGGGAGAACAGCTGTGAATGGGGGATGGAAGAGGAGACAGAGAAGCAGAGGTAAAAAGCAGCACCTCCATAAAAATCAAGAACTGTGAGATTTGGGGGAGAGAGGGGACAAATGTTTTCAATTCAACAAATAGTTATTTATCCTTCCATGTAATGGGTTGCAGTGAATAAGAAGAGCAACAAAATGCTTTGCTACAGCTAACAAGATCACATCCCACATTTTCTGTATTTCTTTCCAGGAGTAGAAAAATCCCAAAGCTAACATTTATTGGTAATGGTAAACGACTTAATGTTTGTATTTAATATTAGGTTATTATATTTTTATTTTTAGAAATCTAATTTAGACATAAAATGTGCTACTTTATTAGCTATCTTTTTGTAACCTAGGGTTAGCAAAGTAACCTAAACTAGGCCATTCAGTTAGTTTATAAACTCAGTAAGAAAAAAATATTTTAGTACCTAATAGAATACCTTGCACCTAGTAGGCACTCAGATACTTGTAAATTGAGTTGTATGAACTCAGTTTTTAGATAGGATGGTATTTTAGTCCGTAACATAGGACTATATATTTGTTAAATGTTTGTTGGTTATGTTTTTTATTATTAGCAGTAAAGTAAAATTATTCCTGTACTGTCAACTCCATTAGACTGTAAATTCCTCAGGGACAGTCATTCAATCTTTTACTTCTTTTTAGAATTCTGCAGATCCTAGTTATGTCAACATAGGTTGTTAATCGACTGTCTGAATTCATCTGTATCATCTGATGACATTATTAGATGATGGAGAATGATAAATAGTAGGACTTGGATTTGGAGGACTCAGAGGGTTTGACTACTGATTAATTTTGTGACTTATAGCAAGTCATTTGAACCTAAGTTGAATTCATGTTAAAAAATCATTTTTAAATGTTTTAATACACAAAATTTGCTGTCATTATTAACAAAAATATGCATGAAAAGTACACTGTACAGACATTCAGATCAATTTTATCTGATGTGAAATTTTTCCGGATAGAAGAAAGAACTGTGTGAAAGGGAATACAATAATCTTAAACTTTTGTACAATAATAATTCTAGCTAAGATGCCTAATATTAGTGCATTTTTTAAAACTTGATAGTTTAAGATAATCACCTTGTAGGAAGGTTTGCCTCTGGTTTTTGTTTTGTTTTGTTTTGTCTTAAATTGGAATTCCTGGACCTATTTTAAACTAGTGCTCTTTCTTGTTTGTTTATATACCACCTTGCACTTGAAAGGATATAAGGTGGTAAAAAGTCTTTAATCTTTCAACACATATATTCTGACTTATAAAAATTAAAGATACAATACAAAATTCATGAATAGGCTAATAAAAATGTGATATGTAATTTGGTTTTCTCTGTAAAATTTCATCTCTGACTAGAAAAATACGTAAGCTAAACTTCACTGTAACTCATTTTACTCCACCACCTGGTGGATTTTAGCAATTATTCCAGAAGCAATAAAATTGTAAACCTAATATTATTTGCCAGATAATCTTTTCTCTGAATTTTTTCTCTTATTCACCTAAACTTTCCACATTGTATATGTCTTCCTTCTAGAATTTCAACTTTTGGGGTATCTTTCTATCCATCACTGGTAGTATCTCAAAAGATTCTTAATAAATGTTCATTAAAAGAAAGATAACACAGTTCATCAAAGATGACTAAAAGGGGTTTCACAGTCATAGAGAACAGAGACTAATCTACAATTTCCACACTTAGAAAGGCTCTTTTCAAGCATGAAAATAAATGAACTAAGGAGCAGCACTGTGTTGAGCCATGTCAGAGCCTGAGGCAAAAAGAAAAACCAGGACTACTGATTCTGTCTTTATTTAAAATTTTCATCCATTATGAGCTTTTTGTATTAACTTTCTTTTTTTAAATTTTATTTTATTATGTTAATCACCATACATTACATCATTAGTTTTTGATGTAGTGTTCCATGATTCATTGTTTGCATATAACACCCAGTGCTCCATTCAATACACGCCCTCTTTAATACCCATCACCAGTGTATTCACTTTCAATTTAAAAAAAATGCTTTCAACTGAAGTTTATCTTGACTACTGAATTTCTGGCATCCCTTAAATTTTATGCCCAAGGAGACCACCTTACTTGCCTCACTATGGTCCGGGACATGCTAAGAAGTCAATTTAAGAAAAAGAAAAATATTTTTAAAAAATTACAGATTAAAGAAGGATAAGTGAAAACAAGAACTAGTTCTTTAAAGTAATAAATAAAATAGGCAAAAATATTTGGCAAACGTTATTAAAAGAAAAAAAACATATGCCACATTCTATAGAGATACATTTGAAAATTACAAGACAATGTATAAGTCATCAAATTTGAACAGGGGTAAGAAAGAGAATGGAACTGACCAAACATAAACTAAACTGGAAGTCTACTTTTTAAAAAGTCACCATGCCCAGATATTGTACACTTGAAGTTCTACCTAACAATGGAGAACACATAAATTCTGTTAGTCTAATAATTACAGACTGTAGACAATTCATTTTTAAGAAGCCGGCAGAGTCTACACACAAAAACCTAAACTAGCACAAAATGGAAATTATAAACCAAAGTCATTCATGAATTCAGATGTAAAAATTTTAGTTAAAATATTATCTTAGAAAGTTGAATCCAACAGCATACTAAAAGAAAAATAAACTATCATTATGACCAAATAAGGTTAATTTCAGAAATGCCAGGATGGATCATCATTAAACAACATACTTTTATGTCAAATTAAATGATAAAAAATGATATAATAATGAAATAATAAGCAGGCATTTGCTAGAATTCAGCAGCAAAACTCTTAATAAAACATGAATAGAAAAAAAAAAAAGATTATTTGCCAAAACATCAGATTGAAAGGTGAGAAAATGAAGTCATTCCCATGAAACCAGAAACCAAAAAGGGATTCTGGCTAGTAACATTATTGTAATTCAACACGCTATAGAGATTCTAACTAATATAATAAGAAAACTAAATATGTGGCTTAAATATTAAAAATGAAGAAATAAAGGAATCTTTATTTTAAAGATTACATGGTTGCATACCTAAGACACCTGACATTGTGCTAACATGGTTTCAGTTAATAGGAACTTTGATAAGATGGTTACATAACACAAATACATAAAGGCCGATTGTTTTTCCTCTATATTAGAAACTAATTAGAAATGGAAATGGCAGAAACTTGATTAAACTATACTTGGTTATAAATATAATAAGAAAGGTATAGGACCTACAGAAATTATAAGCTTTATCAAAAGTTTAATAAAAAAACTTAATAAAGGAGATTTATTGGAAACCTTCAAATTGAAAAAAATTAGATCCCTCCCACATTATAAATCTCAATTTTAAATCTCAACTGTATCATTCTGGAACTTGATAAAATAATTTTTAAAAAATTCTTATGGAAGAATACATATATTTTCAAAAAGAAAAATAGTGAGAGGAACCTTTCCAAATTAGATATTAAAGCTAAATATAAAATGGTATGGCATTGACACAAGAATGGGCAAACTGGTCAGTGGAAAAGAAAAGGATATTTGAAAATATATCTGTAATAATATATATAAACTTTTGGAAATTCAAAAATACATATACATGTATACATACATATAAATTTATACATACACATGTATACATATATACATAAATGTTTGGAGTCTCTATGCTGTTCCACTATTCTGCCCATCCTTGTGTTCATTCACATGTATATACACATAATGTGACAATGGCAGTCAGTCCATTCTCAATGGGAAGAGAGAGGATGGTTTATTTAGTAAATGAAGCTGGCAGACTGATGGTTCAAGTCTAGAAGAAAATAAAATTAGATCCTCATATCAAATATATCAAACATATCTATCAGAAATTAATTTTAGCCATGTTAAGACCTAACTTTAGTAAAATAACACTTTATTTTTTTGCAAATCTTTTATTTTAACTTTTTTTATTGTGTTATGTTAATTACCATATATTACATCATTAGTTTTTGATGTAGTGTTCCATGATTCATTATTTGTGTAAAACACCCAGTTCTCCATGCAGAAAAAATAACACTTTAAATATTAGAAAAAGAGTAAATATTACTTGCATAATCTGAAAGGGAGGCTGAAGAGACGCAGGACTTTTAAAATAAAATAGAAACCCCAACCACTAGTAAAAAGAAAGACAAGCTCAAATATCTGTCAAATTTTCCACACCCACAGCCACTACTCCAGAGGTTCTAAATGTTTTATAAATAATACTACTGTATATTAACATTTTGAGCAATGTTAGTACTGTCTTCTTAACAATATTTTATGTAATACTTTTGGCATCCTCCCCATGGTCCTGCTCAGGTTTTCCTACAGGAGGTGCTGAAAATGGCTTCAATAAATATCTGAGTGATATAGAAACAGAAGGACCCTGATCATCTTGCTGCTTAAGTTGAGCCCTAAGTGTTTCTCTCCAACCTGTTGATGATGGGGTGGGAGCTGTTTTCAAGGTTTGTTAGGGAGACCACTTAATGTAGAGAGAATCATCTGTGGCCTCCTCCTGGACATGTTGAAGATCTCCAAGACAAGACACCGTCTTTCTACTCAAGATTATGTAAGTGTCCTCTTATCCTGATAAAGTCTCGAAGGCACTGAGTAAATGTCATCTATTACGGAATGTGGTAACACTTTGAGACATTATTCAGAAGAAGCAACTGGGCAATAATCATTTACGTTTTCTTTTAGGTCTCTGATGTAAGTTTAAGTATAGTCCTTTAGTATATGCTACTTAAATGATATTTCCCAAATAATATTTTTTAAGACACTAAGAAAGTCAGTTTATGAACCAACTACTGATAAAAGACTGATGATTAAATTCTAAGTATTCATTTATAAATTCATTTATGATTTAATTTGTAAACATTTATAAATTCCTTTCATTTACAGATCTATACATAGTAAATATTTTCAGATTTTTGTCATTTTTGTTTAGTCTTATGCATTTATACAGATACCTCCCAAACATTTAGTCTTACTTTTTAGAGGGAGGCATTAACTCCCATGTTACTAAAGAACCCGGAATGTAAAATTCAGAAAGCTGGCAAAAAGAGTTTATGCAATGCTACAGAAAAAAAATATCTTCCTGGATCTGCATCTCATGTGTGTTTGTTCAGTTTCTCAATAACTTTTGGTCTATGATAACTATCTTTCCTGGCATACACCAGACCACCTGTGATTTTAATTAGTTATCATATTTTACTAAGTGCCTACTATGTGATTGGGATAATTGGTTGTTTTCGTTCTAGGTACTGGCAACAAATAAGTCAGGAAACCTCAGAGTACTGGAAGCTTATGCTTTATTTCTGATTGACTTGGCAAGAAAAAAAAAAAATTTCACTACTGCTTGGCCAGGATGACTAGATGGTCTACTGGCTAAGTCAATCTGGATACAGAATTTATTAGAAATGACACCATACGGGACTAGGTCTTGGGGGATCAACTCTGGAAACACTCTGATCTGAGAAGAACCTTCCAGTATCTAACTGAAAATCAGTAGCCTTGGGAGCATAGATTTTGAGACAGGGGTCTTTGCCATTTTTTCCATCTAACCCCTAAAACAATCGTGGGCACAAATGGGCGGCCAGGAGGCCTTATCACTCTAATGAATGAAGGCCCTATGGATCCACTGGCTTCTCTGTGACCTACAGGAGCTCTGCTTTCATTAGAATGGAAAATGGTGTTTCTAACATGCAGTGTATCAGCCTATTCATCTCAGGACAGGCTAAGTGAGTATAGCTCAGTGAGTCCAAATTCCACCTTGATTTCTTCAGTTTGTTAATAACTAAAAGCCTGAGCATTTTCTGAATTGCTTGTCACAGGGAATACCTGCTCCTCCAAGAAGTTAACAAATGTACCCACTGACAGTGCTAAGATGGCAGATAATCACCGAAGGTCTATAACTAACTCAATTCATCTGACTCATCCAAAAAACAAGTGATTTTCTTTTCCCCTGGGGCATGGCACTTCTTCACATCTTCAAAAGAAAATTATGGGTATTTTTCTTTTCTTCCCTTTTTTATTTTTTAAAGTGCAGATTCGTTAAACCCAAATTATCAGAGTCTTCTTAGAAAGGACATATCTATATCTACATGGCTAAGTAAGTATATGCAAGTGTACACTGACAATTGAGCATTTTCTTAAGTAAGTTTTTGTATACATTTAAATAACATGACTTAATTGGGAAATTTTCTCTGCCACTTTTGAAATTGTATTACTTACATTAGAGATCACAAGGGATTAACTAGCTTAGTAACCAGTTTATCACATTAAATGTATTTTTAATGTATGCTAATTTCAAAAGGCTCATAGGACAGTCAGCTTGCTTTAGCCGTCTGCAGTATTGGGAAGAATCTGGATTGGGAACGACTTGTATATATCTCTGCAGCAAGGCACTAGATTATTGGCTGTGTGTTTCTACATTTAGAAAATAGCAGTTAATACTTAGCTTCTGCACAAAAAAAATGTTATTTAGACTAATAAGGGAGTTGAGCATAGCAATGTTAATTATAACATTATTATTCACCTTCAGTCTTAAAAAAAACTCAAGACAAAACTTCCTAGAACAACATGATGGACTCTGTGTGAAGATTTAAACATTTGCTTTTAGCTATATCTGGAATAGCAGATATGTTCTTAATTAAAATCTCAGGATACTAAGCTTATGAATAATTAAAGTTACCTAAAACCCGTTTATTATTGAGAGCTGGTGTTGGGAGGAGCCTAAAGATAAATCCTTTTTTCTTTCTTTCTTTTTCTTTTCCACATACAGGAAACCACTGGGGCCCAAGGAAGTTAAAAATAACTTTCCTAAAGAGACAAGGTGACCATGAGCATCTAAGCCATAACCAGAAGGTGGATTTTCCAGGCCCCTCCTTTGTCCTATCGTGTATCTCTGTATTTAGAGAAGTGGTAAAATAATCAGGGAGACACCAAGCCCTGGCCTTCAAATATTAATCAATCTACTAACAATGAAGAGTTATTATTCTACGACACCTTTGAGCAATAGGAACTATGATCACTGCAAAAGAATTAGTAGTACTTTCCAAGATCCCCTTTCAAGTGCACAGAATCTGGGAGAAGCACAGTGTTGTGAGGTCGCTGGGACCTGGAACCGACCAAGGGAGGAATTTCTACAGTTTCTACTCCAGGGAACCTCGGGAGGCACGCCTGGGCAGGGGCGCGGCCGGCGGCACAGCTCGGGGAACGCGGGGCGGTGCCCCAGCGACCCCCGCCCGCCTCCCGGACCCCGGCGCCGCTCCGGTCGGTTCCCTGCCGGGCCGCCAGCCCGCGCCGCGCTCCCAAGGCGGGAGCGGGATGCCTCCCCGGGGACGGGCCTCAGCCGCAGGCCCCGTGGGCCGGGGCGTGCGCTCGAGGGTCGCGGGTGCCAGGAAGGGGCCGCGTACCTCCGACTCGGGTGTGGTTCCCGCCGGGGTCGTCGCCGCGGGTGTCGTTCCCCCGAGAGTGGTCCCCACCGACATCCTCAAGATCTCGCCCCGGGGCCGCGGCCCTTCGTCGCCTAGGCAACAGGGGCGGGGCCGGGGGCGCGAGTCTGGGGAACGGATCCCTCCGCGAAGAGGCTTCCGGGTCGGAACTTGGGCCCCTCCGGGAGAGGGCAGGGGTGGAGGGCGGGCCAGGGCCGCCGCGGGGCTCCTCTGCGGAGGAGATCCCCCGCAGCAGGGCTGTGAATCACCGGGTAGAGAAAGACTCGTTCCTTTCAGTAAGAGTGAAAGCAAGAAGGAAAAAAAAGGCAATTTAAATAACAGCAATTTAAATGAACTAGTGTGTGGGCAAGTGTCTAATGCTAACATCGCAAGTTCTCAATAAATATTAAAATGAGATATATTATTGGAACTTGATCATTGATTTTTGTTGTTATTGTAATTTTAAGGCGATATGATGTTATTGTCATGTTTAGAAGAAAAAAAGAAGTGTCCTCTTAGAGATAAATACTGAAAGATTTAGTGATGATGAAGTAATAATGTTTGCATTTACTCCAAAATAATGAGGGAAGGGGTTTGGATTATTGAGTGGAGTTATGGTAGGTGAATCAAGATTGGGTACATGGAGGGGGCGGGGTCATTACATTACTCTCTATTTTAGGTACGTTTGAAATTTTCCATAATAAAGCATTTGAAAATAATATATCTAGTGGCCGTATTAGTATGACAACACCTGCTTTGAAAATTCACCTAGTATTTACCTGCGTGGGGTTGCTATGCAGAAAGTTGACTGTAAAAATCAGACGTTATGAAAGTGATTCGGTTTCCCCATCTATAAAATGAGATGGTAACAGCATCTCATAGCATAAAGGACTTAACATGTTAATATACAGGATTTCATGTGTGAGGATTTAATATGTTAATACATGAGTTTTGTTTAGAACAGGGTCTAGCACCTGTAAGTGTTAGATGTTATTAAGATTAGTATTAGTTTGTGTTATGCTTCTCCTGACCTTTATCCACCTTGTACACAGCTGCCAGGATAATATTTCATCATGGACCTCTTATATTTGCCCAGTGCCTTTCAGGTCAAACTGAACACTTTAGCTTTACATAACCTCATAATTGTGCCCAATTGCCTCCCAGCTCAATTATGTGCACAGTTTGTACTGTCAACTTGTGTTCGTGAATTCTCCCGTTTTGTGTATATTTGGTCAATCTTTCAAGTGAATTGTAGTGTCCTTTCCTTGATATCTTCATTCTTAAAGAAACTGGTTGAGTTCCTAATACAGAGTAGTCATTTAACAATGTGTCTATGACTCCCAATCCCATTTAAAAAGAACTACATTAGAACTTCCTCAATTAGTGAAAATATAGTCGATTTATAGTGATCGCCAGAGTTAATACAAGAGCTACCACCTCACAAACTCATTGCAATGCTTAATTATTTGATTGTTTCCTTCTGATAGCTACTTCAAATAAATTGAAAATAACAGGTCACCTTCTGCTAGGTGACAACTCTCCACATTCTTTAAATTTAGCATTTGGTAAAGTGCTAAAGCATTGATCTCTCTAAGCTGCAGTTCTTGTTTCCTCAAAAGTCTGATTTATTTTTCTGGCCTCTAATTGTCCTGCTATTTCTTTGGCAGTTTTTAGGGGTTTTGTGCCCCTTTTTTGGACCTGATGGATACTCCATTAAAGATGGAATCAATTTTCACAGTGATGGGAGAGTTGCCTCAGAGAGGGGAGAATTGTTTTGTAGGAATTCCAGTTTTACTGTATTTAATGGCGTAATTTATTGGAGAAGTCATTTTTGAGGAGGTAATTTAATTTTATGGGACACAAAATTTTTTGCCCAGTAAGGAGCGGTGTTGAAAGCCCATTAGCCTGAAGGTTACTTTTAATTTGCACAAGTTGAAGCTGATTTTAGCCTCCCACTTCTTTTGTAGGGAGGTGCCAACAAGGAAGACAAATCTCAGTAGGTGATGTGCTTTCTTACATGGAAAGGTCAGTTAAGTCTTCCTTCTCAGGTCTCTTTTGAAGATAAAGGCTTCTAACCAAAGGCTGTAAAATTCCATTTTTTATCTTATTGTTGTAGCATGGAAGAGAAAAGGAAACATATGGGTCTTGTAGTTTACAATTATTGTTTGAAAAGACCTTTGACTTTTACCACATCACAGTGAAATACGGGATAGCTCAATACTGCTATTTTGATCCATTGGATTGGCCCTGTTCTCATGAAAATATTCCCATCCATATACCTGTAAACCTGTGCTTTTTACAAGAGAGGCATTTTCACAATTTTGCCAATTCAAGTATTGGGTGTTTAAAATAAACCATACGTTTACATACCTGAGAAACATTTAGGAAAGGACTAGACAATGCTATGATGGATGTTGATGGTCTAGTGTGGCAATATATGGCAGTAAGTTCTGACAGCGAGATGTTAGTTGACTTCTTAGGTAGGGAAACATAACATGGTGCCCATGTTACTGGCTTCTTTTAAGTATGAATGAAGTTCTTTAACAACAAATGAAATAATGTCACTAATGTGATTAATGACATACTAGTAGTTCAAACAATGTGATTCCTGAGGTCCTCAATCTTTTAACACTTGTGATGATCTTAAGTGGATCAAGCTGGAAAATTCCAATTTGGCCTTTAAGTGGTTCTGAGACACCACAACATTCTGTAGATGGAATTCAGATAACATGTTATATCTTAGCCTTGAAATATGTTAAAATTGTTAGATGTAGAAAGAAAAAATATAAAAAGCATTTAATTTGTGAGTAATTGCCTTCATTCTCTGTTACATATTCAATTTTAGCCAAGAAAATATTCCAATAGCTAATCAATTTTGAAATCTATTCAGTTTTCTTGCCTTTACCTAATCTTCAAATCTGGCCTTCTTATTTCAACCAAGTGCCTTAATCTGTTCAAGTCATATGTGAGAACATTTTAAAGCCTAATAAAACATGTTTAGGAGATGGCATAGTAAACCTATTGTACTAGTTTTAAGTAGTTCTAAGACTGACTAACTATGGGGGCTGATAATGATTTTCAATAAACAGTTGATACAGTTTTGACATTGTTCATTACCTGCAACTTGTCTTCAAAACTCTATACTCTCCATTGTGGGTTTATCTGTTATTCTCTCTTTCTCCAGTTACAGTAGATCCTTATGCTCTTCAAATGAAAACTCCAAGTCTCTTTCCCTAATCAGAAAATACTCTTTTCCTAATCCAGAGACAGCTTTAAGATAGTTTTGTAACTTGTTCTTTTTCTTCCTGATCAATTTATTGAAAAAGTGGGATCTTACTCCTCACCTCTCTTTAAACCACTCCATTCCCTTACTTCCTTTGCTCTCCTCAAGCTGTCCCACCTCAAGAGCTGCCACTAGGCTCTATCTTCCTTGGTATGTCGACATTCTCTATTTGCCCTTCATATCCATTCTTTTCCTTCTCCACTCAGCCTTGTGATCTGGAAGGTTGACCGTTATGGACTCCAACAGCTGGATGTACTACATGCCTTGCCCTCTGACCTATGGTTCATTTTGGCCAATGGAAAAACCGGCAGGGGGTTGGAGGGAGGAAGAGTGAGGTGAGGGTCATTTATTCCCCCTTCTTCCCTCCCTGCAGGATAGTAGGCTGGAAGTATTATGTTCCTACACCAAAGGCTTTCAAGGCCACAGCCCATCCCTTAGCTTCTCCAGAGCTATAGCTCTCTCTGGGTTTTGGTAACCTTCTCCCCTTTCCCCTTCAGGCCTAGAAGCAATAATGTCTCCCTCCTGTTCCTAGCCCCAGGATGGTTCCCCATCCCTTGCTGGTTTCCCTTATGTCTGCCCATATGTTTATAAATAGCTCCTTTACTAAATTTTCCTCAGTTCCCACCTTTTGCCATCTATTTCCTGCTGGTATCTGGGCTGATATCACCAAAAATTAACTCCAGCACATTTAACACAAAAGACTAAGCCTGGCTTGCTCAACACCACTGTTGTCCACAATTTAGTTGTTTTGCAATGAGCAGTATCATCTACAAGACAACTTAAACAATTATTTAGGTAGGACTGCATCCCACCCTCACCCATTCTCTACCCGGAACAGTTGCACCCAAGTTCCACTACCCTCAAGATGGATGGCAAGCAGAGGAGTGTTGTAACTACCCATGGGACCTGTGTCATCCATGTCCTAAGCAGCTGTCTGTCTCAGACAGCCCGTATAAACTCCTGGCTCTCCAAATTCTAACCTCTGGATGCCAAGCAGACTATATAGTTCCCCTGTTGACAAAACTTCTTTAAAATTTGTCCTATAAAAACACAAAATAACAGATCACCTGGGCCTTGGCCCAAGTCCTGCTTTCTCCATGAATGGTGGGAAGTGTGGGGGAGGAGCAGTGCCTTCTTCTCTTCATGCTGATCCTGGCCCTGAATGTTTGACCTTTCCCAATAAAACCTCCCATACCATGTGGTATGGAATTCATCTGGAAACCAGGAGGGCCACAACAGGCAGGGGAGTGGCTTGTGAGAATGCATGTGGTTCACAGCTTCACTCCTCCCAGCACATTTAGATTTATAATCTGTATTTGCACACAAGTCCTACTAATTATTTTCATTTACAAATTGTTCTTTATTGTAGCATTTATGCTAATAGTTTCATCATTCCTTTTATGCTTCAGTGAACTACTTTTGAATCATCGATCCATATTTGTGGACTGGTAATTTAATGCCAAAACACAAGTTAAACCCAGGCAATGGCATACATATTAAGTGAAATGCTTCAGCTGACAAAAACTGCATCCTGTTTCCAGAATGTTAGCCAAGGCAGCCTGACCCAAATTCCTAAAGTGCAAGCAAAATCTTTAAACACATGATTTGAGTTAACCATAAAGAATTTTTGTAAAAATCAAAATTCATCCCATATTTTACATTTGTGAAATATGTATGATCAGGATAGTTGCATTGATGTTTTTCCCTTCTAAAACTGCCTAAAAGTGACTGGGTTCCACTACATTAATGGCAGGGGACCCCATTACTCTTTCAATGTATTTTTGAGAAAGCTTCTCCTGGGGGATTCTGGGAAGTGCCTTGACTGGGCAGGCAAGCATTGCCTCCTTCTCTCACTACCTCCCACCCCATTCTACTTTTAAATATAGCAAGTCTAATTTTACCTGTTTTACATAATAGCTTTCTTATAAATTTTGTTAGAAGGAAGGATTGTGAGCTTGAAAAAGTTTGGAAGTCACTAGATAATCTCTAAGGAATCTTCATCTCTGAAAATGCTATTACAACATAATTTACCAAAGCATTCATTGTCTAAAATGTTCACTTTGGCAAATAGGCAATATTACTGTTATTAAACACTTCTGGTGTATATGCGTGCTTATGATTCTAAGAAAGTAAAATAACATACATTATGTCATTTAATCATCTGAATCCACATTTACAGCATTCCACATGGCATTGCTTTTGATCGAGGAAATTATTTCACAGCAAAAGAAGCATGACAATGGGCCCACACTCATTGGTCTTCACAATATTCCCCCTCATCCTGAAGTGGAGCATGTGATGGGACAGTGGAATGGCCTCTTGAAAGCTCAGTCACTCAGTCTGAAGACATCAGAGAAGTGTCAATACCCGAAAGGGTTGAGGCAAGTTTCTCCAAAAGGCTCTGGATGAGCATCCAGTATATGGTTTTTCTTCTTCCATAGCTAGGATTCCTGGGTCCAAGAATCGAGGAGTGGAAATGGTAGTGACAACATTCACTATTACTACCCTAGTAAGCCACTAGCAAAATTCATGCTTCCTGTTCCCATGACCTTCTGCTCTGCTGGCCTATAGGTATTAGTTCCAAAGGGAGGAAGGCTTCTACCAGGAGACATAACATCCCAGGAGACAAAGATCCCATTGAACTGGAAGTTAAAATTGCCACCTGACTACTTTGGGCTTCTCATGTCCCTGAATCAACAGGCAAAGAAGGGAGTTATGCTGTTGACTGGGGTGACTGATACTTAACACCAAGGGGAAATTGGGCTTCTACTCCATAATGGAGGTAAAGAAGAGTATGTCAGGTATACAGGAGACCCCTAAGTCCTCACTTAGTATTACCAGGCCCTGTGATTGAAGTCAATGGAAAACTACAACAACCCTAACCAGGGAGGACTACTAATGACCCAAGCTCTTCAGGAATCAAGGTTCAGGTCATCCCACCAGGTAAAGAACCATGACCCAGCTAAGTTAATTGCTGAAGGCAAAGGGAATACATAATGAGTTAGTGGAAGAAAGTAGTTATAAATGCTAGCTATGACCAAGGATCAGTTAGAGAAACAAAGACTGTAATTGTCATGAGTATTTTCTCTTTATTTTGTTATGAATACATTTGCGTATGTATGTTTTCTTTCCTCTCTTTCTCTCTTGTGTAACATAAGATGTGTTGACTTTACATTATAGTATTTATGTATTATTAATTTTACATCATGGTATTTAAGTTACAGGAAATCGAGGAGAAGACAAAATGTCACTCCAGGACTTTACCTTCTTTTCTGGGGAAGGGGTTGGTGCATTTTCAGTTGCACACAGGATAGTTGTATCATGTGAAGCAGAATTATGACAATGTTATTTTCTTTATTTGGAGATTAAGTATGGTTTAAGGAGATGCACACAGGTGCCGAGCTGACAAGGTATGGACTTTTGATGGCTAATTTTTATATTTATTTATTTATTTATTTGAGAGAGAGAGTGAACACTAGTGGGGGGGCAGTGGGAGAGGGAGAGAGCGATTCTTCTCACAACCCTGAGATCATGACATGAGCCAAAACCAAGAGTCGGACACTTAACCAACTGAGCCACCCAGGCACCCTAGGCTAATTTTATGTGACAGCTTAATGAGGTCACAGGGTCACAGCCAAATATTTGGCTGAACATTTTCTGAGTGTGTCTGTGAGGGTGTTTCTGAATGTGATTAGCATTTCAATCAGTAGACTGAAACAAAAGTGAATTGTAGTCCCTAATGTGGGTGTGGCATCATCCAATCCCATGAGGGTCTGAATAGAACAAAAAGGTAGAAGAAAAAAGAATTTGCTTTCTCTGCCTGACTGTTGAGCTGAAACAGTCTTCTTTTGCCCTTGGACTCAGAATAGGAGTTATGTCATTGGCCTCCCTGGTTGCCAGGTCTTTGGAGTTGGACTCGACCATGGCTTTCCTAGGCCTTCAGTTTGCAGATGTCAGATGGCGGACTTCTTGGTCTCCATAGTCATGTGAGCCAATTCCTTATAATAACTGTCTCTGTCTCTCTGTCTCTCTCTCTGTATTTATACATATCCCATCAGTCCTGTTTCTCTGGAGAACCCTAATACAATGGTATTATTTTGTTTTACAGATGAGGACACGAAGCTCAGAGAGCCAACTGACCTAATGTCTGTGGCTAAGTATATAGCAGGCAGGCCCAAGTATGAACTAGTTCCTGTGATTGCACATCCCACTCACTCTGCTCCACTGCGTCACACTACCTCAGCTGTGCTGTGCACTCAAGAGCCTGGGTGGGTTGATGAGTTTCATCACTGGAAACTTTCCACCTACCCCTCCATGTTCTCCTCTCATCCCTGCCCTGCTTCCGCAGTACCTTCACAATAATTGCTAATTCATTAGTGTTTTATTCTTGGCAGGTTATTAACCAAGGTATATAGTCATAACTAAAGTGTGAGGTGATATGACTTAGCACCTACTAAGGTATATTTGTATTTTACTAGGAGACTCCTTACAGATAGAAAATTCTTTTGTAACTCAAATGCATGAGTTTTTAATAAAGGATTGCCAAATTGTGGAGTTTATATTTTGGAAACAGAAGGTCTCTTCTGGTGTCTTCTTAGACTTTACCTAGAGACAGCTTAGTTACATTTACTATAGTCATAAGATATTGTGATTTCTTCTATACTCCACAGCATCTATTGCAGTGCTCAGGTAAGCATCCAATTAATAGGTAGAGCAGGATGGTGAAAATGTAAACAAATCAATAGAAAATATTCTTGTAGCTATGCTTGATTCTAATGCAATAAATGGTATAATATTAAACATTATTTTTCTATTTCACCAAAAGGCTCAAGTGTGTCCTTTCAGATGAGATGCATCTTTGTGTGCCTCTAAGCTGGGTTAAGCATTTACACTGCAGGAATTCATGATATCATCATGCAGCTTTCAGAGGAGTACACTAAGCTATCACAGAATTTTCTATGCCATTTTCTATTTTATTTTATAATAGAAGTCATTAACTTTTTTTTGAAAGAGCTGATTGTCTCTGTGTGCTGGGAAGCTAGTTCTGTAAAGAGTATGAGAAGATTATATGTGGTAGTTCCCAAACTCAGTGTCAGCTATTTGTAACTATTGGTTAACTTCCATCTTGTTAACTGTGATAATAGTTCCACATGCCCACTCATGGCCACGAGTATGTCCTGGTAGACAGCTTGATTACAGGGTAGTACAGTAAATCCTGTCAAATGAGGCTTTTGACCAGCTAGGTAACCTCAGGAAAAATGACTTTATTTTCATGTAACATCAATGGTTCTTCTTAGAAAATCATTAAATATTTCCTCATGCTAAGTCATCTAAACTTAGAATGTTTGCCTAGAAAAAGGAGAGTATAAGATATGAGGAATTCTTAATCTCAGGAAACAAACTGAGGGTTGCTGGAGTGGTGGGGGGGTGGGAGGGATGGGGTGGCTGGATGATAGACATTGGGGAGGGTATGTGCTATGGTGAGCGCTGTGAATTGTGCAAGACTGTTGAATCACAGATCAGTACCTCTGAAACAAGTAATGCAATATATGTTAAGAAAAAAGGAAAAGAAGAAGATAGCAGGAGGGGAAGAATGAAGGGGAGTAAGTCGGAGGGGGAGGTGGACCATTAGAGACGATGGACTCTGAAAAACAAACTGAGGGTTCTAGAGGGGAGGAGGGTAGGGGGATGGGTTAGCCTGGTGATGGGTATTAAAGAGGGCACATTCTGCGTGCAGCACTGGGTGTTATGCACAAACAATGAATCATGGAACACTACATCAAAAACTAATGATGTAATGTATGGTGATTAACATAACAATAAAAAATTATTAAAAAAAACAATGAGAGACTATGGACTCTGAGAAACAAACTGAGGGTTCTAGAGGGGAGGGGCGTGGTGGGATGGGTTAGCCTGGTGATGGGTATTAAAGAGGGCACTGGGTGTCATAGGCAAACAATGAATCATGGAACACAACATCAAAAACTAATAATATAATGTATGGTGATTAATATAACATAATAACATTAAAAAAATTAAAAAACAAAACAACACAAACAAACAAAAAACACACAGTTATTTGAAACCACCACAATGCGGAACCATACTACTGTCTTTTGGAGTGAGCTCATAGGAGATTTGGCCAGAGTCTTTTGATAGGTTCTGCTTTCTCTGGAATTACCCTCCCTTGGTAGAAGTGTTGCTAGGACAATCCCATCTTTGGGACCTAGATCCTCTAAGCAAATGAGATAATTTTTTTCTTTCTACCATTAAACTCTCTCTTAAAATATTTGCCACCATGGGCATAAATACTAAGTTGACTGATGCAAGTTGGTTAAAATTCAGCAGCTCGAGTAACTATTAGGAATATGACTGAAATGCAGATTTTGAAAGGGCCAGTGGGCTAAGCCACCCACTTCTGAATGCCTAGCCATCCTCTATGTGACAGCCTTCTCACTTGGCCATACTCAAGAAGAGCTGAGAAGCTGGACTTCTCCCTGGATTTCATAAGTGGTAGAGTCCAGTGGTCATAGGTCCAGGGTCCAAGAACACCTTAAGACAACAGGGCAGAACATTCTTCTAGTTTCTTATTGTTGTCATGTCCTCTGGAACCCAATGGCAGAATTACTGTTCTCTCTTGACAGAAAAGGTCCTGTTTTTCCATAGGCTACTGGAAAAATTCTATCTACTCCTCTCCAGCATCAGGTGCTAGGCTCTTCCTGGTGAGCCACTATAAACTTTAACTTTCTTCTTTGCCTAGGGAGGCTTCCCTTTCTTCCCTACTGAAACCTAGATGAGGGCGTCCATGAAACCTGCTTGGGTTGTATCCATTCATGGAAAGACAAACACAATGCTAGAGTCCAGCTTCTAACTCCACCTCCAGTAATAGTGCTTAATTATATGATTATTCTGAGTTGTAAGAACTGAAAATGGAGTGAAAGGAATTTTCTCCACAATTTAGGACAGTTTAAAACTGCTGATAATGTGGCCTATGGCATTTTTATACCATTCATTCATCCATTTGTTCAACAAATGTTTATTGACTACAGACTAGGGGCAGGCAGTATTGTGAGCATTTGGTGAACAAAAGCCCTCTTTCCTCTCAAATTCCACTCTAGTGAGTTAATAAACCTAGATTCTATTTCAAATATAAGAACCCACTAATTAGTATTTTGGAAAGCTTTTTGTCTATGTGAGTCTGAGAATTTAAGATCTTCAAAGAGCCTGATATAGGAGATGTTTCTTGAACTGGAAATCATATCCTACTGGTTGATGGTTAATTGTTTGTTAGAAAGTGGTTAAGTGCCATGGGAAAATAATAGAACAGAGTGAAGGGGGATCCAAAGGGTGGGGCTGGAAGAATCTGGGCATGTTGCAGTTTTAAGTAGGATGGTCAGGATAGGCCGTACAGAAAAGATGACACCTGAGCAAAGTTTTTCATCACCGTTATCATAACTAGTGTTCTGCCTAACTGCTTTCTGCATAATATCTTATTCTAATCTCACCACAGATGTGGTCACTGAAGCTTAAAAAAGTTAATTATGTACTCTGGATTACACAGCTGTTTAGTAAAGGTGATAGAACTTAAACTCAGGACTATCTGATTAAGAGCCTAAGTTACACGACACTGTGTTGTGTCTCAAGGCAGTGGTTCACAAACTGTGTTTGGAGGTTGCACCGAAATTTGATGGGACATTAGTTCTTCAAAACATCTATTATTAGCCATATCTTTAAAACTGTGTTTTAAAATGTGTATTCACAATACTGTAATCCACATGTTAACATATTGGAGGATCCTTGACCTCTGAAAATTTGGTTAGGAAATTTTTGCATGGCTGCATGCAAACTTTTTTCAACCTCTGCAAACATTTGAACACTGCATAAATGTTTCATTGGTTAGGTATGTTTAAATTTTGCATGATTTTTTAAAAAAATAATGTCTTGGCATGTCTTTTTAACATAAAACTGTAAAATAGCCCATGTGTAACACAGGGTAGTATCAGAAATGTCTGCTGGGTATGTGTTCTCACCATTATGGAATTGTTGACAATTCATTAACAAGGGAACCCATAACATGTTTATCTAATATGATATGAAAGGTAATTTAGTACTGTTTGTTAGGTTTAGATGCTTTTTGCCTGACTTATATTTGAGAAAAGCTGAGATATAATTAGTGATTAAACCTAGAGTTTATCTGAAGTTCTGAATTACTTAATTGAAGAATATCCTGAGACTATAGGGAAGCTTGTTTTTTGTTTGCCTTTTAAACTTACCGTTTAAAATTTCTTATGTAGATAAAGGTTTTGTTTTTGTTTTAACACTATGAAACCAAGTTAGAATATTGAAATACATTTAATATTAAGAGTGACATGGCTGGAATAGTCTCATTATGCTAGTTTTTATAGTTATAAACAAATATATGTTATAATCAGCAAATAAATGTTTATACTTATAATAATCATATGTTAAAATAGACTGTAGGCAGTATATTTATATAAACAATATAACACTTTCACCTGTTTATGTTTTTGAAGTGTAATTTTAACAATATCAAGGGAAGGGGCATTCATAGGTCGAAATCCATTGATGTAAACATGGAAATGATTCTAAAAGGGCAGCTACCTAAGGAATTAGGAAATAGCATAGATTGTGCCCATAGTTGCCCAAATGAAACTAGGAAATATTGCGCCTTTTGTGAGTATAAATAGTTCAATGATCAAAACAGTTTTTTTCTCTCACCTATTTTAATCTATATAATTATACCATTAAGGAAGTAGAATAGTATAAAAACCTTCATAATTTCATTACTCAGTCAATTTCATTACTCAGTTATTAGGTGACGGAACTTGGAGGGACATTACTGTTGGGATGTTGGGGGCAAGATAATTCATTTGAATTTAAGATTGCCACTGCTATGTCAACAGACCCCTATAATTTCACCTCATCACCCCTCAACTCAGTTGCAGACTTAAACCTAAAGTTCACCTTCTTAATTAGGTGTAATGTAAGCTGTTTATCGCCAGTTCTAACATGAGACGTAGGCATTAATAATGTCATTTCCATAATTATTACTTTGGTCACTAGAGTGAACTGTCTTCAGCGGTTGATTAAGAAGTTGAAAATGGTTTCATTTATCTGGAAACCATGTTTTAATGTGGAAAAATCAAGACATACAATATGAACCCAAAACTTATTTTGTTTTGAACTAGTGGAATTATTGAAATGGATGTGAAATAGTATGAAAAAGAAAAATGCACCCCCCACCCCCGGAAGAAAACTAGACAAGGGTGTATACAGGCACATCTCAAATGAAGAAATATTAATGAAAAGAAACACATGAAAGATGTTCAACCTCACTAATGATGAAAGAAATACCAGTTAAAGCAATTGTAACATGTCTTGCTTATTGAGATTCACAAATGTTTGGGACAATGCACACTCTCAGGTACAGTGGTCTTCCCTTACACATGTGGTTTCGTTTATCCTCCATCAACCATGGTCTGGAAGCAGATGATCCTCCTTCTGACATATCATCAGAAGGTCATTAGTAGCTTGGTGTTATGTCACTCACAGCACCTACATTCTTCACTTTACTTCATCTCATCACACAGGCATTTTATCATCTCATATCCATCACAAGAAGGGTGAGTACAGTATATGGTTATTTTGAGGGAGAGAGAGAGAAACCACATAACTTTTATTACAGTATATTGTTATAATTGTTCTATTTTGTTATTAGTTATTGTTAACCTCTTACTGATCCTAATTTATAAATTAAACTTTATCATAGGTATGTATGTATAGGGAAAACATAGTATATATAAGGTTTGGTACTATACCTGGTCTCAGGCATCCACTGGAAGTCTTGGAACGTATGCTTCATGGATAAGGGGGGAAATATCATACTTTTTATGGCCATGTGAATTAATACAATTTCTGGAAGTTCATATGACAATATACATAAAAGTATAAAGGTTTGCACACTCCTTGACTTGTAAATTACATTTCTATAAATGTAATCTAAGGACATAAACGTAAATGTCTGCAAATCCCATCTGTACTTTTTGCTGTAACATTGTTTATAATCTGAGGGTGGAGGGGAGAAATAATGTAATGTCTAATAATGGGGGAAAGATAAAATAAATCTAGTTAAATCCATAACATGAAATTTTATATGGTTATGAAGTATTATGTTTCAGAAATTATTCATGATAAATTAAAAGAGAGTATAGTACAAAGAAATACGGCGTAATAATCATATATAATCTATACATACGTATTTAATACAAGAACTGGAGAAATGCTCATTAAAATATTTAGTGCCTTTGGCAATTTCTTTTTTTTTTTGCTTATATATACTTTGTAAATTTTCTATAGTAAATAAGCAAGATCATTTTCCATTATTTTAATGGAAAATTTCGAACTTGCACAAGAGAGAATAGTATAATGAATCTACATACTCCATTTCAACAGCTATCAACCAAAGTCCTTTTAAAATAACTTTTTTTAAAGTTTAATTACCCACAAACCATTGTGCTCAAACCTCCTGGAGCTATTTATTAATTATGATTCTTCATAAAGAATTTCTCATATCTTCCCTTGAAAAATAACTTGTTTCCACAGCCCAAATCCTGTTTCCAAAACATTGGCTTAGTCACCAAATTTTTTTGTAAAGGAAAGCTAAAAGCATTTCAGTGTTGTTAACAAAAATAGTAAATCAATAATACGATTTCTTATTTTTTTTATCAAAGTAAAAAACACATCTCTGTTTTCTGGCGGTTTATCATTGCTGCTTTGAATATATGAACAAGGAGCCTGTGAACAATGAGATCCAGAAGAGGATGTGGCCATTTGTGTGTGGTCCTTGCCATGTCTTTCTTCTTCTAAGTTAGGGATGAGGCAAAATTTGGTGAAGCACATTTAAGTTAAAGGGTCTCTATACTCTGCCATCAGTTTGGGGCATACTTTCATTCTTGAATTCAGAAGCTGAAACACAGAACGTGCTGTGCAAGCAGATGTTTACCAGGGTTTTCTAGGAGAAGCAAAGAGCCATGTTTGCTCCAAAGGATTATGTGCTCTCATGCAAAAAACAGACTCCCATGAGTTGAAATATTTTCCCCACCAAAGAGTAAAAGATACAAAGAGGTGCATCAAACCACCATCCAGTATGTTTACAACTAAAAGCCTTTCTCTAGAGTCTTGATTTTGTACCAAGATTTAAAGACACCTTTTCACACTGTGTGTCAGCAGGAGTATGTGCATTTTGATGGACTAACCCCTTTGGCGAACTTAAATGTGCACTATTTTTTAAAAATCCTGGACAACTTGCTTTTGGAGAGTGGAAAATTGTTTCTTTTATTTCCATAAGGTCCAATACTGTGGTTTCAATGCACTCAGTATAACTGGACCATAAAAATAATAAATGTGTGACAACATGAGTATAAACATAATAAATGTCATGTTTTCACATGGCAAATTGTCAATATCTATTGACATTTGTTCTTATGGCACCTATTAAGGCCACACCATATTTATTAACTCTGGTTTGATTACAACGCTCCATTAACTTGGTAATTTCATTATAGTTTAAGAAGAATTTTAGCTGCTGGATTTAGTTTAAATTTTATGCGCAAGCCCAGAAGTCCTTGGGCAGTGAACACATTTCATATATATAAAATAAATAATTAATGAATAAAAGCTACTTTGGAGAAGAAGAAAACAACAGAATAAGGATCAGATCATTTTTAACGACACAAACTGAGAAATTGCTCACGGAAATTATAGTCATAAACTGTGTCAGGTGTATTCATTCAAATGCTTGTTAGTAAAATACTTTGGAGTAGAAATACCCATGTCAGAGGGAAACATTACTCCAGGAAATAGATACTAAGCCACATGGACAGTGTGAACAATAAAGCCAGATGCTTGTATGGGGCAAGAGCCTGAGTAAGTTTGTTTGCATATGAGCTAATTTTAAATATGATGTTACAGAAATTGATGAAAAAAAAATCTTCCCCTTCTGATAAATCCCACAAAAATTGCCAAAACTGGCTAAAAGCTTCTTTAGCCTGTAATCAGTATCACCAGTAAAAATATAGACTATTAGTCTGTTATTTTAGCTATCATCTATTGACAAGTTATGGACTATACCTGGGCTTGGCCCTTTAGTCCTCAGCCTGCTAATTTGTTTAATTTATTATCCTTTCTGAAGGCACTTAGAACATCAAAAAAAATGTTTTTAAAGGCTTGAAAACAAATGAGTAAACACATGCTCTACTTATCATTTTGTCAAACTGAACAAAGCTCTTTGGATGTGCTCAACAGCTCTTGGATGAATACAAACACGACCAGTTAAAAAATGAACTTCATTGGGATCAGGAAGTTTTGGCAGAATCTATTAATTTTTATGAGCATTAACTGACAAAAATCTATGTAGTTGACGTAACCTATATATCTGTAAAACACTCCCTCCATGTTAACATTGCGAATGGAGAATCATGCAATTCAGATAAAAATTGCAGCATATGGAAGAGTCTTTACAATGGTGGGAAGATAGGCCAAAAATTATGTTTGTAAATTTCTGAAATGATTTCCAGAAACACATTACAGGCTAAGTGCTTTATACAGTATGTATTGTTAGCAGGTGTTGTGAGCACTTTATTTCTTACACACAATGCTGACATTTTACTCCTTTATACTCTTTAAGGGAACAAGCAGCATAATTGGAATTCCTTTGAGAATGATTTGTTAGTTATTTTGGACCTTTATAGGGAGTAAATGGTAAATAAGAGCTGAGTTTTTGGACATTAGTATCTATTGGTTGAGCAGATTATACTGTAAATTTTAAAAAGGAAGGCCAATTTAGGCAATGATGCTAACAGCTGCACGGTTATTGTGTAATAGTGGCCCACCTGGGCTGAATTGTGAATTGCAAAACAAAGCTGAATGCTTTCAATTCCGTGATGTATTATGCTACAAGGGAAACTCTCAGCTAAGCAAAATGCAGAGCTACTGTCAGACCATCCCTCTGCCAAATGACTACTGCACTGAAGAATGACTGCAGTGATATCACTTGGTGAGATCATCACAGTCTACTTCTCTTAATGTTTCCATCATTTCTGATGTATGTCTCAGTAATTTATTTTTGGTAATGAAGTGTTTGATCCCCCTTCACTTTGGTAGACCTTATATTAATTTTTTTAAACTTACTCAGCTCTTTGAAAATGAGAACATAGGAAGTTTTCTCCCACCTTCATTGTGAAGAATGTAATTGGTAAAAAAAATCTAGTCAAGGAGTTACATGCTATGATTTATATATGTCAAGTGCAATTATTTTAAACGTGGAGGAATGTTCTTATAAGTGGATTAAACATAAGCCTCCTTGCACTTAAGAATTTACTACCAAAAGATGTGATTGATTTGCTTTCCACAACTTAAGGAAAAAGAAAAAAAAATATTTTCTACATCTCCATTAGGACTCCAACTCTGCATTCCTCCAATATTCCTTTCTACTTCCTAGTGTTGAGGATAATGGAGGCTTCTAGAAACATGAGTTCTTAGAAGAAGGAGTTGAGACATAGGGAAACCATGTGGTCTTGCTGTGAATCATCACAAATGAGAGCCAAAGGAAAGTTGGGCCCTATATCAGCATTGTTTTCTTTCCAGGTTTTGCTAAATCTGACTAAGTTTTACAAACACTTCAGGGAAAGGTTAGAGTTCTACATCTTATTCCTTGATCTTTCATATGACCCTGAGAAGTCACTTAAGTGTACAGATGTGTTTGAGATGGATTTTAAACCACCTTTCAAAATGTATCAGTAGCAAAGAGTGTTCATTTGGATGCTTTCTCTTCACAGGCACTCAGACAGAAGCATGGAAACTGCTATTATATTTTGATGCAGAGAATAATTCAAAATTTTAATAAAGCCAAATGGCTGCCTGGATAAATCTGTTAATCAGTTTTTCTCTTTGCTTGTTTTCTTTCAGTAATGTGGTTTCCATTAGACATTTCAATTCTGTTTCATTGCTGGTAAGCATCTGTTTTAAAATACAGTTAAAAATTGGTACTCTTGGTCCAATTCCAAGGGGCAAAACCAGCAGGAATAAGTAATCCCACAGCCTTAAGAAGAACCTTCTAAACCATGAAAAAAAAGTACTAAGTACTAAACTTTGAATAAAAGAGCCATAAATGAGTCTGGAAGCCTCATTTACATTGTAATGTGCATACCAGCATGATGTCATTATCAATTAGTGTGAGTATTTTCTAACAGCCATCTATTCTGAGTATGTAGTCATTTAGTTCATGGTTATGATTGCAGTGTGTGTGTGTGTGTGCTGTATCAGAGAGCAAACACTAAAGCAGCAATGTCCGTGGAAAGTAGTAATATTGAAAAAATTTATGCCAGCCATGAATCAGTCCTACTTCATTTAATGTTATTTATTGATATGAGGTAGATATAGTACCTCAAAAATCTATGCGTGTTGAATAGAATAATAAAATCTGGCTGTAATATAATCTTTCTACTGTATGAGTTAAAGCAACAAATAAATATATATATTCTTTTTTGTCAGTCCCATCACAATGTAATCTTTTTTTCTTTCGGATTTTGGAATGCCATAGGTATTGTCGAGACTCATATTTCATTCCTTGTGTTTTAATGTCTCAGACTCTCTGTTTTGATTATGTTTCAAGAATCCCCATGCACTGATTAGAGAAGTGGTATCTTGGCGGTCAGGTGAGACTGTCCTCTTGAGTTTAAGTTTAGTTCTTTTTAACTCTAGGCTCTCTGGCAGAATCTAGGGGAATATAGGGCAGTTTGCATGGACATTGATGTCACGAGTGAAGCAAACTTGATGAGACGCTGTGCTTCTTAAGCCTGCTTTCTTGACTTTAGGCTATCTTTTAAAATTTAATTTAATTTGTTTCTACTTCTTTCTGTATGGTCTGAAATATTCCGTAGCTTCCCTAGCCTTATTAGTAGTAGTAGTAACATTTTCCGCTTTGCTGTATTTCCACATATTAACTCATCCCGATGATTAGGAAAAAAAAAATTAACTCATGATTTCAGAACATAAATACTTGTGATGATTGACACTCATAAGTGGATGATATCCAGGTAGTTCATATTTTTGTGGTATTTCTCAGTGATATTCTTCCATAATATTATTGAAAAATGTAAAAGTGTTGTCTGAAAATTGTGCACCTTGTTTTTTAAAAAATTGCCTTAAAGTGATGCGTGGTTTACCTGTGTAATTAAAAAAAAAGGTAAATAAACTAAACAAAACAATAAGAAAACCCCGTTTCTGGACTTAGCTCTAAGTCCAGATAAGGCTGGTTTTCCTCTGGACAACCATTTCCATCCAGTATATATCCAGTCCTCAAGGCTCTCAGACTAAGGCTGTTTCACTCTGAGCACACTGCAGTTTGGTGATATGTGTAATGTTCTGTGTCTTTGTTAATCACACAATGGAAGGATTCAACTTACTGAATCATTTGCTTTATTACAACTCCAGAACAGCACTGTAACTGCCTCGTGGGAACTTTTGTGGAGGGAGTTATTCTGGAGGCAGTCACTATGTAAATAAACACATTCCTTCGATTCCTGCAAATGGCACCAAGACGTTCGGCTACCACTCAGTTAAAAAACAAAATGACCCTTTTGATAAACATTCCTGGTGGAAGTTTTTGATGCATTTATTAATTTCATGGTGTTAGCATGCTAAATTGCCAGGGTGGTAACTGAATGGGATAATGTATGTGAGAGCTTTGGTACAGTGCCTGGTAGGTGGTGAACACTCAGCACGTGCTAATATCCATCAGTGATGCTGCCTATTGACCATGTCCACATCGTATACTGAGATTCAAATGGACATCCACCTAAACTGTATTGTTTGAAAACTTGGATATGCCTTCCCTTGTGTATTGTAAAATTTTATTTTATTTTATGTATTTATTTATTGTTTTAGAGAGAGAATGTGCATGCACGAGAGCCAGCCGGGGCAGGGGTGAGAGGATCAGAGGGAGAGTGAGAGAGAGATTCTCAAGCAGGCTCCACGCTCAGCATGGAGCCCAATGTGGGGCTTGATCCCACAACCCTGAGATCATGACCTGAGCTGAAATCAAGAGTCAAATGCTTGGGCGCCTGGGTGGCTCAGTCGTTGGGCGTCTGCCTTCGGCTCGGGTCATGATCCCCGCGTCCTAGGATTGAGTCCCGCATCAGGCTCCCTGCTCGGCAGGGAGCCTGCTTCTCCCTCTGCCTGCCTTTCTGTCTACTAGTGCTTCTATCTCTCTGTCAAATAAATAAATAAAAAATCTTTAAAAAAAAAAAAAGAGTCAAATGCTTAACCAACTGAGCCACCCAGGCGCCCCTATTTTCTTTTTTAAGTATGTGAAACTCTTCCACCTGATCCCAACCTCTCTCACCATTTCTGAGACGTTGCACCGTCAGCCATCACTTCAGGCTCTCTTGTTCCGCCGTCCTCTTGCCTGCCACCTATGGACAGTCTCAGTCTCCCTCCAAGCCCCGTCCATAAAACAATACCTTTCCTGATCCCACCTTCTCTTTATGCGATTGACTTAAGTTTATTCTTTCCTTCATAACCAGACTTCCTAAAAGAGCCATCTCCTTAATGTCACATAATTTGAAAAACAACGAATGGCATAGTGGAATGAATACAAGGTTTTAATGGTGTGTTCAGCATCTCCAGGATCAATTGCAAATTGAGTGTCAGTCAGAAAAAGAAGATGCTGCCTCTTTCTAAGTCAGCCTCCCAGTATCTACATTGTGAGCCTAGACTGTAAGAATTGTCTTATATATAGTGGGAGATGCCCAGAGAGGTAAGGCATGGTTTCTATCTCCTAGCTGCCTACGAACTCACTGTGGAGAGGACCACATACATAGAAAGATCACAGAGTGAAAGAGAGGATGTTGGTTGGGTGTGTGTATGTGTGTGGGGGGTATTGGTAGCAACATTGGAGGGGGTCAAAAGGCTTGGCAGAGGGTAGAAAGGTTGAGGAGAGATAGTTCCAGGTGCAGAATACTAAGCAGTATGGTTAGTGATAGAAAAAGGTAAAATGTATTTGGCAGACAACAAGGAACAATCTGTCTAGGAAAGAACATTTTTATGGGAGAATAGTGCAAGTCAATGCAAAAATATTACTCAATGTGCACTTTATTTGACAAATACGTTCCTGGAAAGTGGGAGGATGTAAGGACTACTGTATCTGGTTCTTCTAGAAATAATGACAGCTGGCCCTCTCATCAATGAATGAATGCTAAAGAATCAGATTCTCATAGTTTTCAGTCTTACCTTAGTGTGACTGAGGCAATTGCATTAACTCTTTCAGGCCTTTAGGTGAGCTATCATTTGCTATGTGCACCTGCCATTTAATGTGTTAATGCTGAGTGTTTGGGGCCACTTGGATGTTATTTTAATGGAGATTTGAATGCTATTCATGTCAACCTAATTTTTACTATTAACCACCTTAATAAGTCTCTGTGTTATGTGGCACACTGTGGTGCAAATTTAGGGAGGAATTATACCAAATTTATAAATTACTAGCAATCTCACAGGCCCTGGGTCATTTTCAAATTCCACAAAGTTCATTGATATGAATAGGACCCCCATTTATAAAGGGGTTCAATTAGCCTTACTTTCTTAGGATGTAATTTACTCTTCAAAGTCATATAAGATTTTACATAGCTGAAAAAAAAAGATTTTACATGGCTGGAGGTCCATTTAATAAATTACTTCTTCTGTGCACTAGATAGGACCCAGGAGACCTGAAATTGTTCATGTGGCTTCCAGTCATCCACAGACTTCTTGTGCTTATTTATTGCTTAGGGGCAATATTACATTGCTACATTTTATGCCAGTTTGTCAGATTGGGTCATTCTTTGTAATGTTGCAAAATATTTCTGATTTTTTTTCTCTTCTGAAAGACTGTGTTCTTCTAAATAGCTTCTGTGAAACACACATGCATTAGTAATTTTAAGAAGTGATGGGGTGAGGGCTAGAGCTCTGGGGTTAGAAGGTGCAGACAGGTTTGCTGGTTTGTACGCAAACTGTAGATGTCTGACAAAGATGGAGTGTTATTATTGAAAATGTGAAATCAGGCCTTAATTCAGTGACTTGATACTAGTTTTTCATCTAAAACATCATTGTCAAAGGAACACTGACACATTTATCCAACCCTGATCCTTGGAAAGCAATCAAAGTAGAGTTTCCCTTTAACATCTGAATCTGACCTCAAGCTCTTGAGCCGATTTGGAAAACAGTGTGTTAAGATGAGAATCACAAGATTCAACAACAAGTACTCATCTTCTTCCTGATTTTCCTATTGGAAATTCAAAATCATAAAGTTATTGGCAGGAAAACTCCCAGTGTTATAAGTAACATATTTTAAAGATCTACGTAATGTAATATAACAGAATCAGCCAACAATTGATCAGAAAAATCCGAGCTAGACCAAACAGTGTTATATACATGGAAGAACATCAGCCATATTTCTTTGAACAGAATCTTATCTTTCCTGGTTGTGTTATTCCACGGACTAACTTATCTGGGGATTGAAACTGTCTAGCCATGATTCAGAATCCTTTTAATGAGGTTATAAGAGGAGTATCTAATATCACCCAAAAGATGAACTTAGCTCCAAATTCATCCGAAAGATGAATTTAAAGACTAAAACTGAAACTTCACATGCGGTCGCTCTGAAATCTTCCTCTGACAAGGCTTATAAGATTGTAGGAGATAGAAAGGAATTTAAAAATTACTCAGTTCACCGGGTCATTTGCAAGATGAGGAGCCTTAAACCCAGAGAGTGGATTTCCTCATTACATTCTTGCATTACTCAACTTCCTGCAAGTAGGTCACAGCTCTTCCTGGTTCCCCTCTGCCACGTGCTTGAGGGCATGGGGTTCTGAAAACTCTCTAAGATTCTACAGGTCCATCATTTTGTTGTGCTTTGTATCATTTGACTTTTTGAGTATTGTTCTTGTGAGTAAAGCGTGTATCTCCTTGAGGATGCCAACTACTTTTAAGCAATAATTACGTTTAGTCTACTGAGGTTTGGATACATGGTGGGTGTTCGGAGCATAAGCTTTGCTGTCTGACAGACATGACTTCAGGTCCTGGATCTGCCATGTACTTGGTGACTTCTGACAAGTTACTTAAACTAAGCTTCAGTTTCCTCATAGACAAAATAGCTTTTGTTTATTATTGTGAACATAGTGTGTAGTCAATAAATATTGCTCTCATTATTATCATTCAGTAAATGCTTATTCATCACTGGAATCTAGGAAACATTTCTGAGGCTTCATTACTATATCTAAAAATATTTCTCATTCCATATTATGAAAAAAGTGATAGTGATAGTATTTAGAGACAAAATTTGCAGATGTATTCAACTGTCCCTTGTTGGTATTTCTAGATTTGTAGACTTTACAACCTCATCTGTATGATGCAGAAAAACAAACCAAAAGGTAACTTACTGACTATCTGGGGAGTCAAAAGTAGCTCAGAGTTCAAGCAAGGTTTGACTCAGAAATAAATGAAGGATAGAGTATGGAGGTCCCTCAAAAAATTAAAAATAGAACTACCATATGATCCAGCAGTTCTACTTCTGCATATTTATCCAAAGAAAATGGGAACACTAACCCAAAGAATATATACACTCCCATATTCATCACAGCATTATTTAAAATAGGCAAGATACAGAAACAACCTAAATGTCCAACATGAATGAACAGATAAAGAAAATGTGGAATATATACAATGGAATAGAACTCAACCATATAAAAGGAAATCTCGCCATTTGCAAAAACATGGATGGACTTTTAGAGCACTCTTTAAATGAAATAAGTCAGACAGAGAAAGACAAAATAAATTAGTCACAAAGATGTAATGTGTAGCATGGTGACTACAGTTGATAATACTGCATAGTATATTTGATCGTAGATCTTAAAAGTTGCCATCACAAGAAAAACAATTTTGCAACTATGTATGGTGATGAATATTAATTAGATTTATTGCAGTGATCATTTTGCAATATATACAAATACAGAATCATTATGTTGTACACCTAAAGTTGATATAATGTTATATGTCAATTATACCTCAATAAAAAATTTTTACAAAGAAATTAAACCATGTTGTCAAAAATCCCATTTTCTTTCTGACTGTCCTCTCTGGCTGCAAAGTATCTGCTTCATCCAAGAAAGGCTCAGCTTTGGGGAACTAAATGCTTCCTAATTCACATTAAGCAGTAAAAGAGAGAAGGTCTCCTCTGGTAACTCTCAGAGAAAAGGGTATAAACTTATTTTTTCAGAAACTCTCAGCAAAGATCTTGTGTTTCATTGACCGTCAGTGGGCTCTGGTCATTATGTCAGAGAGTGGATTTACTGACTCATTTCAGCCAGTCTGGATCCATCTCTGGTGTTGCAGATAAGTCAGCTTTCTATAACTAAACACGTTGTTTTGGGAGGAAAATATACTCAAAAGGAAATTAGCGTATGCTTACTAAGAGGAAAAAATAATGGATAACGAGAAAACCCAAATGTCTGCTATCTGTCCCCAAAGCTAGTGGTGTATCCCAAGTTTGAGATCAAATGTTAGATATAACCATAGTTCTTTATTTTATATATCATCAAATTCTTTGCTTTTTCACAGATTAGTAATCATTATAGACATAAGCATATCATCATGAAGATATTTAAAGAATTACTTCTATTCAAATTTTCTCAATCTCCTCCCAAAACAGTGGCATATGGAAAGTTTACTCTCACTGGACAGGAGGTGTAGATCAATTAAATTAAATATAGCACACTGCAGAATCTCTGGAGGGTGGTATTTAAAGCTTTACTCAAAGACAGAGTAGTTGTCTTATTTTGTGTTACCATGTAACCAAATTTTCTTCTTTAGAAAAAAATATTATTAAGCAAGATAGAAATGAGATCGGAGTGAATTCATTTGAATCATTTTGACCACAATCACAATTTCCACTTTTAGCAATTCACAGTGTTATCAACATGTAATCCTTCTTATTTTCACACATATTGCTTAACAAAATACTAATCAAGTTGGAAATTCTTTTCTGTTTCTAGCAAAGAAATTTATGCTCTCAATTCTGTCATTCTCAGAACACTATGGATCACACTGCATGAATATCTGAGGATAAGATATGTATCTAAGCTGCAGTAGCCAAAAATAATTATGGCTCAAAATTAGTTTGTATCCCCTTGGAGAATATACACCTCACTTACAGGAAAAATAATCACAGAACCAAATGATGCCAAGTACAACAAAATGATGCAACTATAGAATCCCAGAGAATTTTCAGAATAAAGAATATGACTTATTTTGGACTTCATGGTTTTTGAGTGCACCAGGGTCTCATGATAGTAACTGAGCAGCTTAGCAGAAGGCGATACTTTGGGCTGTCTGGCAGTGCTTGGAGTCATGGATTCTGTAAGAATCAGGTGACAGCTACAAATGCTCATACCAGGACAATGTGCCTCCACCCAGAGTTTCACATACAGTTTCGAGGGTTCATGGACTCCCTGAAACTCATTTTTAGACCCAAGCACACATAAACTATTTTTATCAGAATACAAAAGCTAAACTCCCTTTCCTTGAATTTTGAAATACAATATTTGACTTTTTACAGGCATAGCTGTAGGGATTTGGAAGAACTGAGTTCACTGTTTCTCAAAATATATTTCTAATTGTTCAGCCTGGTAGGACTAAGAACATGTGAATAGAGTAACAAATGTGGAACAGTAATGGATTCTTCCAATGCCTTGCACATAGTAGGTACAATGAATCTTGTATAAAATAACAAAAAATCCGTCTTAGAATTATGCCGAGGTAGCAGCTCAATTCCAATGTCACAAAAGTAACGTTAGGTAAATACTTATTAAAATAATTCTCTTTATTTTGTCATAAAACAAACTGCTTCACTACTGTCTAATTTTTATAAATAGGATTTTCTTCATATGTGAATTCATTAAAATATACAAAAGAGTTAAAGCACCTATCTACCCTACTTCCATTTCTTGCCTTTATAACATCAGTGTAATGTTTTCCAAAGTAAACAATAGATTATGTTCATGGGTGTATTCAAATAGTTCTGTGAATAATGTTCCTTATGGTTTGTGTTTTAAGGGATATTTTAATTTTGTTTTTTGATTTTTACAATCTCTAAGAAGCTCTTTTCTAAAATCAGTGTTCTCACTGGAGATGATCCAACACATCGACTCAAATGACTGAAAAAACACGATTGGTCCTAACATTGAGCGAAACTATGTGGAAAATTTGTAATGATTTGTAAACATTTTCACACTTATTATGATTCAGATGTGGACTGTGGCCCAGAAAAGATTTGGATTTATTTTGATAGTCCCTGTAATTAGCTCAGCAATGTTTTCCTAAGTTATGATTTCATGCTGACTATTAGAAATTGCACATTGTTGAGATGCCACACGCAAAGAAGGTATGGTGTTATATGGCAACAATTAAAAACACTACAAAGTAAAGTAAACAGGATTTCAAACCAAGAAAACATAAAGTGAATGTGGCATAAATAGAATCGAGAAGGAAAATATCTAGACTTCAGCATTAGATACCATTCTCAGCACATGTCCCAATTTAGTTTTGAACAAGCAGAGCAAAACTAGAGTATGGATGAGGCGCAGGACGTGTGGACTTCGCTCTTGCATCCCTGGCATCAGTCTGAAGATCAAGGACACATGCCTTGACCTAAATGCTACAGAACCCATGTCTTTTCTTCTAGGAGGTGTGGGAAACAGGATCGGCTATTTGGGGGGCCCAGCGCCCAATGAAAATGCAGGATTTCTTGATCAACATTCATCTGAAGAAAAATTCAGGATGACAGCAGCAGTGCATTCAACCAAGCACAGGTCCTGTACCACTGCCAGTCCTGGTGACAGAGCAGGAGAGTAGGAGAGGCACACCTGAATCCTGTCTGTCCCAGTGTTGGCTCCTCCTGGGCTCTGAGGAGATGTTCAGACCAAGCCCTGGGGAATGGTCAGTGCTTTGTTTGGTGCAAGTTTCAAGGCGATTGAGATGACAGGGGCTGCTCCTGCCCGAAATCTATCCTCTAGATAGGTTGTGAGGATTAATGAGTTAATATCAGAAATTGCTAGAGGGCAAATCTTCACTTGCCTAAAAGAGCATAAAATTTTTATTTTGTCTTTTATGCTTTCTGACAATCCCTTCAGTCTGCCACTAGGCTTTTAGTGGAGCGTGTGGAGAATTTAGGACAAGATGATGAATCTTACTCAAGGGCATCTCGATAGCTTTGCAAACTTAATGCAATAATGTAGGTCTTGGGCCCTGTGTCATGGAGTAAACGAAGACAGCAGAAATTCAGATAAAAGAGGCTATAGCTCATTCTATTGTTATTATTTAGGAGACAAATTACAGCAATGAATTTTTTTTAAATCTTAAAATACTTATACCTCTTTTTTTTGCACATTGCACAGCTACCTAATTTTATTTTCAGTAACTACAAAGCTATAAAGATACTCGATGGAGTATTGAAGGCCGTATTTTCTTTTAAACAGTGCATAAAGCATACACTTTGGCCCGTTAAAAGGAAAAGAAGCCACAGCCAGGTTGTGCATCAGGAACCTGGGTAAAGCCCCAAATGAAAGCAGGTGCAACAGCTGGGATGGAAACAAAGTTGCGACATCCTTTGCTTTGGCGTCCACTTGAGAGCCCTGCCCCATTGCCACAGCCCAAGCTGGGTCTGTAGTCTTAGGAACCACTCCAGGGCATCTCCTCTCCCGAGTCCCTAGCAATAAGGTACCAAGGAGGCATTTAACACTTGTACTCCAACACCTGAGCCAAAAAAGATAGGCAGACTGTAGGCAGAGAAAATAGCCAGAGGCACCACGGGGAGAAGGGACAGAGGGAAAGGAGGCCAGAGGGAGCACACCCTCGATGAAGCCAGTAACCACCTGCAGCACCGGTACTGGGGAGCTGCTTTCTTTCCCCGTGTTCCCTTGTGCTGTGTGTCTCCCAGTGTGTGAGTAGAAGCTACAAGGAAGTCTTCCGTCCAAGAAACCTTAGGGGACGGAGGGATTCGGTTCCTGCCCTCCAGGAGCTTTCAGACTGGCAGTGGAGAGCAGGGTATCAAAGATGCCGAAAACGACCAAGAACACTGTAAAGGGATTTGAGGAGGAGACAGAAAGAGGGAGGTTAAGCGCATGTGTGCGTAACTCACGGAGACCCGCGGGTCACTGGGGGCAGCCATGTGGGTGGGGACAGAACCTCTATGGAGAGACAAAGACTTCCTAGGACACTCCGTGAGAATTTGCCACAGGTTTTTAAGTCACACAAACCTCCCCTGTATCTATGGTATATTGTTAGATGACAAAAGCAGGTTGCAGAGAAATGTGCACAGCGCGATCCCATTTTTTCCTTACAAAACGCTGCTAGATCTACGTTTATAGATGTTGTTACATGTTTGTAGAGTTACGTTGGGTACTGGAAAGAGATTTTTAAAAAAGGAGGGCAAAAAGGTAAGTAGGTTCCTAGTGTGATGTAAAGGAACCATATAGAATAACGCAGTTCAATCTACAACATTACCTCAAACGGGTAATCACTGAATGTACCTACAAAAAAGGTCTCCAGGTAACACATTCAAAGACCACACTGATTTGTTTGGGTGATGAGGCTGTGGGTAGTTTTAGTCTTTGTGATTCCTTCTTTGTGTTATTTTAATTTAGTTTTTGCTCTAAGGTAAAATAGCAAAGCAGGCATAAAGGATTTCCCCAAATCTGTGTGGATTTAGTGGTGCCTATGGGTGAACAGCCCGTAATGACAGACCTGCTGGCCACAGAGTCCCCTCCCCCAGCCTCTCAGCTCCCCTCTGTGCTTCTGGAGGGAGAACTGCTCCCCACCACGCTCGCACAGGGCAGAGGCTAGCAGTGGCCGGAAGTCCCTAACCACACACCCTACCCCACGGTAAACAGTACAAACGGTTCAGGCCCCCCTCTGCGAGCTTGGGGAACTGCAACGTGCCTATGCTGTTTGAGGGGGGCGGGGGCAGCGGCCCCTCGGCGCCTGGGGATTGTTGCCTTGCAGGATGGTGAGCCGAGTATCTTTAGATCTTCCAGTTCTTCTGGAGAAGTACAAAATTCAGACTGGTATGTGAACACTCTTCGTTTTTGACGATTGGCACTAAATCACATCTGAAAAGATGCTACGTAAGCCACGACAGACACACGTGCAGTCACATGTCATTGTGCCTGGAAGGGGAAAGGGTCCAATTCAATATTTTGACAAGAGCTCAGGAAAGTTCTGGCAATACTGCTTTTGGGTAATGGTAGGGTGCGGTGGTTAAGGATGGGAAAACTGAACATAAAGGGAATCACAAAGTCACACAGTGGGGGAGAAAGGTAACTGTGGTCCTATAAAAAGACATTGGTGATAACTTCTACTGATTCACCAGTTTTGCTGAGTGTCTATCTTTTCCTAGCTATATATTCTCTCTTAGATCGACAGTTAAAATTGAAGTATGGGGCTCAAACACGGAGAGGGGCACTTCAATAAGGAGTAAAGACATTCTCTCTCCAAACCTAACCACATATGCACATGCATCCCACACAGCCTCAGCATGTAGAAACATGGAGTGTTGTTTTGCTCTTTTTATTACTTAAGAGCCAGGGATAGGAATGAACTGATATAAAATACTATAGTGTGTCATTTCGTGTTCTGAATTCCAGCATAATTCAAACACCTCCCACTAAGATTTGTCATTCTGCCTCTAGGCAGGACTGTTCCTAAAGTGTTCTTGACATCTGAGCACCTGTGGTATTCATTAAGCCCTCCTGGGAATAAGATCTCCTTACAAATACTCAGAAAGTATCTTTCTCTTAAAGAATGAAGTTCTATACCTCCATCAAAAAGATGAAAGTATAACCTTCACTCTGCTATATCTTAAAGGGTAAGAAAAGTAGGTTGGCAACGTAAGGAGTAGAATTAGGTCTGTGCCAGCAAGTATTCAAGAAGTATGCCTTATGTAGCTCATGACTTCATAGCAGCAAAACCCTCCTCCCCACTCTGTGTCTTCAGAAAAGGGGCACAAGAATTCTGGAACATCATACTCTATTAATTTTAAACACTGCTGCAAACTACTGCTTTTAAACATTGAAATATTAAGAATTGTTCTGTACCCAAAACAGATATTCTTATTTTAGAAAGTGCTTCTTCATCAGCTATCACAACATTTTTTTGCAAGGAGCTAGCTAAGAGGGAGTACAGTTTTTTTCTGCATCGCAAGTCTGTCTTCTCTGTTCTGGTTCAAGCCAATAACTCATTTTATGCAGCCACAGACCAAGAATTTTGAAATTTCTGAGTCATCATTCAAACAGCATATTCTCCGTGATCCTGAAGACACAGTTCTTGATAACATATTGATTGCTCTATCCCTAAATGGATATTTCTGGTACATTGCCTGTCTAGCAGGCATATATTCCCACCTATTTGTCTGGGTAATTTCTGGCTTCAGAAGAACATATGGACCATATTCACAACTTCTACCATTTTCAGTGTTTATCTTTATTCCGTCAAATTTCTTAAGAGTTCTTTCCACTTCCCTCTGTCTCTTTATTCTCTTCATTTTCTCTGATTAGTAATTCATTTACGTAAAGTTCCAGTTTTAAAGTTTGTGGAATAGGCACACTCAGGGATAAGAAAAGGGTAAGTCCACAGGCTAAGCTTTTAATCCTTGCTCTGTCATTTAACACTAACAATTCAAAAAGGCATTTAACACACTCTTGCCTGAGATCTCCCACTTACCAAATGCCATGAGGGCAGTTTTCTTCTGCCAGCTTAACAAAAATATAGTGGCAATAAATAATGTACAGGAATTACTTTGAGAGTCTTTGGGAAAATCTGTGTTCTTGACCTCACTCTGCCAACAGCACTGTTTGCAGCCTCTGCCCATCACTCTGGCTGTGGCTTCTCCATCTGAACGATCTGAGTAATAATTCCTTTCTCTACCCATTTCATAGAGATGCCCGAGTCTCAACAGGCAAACGTCACACTTTGAAAAGACAAACACCACTAAGAATTTAAGGCAGTGTGGCCCAGCTGCGGAATAGAAATAGTAATGGTTACCCATGCTCTGTTTGGTGCAGGTACCTGAGCTTTGTGTTAATTACAAGCTCTCTCACCATCTTTGTACTGTCTCTGCAATGTGGGTATAATTATGTGCATTTTTACATGTAGATCAGGAAACTAAAACTCGGTATGTAAAAAACTAATTCAAGGTCACAAACCTTGTAATAAGAGGCAAAACCAGAATTTGAACCTAGTTTTTGAGTATTTTTTTTACCTTAACAAACGATGGCTATTTAGTTATCTATGTTTATGGATACATATCCATAGCTATGTTTGCACAATTGACTTTTATTATAAAAATTTTGGAATATATAGCAATCTGATCTAAATTTCTGAATGTCACCTGTTCATGCATCAAAGAAGATGATAATGCTCAAAATGGCTTTAGGGCCAAATAAAGTAGCTAAGCATGGTTTCTTTTTTTATTATTATTTTATTATGTTATGTTAATCACCATACATTACATCTTTAGTTTTTGATGTAGAGTTCCATGATTCATTTTTTGTGCATAACACCCAGTGCTCCATGCAGTACGTGCCCTCTTTAATACCCATCACCAGGCTAACCCATCCCCCTACCCTCCTCCCCTCT
>NW_027397131.1:2917271-3027156 GCF_003265705.2 Callorhinus ursinus
TATCACCCAGCTGCCCCATCCCTCCCACCTCCCACCACTCCAGCAACCCTCAGTTTGTTTCCTGAGATTAAAAATTCCTCATATCAGTGAGATCATATGATACATGTCTTTCTCTGATTGACTTATTTCGCTCAGCATTATACCCTCCAGTTCCATCCACATCATTGCAAAAGGCAAGATTTCATTCCTTTTGATGGCTGTATAATATTCCATTGTGTGTGTGTGTGTGTGTGTGTGTGTGTGTGTGTGTGTGTGTGTGTGTATACCACATCTTTTTTATCCATTCATCTGTCGATGGACATCTTGGCTCTTTCCATAGCTTGGCTATTGTGGACATTGCTCTGAGCGTGGTTTCTAAACTGGCTTTAAATATAGATGCCACAAGGGAGTCTATGCTATAGTTAATCGATAGCAATTAGAAAGCAAATCACCAGGGGCCAGAGTTCATTAGGGGTAGCTTAGAAAAGACATAAGGGAACACTTTGGGGTGATGGCAATATTCTATATCTTAATTATAGTGCTGATTGCACAGATGTATACATGTATCAGAGCTCATTAATCTCTATACCTAAAATGGGAATATTTTACTCTTGATAAATTATGTCTCAATACACTTGATTTTGAAAGACAGTTGCCATCATTCATTTGCAAGTTATTAATCTATATGTCTCATACTCCTCTGTGAAAATGGGGACACTAATTGTGCCACCTTCAAAATGTTGGGGAGCATCAAATAAAATACACCATATAAAGAGCTTACTATCATACTTGTTCATAGGAAGTACTCAACATATGCTTATTCAACAAAAGTCTGCATCAGACAGCATTCTAGGAATAGGAGAATCAGTGGTACATAAGAGAAAGCATCTGCCTCACAGAGCTTATCCTTCAGACTGGGCAAGGCAGACACCAAGCAAGTCGACAAAGAAATGACCAAGACACAGTCAAATAGCAGTAAGAACTATGAAGCCAGGATGTGAGTGTGTGGCCATGAGAATGGTGGCCATTTCCCTGAGCGGTCAGCGAAGAATCCTGTGAAGTGTCACTTCAAACCAGGCATGGATAATATTAAGGAGCTAGCCACAGGAAATGATGGAGACCAATGTTCCTGGCAAAGGGGACAGAATGTGCAAAGGAGCCAAAGAGGGAGCAAGGTTCTAGTGAAGGGACCAAAGGCTGGGGAGACAAGTGGGGTGTGCATCTGGAAAGCACAGCAGCAGGGCTACTCATCTGCCGTGGGGGAGGACACTGGAGGAAGGTGAGCAGGGAACAATGTGCTCTGATTGACTTTTAGAACAATTTATTTGACTTTTGTGTAAAGTGTGGATTCCCAAGGGTGAGAGAAGCAACAGGTGAGAAGTGATGGTGCTTGGACGAGGGGTGGGAATGAGAGATGGTGAAACTTGGCCAGACTTGGGATCTATTTGGAGCCGAGAAAACAGGGCTGCCAAGAGTTTGGATGTGGCAAGGGAAAGATAAGTTGTCTTTCGGCTTAAACAACTAGGTGCTATTTACTGCCTTGACATTTACTGATATTTTATTATAATAATTTTTTCTGAGAAGCCATTTGGTGAGCTGTTAGGTATTATATCAGAAGGCATTTCTGGGCTAATTACTGATATTAAAGTGACTGTGGGCTAAGTGCTAGTTTGGGGTCCAACTCTTAGGTTTAAGTCTTAAATTGTCTATTAGGTAATTAAATACTTATGCTGGAAGCATTTCTGAAATCAGAAGGGCACTTGGGTTTGTGTGTGTGCGTGCATGCAAGTGTGAATGTCTTGTTCACACAGAGTGGGTTCTTTAGGCTACCGAGCTCTGCTTGCAGGACTGACATTCAAGGGCAGAGCCTAGAATTTTCAAGAGGGACCTCGAAGTCGCCCCTTACTTCACCCGTACCATCCTCCACTCTGCATAATCTTCATGAAGCTTAGACTTTGTCCATCTCTGGTTCCCTCATTGCAGCTTTATGGTCTGAAACCACGTAGACTCCCACCAGTCTTCTTCAGTATCTCTGGAGTGGCAAGTGGGAAGGTGTCCAAGACACTCCTATAGTTTTAGCTCACAGTTTAGAGTTCAAAGGCTGATGCTTAATTTTCTCCCTTCAGTGGGGAGGTTCAGAGACAACAGCACATTAATTGATGAGCAGAACTTTCTCTCCTGCCTCCACCTCCTTCTTCCTTCACTGTTCTCCCTGCTTCCCTCTGCTGTGTTCTCCCCTCTGGGATCCACTGGAAGTTTCACTCAGTGTGAAGAACTCTATTCTGGGATGAATCAATGAGCCAATGCCCCCGGGGCTAACTGACAACTGATAGAACCTTTAATTCAATAATAATAAAATAAAGTCATTGCCCTCCATTGAGCACATACTACCTGCCAGGGCTTTATAGGAATTCTCTCTCTTAATCCTTCCAGCAAATTTAGAAGCTCTCTTGTACAAACCTGTAAGGCTCTTTTATTTTCCACTTCTAAAGGTTGAATACACAGGCTCAGAGAGTAAAGTAATTTGCCCAAGGCCGCCCAGCCAGTAAATGACAGAATTGGGACTTCAACTCAGGTTTGTCTGGCTCCACGTTCCAAATTTATAACTGCTAAGCTATAGGGCCTCACTCTACCTAAAACTTTGAGGAAGGGGCTGTTACAGCAAGACTCCCCAGAATCTTGGCTGATTACTAAATCTCCACTGTGATGCTGACCATGAAGCTTGGAGAACATTACCACAAACATGACAGCTGCTGTCTTAATTAAAGGCCAGGTTTTCCTTGTTACTTACATAGAAGGATCTGTTTGTTATATTTTTGGCCTTTTATCAAGGCATAGAAAAGAGCATCACCTTCATTTTCAGACTCAAAGTACCCTGATTTTCTCTGGATAGGCTTTTTTTTTTTTTTTTGGTAAAAATGCACCTTTAACCCATTGGTATTCATTCACTAAAAAACAGTGCAAGATTATTAACTCTGAAATTTTACATGGCCCCACATCTCAGTCATACTGAATACTTGTACTACTTCCTGTCCTTATATGACAGAGTTCAGACACATGATATTCAGCAAGTAAGTTCAAACAGAGGCATTGTTGATGGACAAAAGCACAAAAAACTATTTTTCAGTTTCCTGTTGCTTTAAGATCCGGCCAGAATTTGTGAAGGAAAACCACACATGCACGCGCACACACACACACACACACACACACACGAGAGAGAGAGAGAGAGAGAGAGAGAGAGAGAGAGAGAGAGAAAAGACAAAGAGAGCAGAGACAGAGGGGGTGGGGAGAAAGAACACATTTGAAAGCAGGAAGTACTAGAAATACTGTTTAAAGGCATGATCTCAGGAGATTTCTACTCCCACTTTAGCAGGATGAAATATTGGGTTTATGCAGATAATCAAACATTGGAAGCTGACACTAGAACCAGTCCAAACACAACCTGCAATTCTTCCATTGCTCCTTGCAAACTTTATTTGCAGGAATGAGGGGCCAAAAATGATTGCCTCTCCTATGACAATTTGCTATTCAGAGACTATGTCTTTATGTGACTCAGACGTGCTTCATTCGAGTGATGGAGAAGTGAAAGTCTGAACCACAGATTGCTAACAAAGCGATGCAGATGAATCTATTAAAGTGTATCTCCTCACTGTTTTGTTTTTGACTTCCAATTGGCACTTTTTCTTGCGTCTCAGCTTTGAAACTCGAGAATAAAACGCCTCTGGAAACAAAGCAAAGCGAGCTGAAGTGTGTGTGTTACACAGAATACTGAGAGCGATGTTTGTGCCGCACACAGCTACAGCTGTCACCGATTTTTCATCTACAGAGAGGTCAGCCAGACAAAAAGACCCAAGACAACACATTCAGTAGCATCTTTGTTCTCCTCTCCGTCTAGAAAAAGGAACTTGTAGTGACTCCCAATTATGGTCAACGCAATTTTTCAGCACATCATTGGTTTGGATATTAATTGTTGGTCAGATGGGGGAGTTCTTTTAAGCTCCTCAAATAAAATAAATGTAGTTTTCATAAAAGGTGTTAACCCAGAAGCTCCAGAGACTTAACTCTCCATGCTGGAGACTGATTGGTTTACCTCCAGATTGCTTTGTGGGGATATGAATTCAAAATGATTTTCAATCAGAAAGAGTTGCTCTATTGTTCAGAGTTTGATCACATAGGTTATTACTGAGATCCTTTGCTCTACCTCGCTTATCTTCCTTAAAGCTTGCCCTGTTGCTTTCCACATCAAATGGCTGGATGGGGTCAATCTCCTACTTATTAGATGCCTAAGAAACAGTTACTACTCTGAGATTTAGGGATTGTTCAACCATCAGTGCTATCCATCTCCTTCTAATTATTTGTGGCTATTCAAATGTAAACTTCTGCACTTTTTTCTATTAATATTAACCATAACACAAGCTAAATAAAAAATTATGGAGCTTTTAATCTTGGTTCTCAAATTTTGTGCTTTTAATGACATGATTTGGAAAGCATTTCCTTCTTTCTTGAAGCACTCTACATGATAAGAATGTTTATTTTGGGTGATTAAACAAAAGGAGAGTGCCAACCTCATTTCTTCCAGGAGACGATTATGTTTTTTAACGTTGAACTTCAGCTTGAATGAAACTCAGTGTCTCCTCCCCTTTCTTCCTGAAAGGTTGTTTTATGTGCTCTCTACTTCCAGAGTATTCAATTTTATGAAAAGTACTAAGGGAAGGAATTGCACACCATTGTACCGGGACCAATGCAAAACAGTATTTTCCTTGAGTTACTATTTACCTTTCTCTCTCTATTGCTCGTGTGGTTATGTCCTGAATGGAACGAGGTAACGCAAGCCTTCACAGATCTCAAAATCTGTAATTAAGAACTGTATCTAACAAGAGTTTTTTTCCTACTGACAAAAAAAAATGTCATTTTAAAAAGGAGTATTACTGGAAGAGTGATAAAAATAGGCAAAAGGGCAAAAACTGTTCCCTCTCTTCTTCATGGCCGAATACAAAGTGGGGTTTTTTTGGGGGGGTGGGTTTTTTTGGATAAGTACTTACAATGACTACACTGTTGACTTGGCATGCAGATCAAAAGACTGACAGATTTAATTCATGTTTCTGTGCTATCCAAACAATGACATGTATGAGCCAATCTGTGCTGCTTTCAGCAAGTAATTGAAGGTAGCACACAGACTTTAAAAGATCAGTGGTGCCCAACTGAACTGTTCAACAAAAAGAGATCCGACAGCGCATATTCTCTTTTTCTGTTTTGTTGGGATTCCGCTTTGCCTGCCCTCTGCCCTGCCCTTACTCTCCTGGAATTAATAGCGACTGATAGCCTGTGCATTGTGTCAACAGAAATGGACACACACGCACCACATATTAACTCACTTGTCTGCTGCTGGGTGAAGAGATAAGCTCCAAGAGTGCACAAGAATAATCTGAAGACGTTTGGAAGTTAACCACAAGAAATCACTGTTTGCATAAGCTTCTATTACACAGGCAGCTTTTGCTCTATAATGCTGGGATGTGTCTGGGTAGTAAGGTAATAAATTCATCCTCAAATGTATAAAGGATGACCCTGTAGGATTTTGACATGACATTTTCTGTGGATCTAACTTGGTTGGAAACTACAGGCAGCATTTTTCTCCAGTAATTTGTGTACTTGATGTATTTTTTTTTTCAAATTGCGTAGTGCCAGCAATTTGGTTTTTAAATACAATAGTCTTTTGAAAAGTACTGAAGAAAATGAATAGAAAATCACCAGCATCATAGCAAATTATCCTAGGTCAACACATAATGCCTCCATTTTCCAGATGTCTCAATTCAGGCAGCTACTTTGGGCATTTTTGTCTAAGGATGCTTATAAGTATTCCAAGTTTAATAATACATTTTCTGTTGTGTGTTACCCTGGGCTAACATCATTGCATGTGTATCTTCCACAATAAGGTTCCAAAAGAAATGGATTTAAAACAATGTGCCTGGAGGCAGTGCTTTTGCTTGAATGTTTCCAATGAATTCTTTGTTCAGAATCCTTGCCTCTACTTTAGGGTCATGGATAATTTCTCATGATTCTGTCTCAATTAATTATAAAACTATAATTGTTTTATACTGAAAGATGTTAAAATATAATTTCCACGTTTTTTTAATGCCCAGAGTTTAAACATTTGGAAGTCATCAACACCATGATAATTAATTGGCAAATTGTTTTAGAATATTGAGTCTAAAAAGAGTTACATAAACAATGCTGGCTGTCTTAAAAAGAGTTACAGAAACAATGCTGGCTCCTTGTAGAAAAAAATTAGAAGTATCAAATAAGCAAAAGCAACAAAAGGTATCTGTAATACTTATACTCCAAAAGAATTAGTATTATTATCGTTTGGATTATATCCTTTCAAACTTTAAAAATTAATATTATGTCCATTCTTTCAGGAAGTAAATGGGAAACTTGATCCATTAGTCATTGTGGAGATATATATATAAGATTTAATATAATATTTTTCTCTCCCATAGAGTTGTGCAGAGTACTTTGTTTGATAAGTCTTTTTCTCTGCATTGGGTTTCTTCTGTGAGTTTCTTAGAATTTCAAGTTTTTGAGTAGGAAGATATGGCCTATGCATGTCTATTGTAGTACAAGTGGTTTGTTATATTATCAGGACCACATGGGCTGGTCACAGAGAGAAATTGACAAAGAGAAGTATTTCCTACAAGCTTGAACAGAAAGGTGAAATATTTGAAAACCAGGGAGGTGAGGGATAGCAAAAGAAATTTGGTATGTTTAGTTGGTGAAGGGGCTTAAGACAAATTGGATAACTGTCTTTTTATCTGCATAGTAGCCCTATGGAATATACTTCATGAGTGCTGGTTTGGTCCATTTGGGCTGCTATCATAAAAATAGCATCAACTGGGTGATTTAAACAAGAAGCAGTTCTTTCTCACAGCTCTGGAAGCTGGAATTCAGAGACCACAGTGCCAACATGGTGGGTTCCTGGTGAAGCCTCTCTTCCTGGTTTATAGAAGTCCATCTTGTACCCTTATTTGGTAGAGAGAGAGAAAGGAAGCAAACTCTCTCCTGTGTCTTCTCATAAGGGCCAGCCCAAGGGTCCCATCATAAGGGTTCCCTCCTCATGACCTAATTACCTTGCAAAGTCCCCATCTCCAAATACCATCACATTGGGGATAAGAGTTTCAACATACGAATCTGGGGGGGGGGGACACAACCAGTCCATAGCAAGTGCTATAGAAAAGAAAGAAAAACAAAACGAGGCTCCAACGTGATTCCCTCAAAGGAGGTTTGGGATCCTACTGAAAAGGAAGAAGGAACCAGCAACTAGAAATATGCAGCAGTGCTACCAGCTGTGTTTAAAATCCTGAAACCCCAACCACTGAAGGTGACCAAAGGGATGCTGAATGGTTATTGGCCGGGGATGCTGGATAAAGGTTAGCTACATGGGGAGAAATGTCAGACTATGTGAGAAACTCCTTCTTCTCCAGAACCATCATTCCTTCATGCCAGGCAATACAAAAGGGCCCAACTCCATAAGGATAAGGTTGTTTGTATACATCATGTTGAAACTAAATGACATCTGAAAGAAAACTAAGAGTAAAAGCAGAATCAGCTCCGGTTTATACATCTATTTGGATAAAACTTCCAATTATCAAAATACCAGCCCCTCTTTTGCTATACCAGTTGTAAGTGGTACTTGCAATTCTAGAAAACTAAGATCTATAGGCTTCGAAGACATTAATGGAAAATGTCAGGGTCTTGGCTTTGGTGGCATGGCTTCCGTATCCCACCTCAGAAAAGGAAACCATGAGGAAGCCTAAGGAAGCAGGGAGTTGTGTGTAACACACTTGATTAAGTGAACTGTATTCCTTTCTTTCTGTGCAGAGTCTAATCAGTTAGTCTGTATATGAAAGCATTGCAATAATATAGTCCAGAAGCAAGCAAACATAATTCACTACTTTGGCAACAAACCAAACCGATAGGGAATGAAGCACAGAGATAATTCGTAGGTGGTAGAATAATAGCATAACCCGGGATGACTTTATGTTATTCCAGAGACAGAACAGGGTTGAACATTATTCCTAAATACTGCAATATCTGCAAAGGTGAGATGATCATTATAAATCAGAATGTTACAAAGAGAAGAAAAGAGCTGTAGCTAGAGACAGATGCTCCAATTAGCAAGATACCCATTTCCAAATTATTATGTTTTCAAATAAATTCTGACATGCAATTTCAGAACATTGGAAAATAATACTAAACCAACCCAAGTAGAAACAGGAAGTAAATCTTGGCAGAGCTGTACACCCTCAACATATTACTAATAATTCATCCCATTGCTGGGGGTGGGGCGGGTAGGGATGAACAGAATGATTTTAAAAATCAACATTTAACTTGAGATGGTTTTCCCAAACTTGGAGTTACAAATCAAAACTGGCAAAGTCAGAAAAAAATCATGTAATTACTAAAGCAGATAGTTCAGCCAGATAGTTTAAATTGATCTATAAGGACCCTCATGTTCCGAAGTATCAAATATAGCTGAAAAGTCTTATGAGCTTAATTTTACCCTCTGGTACATGGTATGCATCATTACGCATCTCAAAAAATCTATACTGTTCTTACATGCAGACATAAAATTCTGTTTTCTTTTCAATAAGTCCATTCACGCTATCCTACTGGGACCAATGTAGGCCCATAAAAATATTAACCCCACTCCCACCCTTGCCAGCCCCCAATATACAAGCCAGTTTTTCAGAGAGAAAGGGGACATGGTGATGCATGTACTGATTTCAAAAAGCCGATCTCTTGATAAAGTAGAAGAAAGAAAGAGGAGGAGTAGTTTAATGCTTTTCAAAGTACTATCCAATGTAAGAATCATTTGTGTCATGTCCTACTAAAGCAGTTTTCTAGAACCATCCAAGCCCTATAAAATAAGATTCTGTGGGGGCTGGACCTGCATTTTAAATACTCCCTAGGGATTTTGGTACACTATCTTGTGAGTCTCATTGGCTTAAGTGGAAGTGTGGGGGTTCTCCTCCCATCATCCTCCATAACCTCTAGAATTTGTGGGTGTTGTAAAATCAGTATTAAGGAATGAATGCTAGGCATAAAATAAAAAGCCAAGGGAGATGGGATGAAGACAAAATACATGAAGAATGACAAGTTTGAAGATCAAATAATTTGAAGTCTGAATGTCTGACTACAGACTAATGTATGACATATGTAGACATAAGCTATTGAAATCAAAAGCAATGGTTTGGGGATAGAGTGAGGGAAGGATATAAAATGGCTGTGTTCCTAAGCTGTCATTTATGTCAGCCTGTTGCTTGTCAGTGGAAATAAGCTGAGAATCCCCTTTGTATAACACAGTGATGAATCTTGGAAATTCTTACAAGCATGTTTAAGTGCCATTTACAACTCAGCTGAAGCTTTCCTGTTGGAGTTCAGTTTATACAGCTGTTGCCAATGTGATATTAATAAAGATGTTTTATGCCAGGCAATATTTGAAACCTTTAGATGTATTATCTCAATTAATCTTTTCCACACTTCTCTTAGGTAGATGCTATTAATCTTCCTGTTTTACAGATGAGGACACTGAGGCCCAGAGAAGTTGGATAGTTTGCATAAGGTTTCAGTTACTCAACAGCAGAACCAGGCTTTAAACAGAATACCAACTTCGGAGCCTGAGTTTTAAACCAGGGCATTATTCTGCCTCAAACTGTGGGACCACATTATATAGTAGGGATCAGCAAACTTTTTTCCATAAAAGGCCAGGTAGTAAATATTTTAGGTTTTGTGGGCCATACATTCTCCACTATTGTAACATGAAGGTCATAGAGGAACCGTATATCAATGGAATGACCATGTTCTAATAAAACTTTATTTACAAAAATAGATGGCAGGCTGTGGTTTGTTGTTCTACAGCGTTTTTTAAATGGCCCCCATTCATCGTGATGGAAAAGAACTACAAGTTTCTATTTTTAAGGGAAGGCTTCTGTGAATAAAGATTTTACATTCTCTTCTGGTGTATTTGAAAATTTCTGCCCCTACCTATGGCCAAGAGGCAAAAGGGCATGCGTTTAGAGACGTCCCAAAGTGATGTGCTTGCTTTGAAGTGGTCTCACTGTCTCACCTAGCTACTCCTATGATGAGAAACATGGATTTATGAAATAGCCAGGTGGTCTCAAGGGGTGGAACTTTCTAGAAGGGAGACATCTTGCACTGGGAGAATGTACCTCACTCGGGAGAGTATCACGAGTGATGCAGGCTTCTTTATCTCCATACTTTAAACCAATGGGGTGTCCAGACCAGACAACACCAACAGTTCTGAGGACTACACTGGTGTATGTGCCATAAGTTTTGGTGTTTTGGTGCTTTTGTTTTGTTTTGTTTTGTTTTGCTTTGTAAGCACATATCCTAATTCAATATTGATTGAAAACATTTGCTTCCTATTTCATCAAAATGAGGAGACCTTTCCAGGCTAAACTCTTTCAGATGGCCTGTTAATGAGCGACTTGTAAATAATAAATATTATTGATAGTGGCTTTTGGAAACCTCTAAACACTCTAGAATTTGGTTTCTCTCCATCTGTAAATTGGGACTATGACAGTTGCCATTCTCCACAGAACTGGGAAGGCTGAATAAGGAAGTAGAACCAAAAAGCCTAGATAAGTTCAGAGAGCTAAAGAACTCTTGTTGGTAAGGGTATTGTTCTGATCTTTTGGGAGTCATAATACTGGACAGTATTTTCAACTATTCATAAAAATTTAATTTGTTACAGTCATTGTAGATGGAACTGTCTGAGGGTGAATCTATATGCACTGTAAAAGGGGAGTGAAGGCCTTCAGGCACACTGTGAAATATGGCAGCAGTGGATGTTGGCATGGAATCCGAATGCCTCACAGTGATAATTGCCACTTTTTTAAAATGCAAATGCTTATCCATGTTTTTTAAGAAAATAACGTAAAAGAAGGAGTACGTTAGTTGTCAGTCTAACAAAATGGAAGAAGCTGGAAAGGAGTTGGCAGAGAGAATGATCTCTTTCCCCTGCTTTTTACAGTCTTTGCTTTGGGAAACTTTAGCATTTCTGTGAATAAGGCATGGATTGTTCTAGTGACCAGCAACTACTTGGTGATATTGGGGAGATTGACATCCACATTAAAAGCAAAAACAAAAACAAAAACAAAAAACAGATGAGATTTACATAGCTCCTTGAGGTGTCCACAAATTAAGTTTATAGCTAAGCAAATTGAGGAATGTTTACTTATATGAATTTTGAGCTTTTTCTTTCTTTCTTCCTTTCTTTTTTTTTTTTTTTGGAGGAGGTTGGATTGATGAAGGTGAACTAGATATAATCAAGAATAATGCAGAGGGTGATGGGACCCTGGTTGTTCAATAACAAACCCACTAAAATGTTATGAATAATCCAAAATTTGGAAATCTTATTACAGTCTCTATTTATTGAGCACTTAGCCTATGTCAGGAACTGTGATAATGGCATTACAAAAGTATTTTATTTATCTCACTCCATCTCTCTGAAGGAGGCAATTTTACTTTCCACATTTTTACAGATGAGGAAAATGGCCAGAGGCATTCAGCTCATACGTGGGATTTTAACCCAGATTTGTCTGATGCCAAAAGCTATAGCACTTAATCACGAGTTAGAAAAAAATACAGGGATGACTGAGAACTAAGCTTGCTTTATGCAGAAGTATAACTAAGGGAAAAGAGCTCACGGGTAACATTGATGATATAATTAAAATAGAGAAGACAGTATTTTTCTTTTCTTTGGAGAAGGACCACAAAGAGATCATGAGTGGAAGATACCTTCCCAGCTGAGGTCCCCAAACCAGTGTAAATGTCTCCTCTTCAGACCTTCCTTTGCCTCTTTATTGAAAGGAGCATCCGCTCATTATTTTTTCTCCTAGCATTCTGCTCCTATCATATGACCTGTCAGAATTTGAAAATTTTCATTTATATATACAGGAATCCCTCTGCCCCAGCATTTATAAAGTTCATGTTACACCACTTCACTGTTACAAAAAAAAATCTACATTAGTACCTGTTTTCACTAGCTAAAGGAATCTGAAGAGGATTTTCACTTTATTTATTTATTTATTTATTTATTTATTTACTTACTTACTTACTTATTTATTTGATAGCAGCGGGGCAGGGTTGGGGGGAGAGGTAGGAAGGGCCAGAGGGAGAATGAGAGAGAATCTCAAGCAGGCTCCATGCCCAGTGTAGAACCCCATGCAGGGCTCCATCTCATGACCCTGAGATCATGACCTGGGCCAAAATTAAGAGTCAGGTATTTAATTGACTGAGTCACCTAGACACCCCAAGGATTTTCACTTTTATGAAAAAAGGCAAAAAGTGAAAATAACAATCAGTGTTTGTTTTGCAGCAAGCTGTTCTAGAGGCCACACGCCCCGAGCAGCAAGGGTGGCCCCACCAAGCTCCTTCCCTGGGAACTACACTCAGCATCTCAGCATCAAGCCACCATAGCTTTGAACTATCTCTGAGCATCTGTGCTTTACCTTGACTTATTTTGTGTATCTTTTAGCAAAATGTGTTCTACATTATCTGAAAAGCCCAAGAAAGGTTATTTTTGGGATTTGGGAATGCTCAACATTTTTTTCCACATAAATTAATGGTAATTGTTTCTTTGCTTTATGCCATTTCAGCTTAAGAAATGTTTCAGAGGAATGTTCTACTTTTGGAAAGCAGGGAATACTTGTATATTTGTTTCATGTTTATTCTGTTCATTACACTATGAGCTCTGTGAGTACTGGTCCCCCATTGTATCCCTAACACCACGTCATAATGCCAAGCATATAGTAAGCACACCAAAACCAATAGTAATAAAAAAGCTTTATTGAGTGCTTACTATGTGCTAGGTGCTGTTCCAAACATTTCCCATGTATTATCTCATTTAACTCTTCCCATGAGTCTCTGCTCCGATTATACTGAGGGAGGTAGTGAACATGCTCTGTGTGGGTTCTTTTGTCCATCACAATTCTTTTCAATCCTTGTCTTATAGCTCCACTGTCTGCCATTTCAATGTGTTTTCTTTAGCAAGCCCACCACAAAGCTATTGTTTATTTATTCTTGATTGTTTGCTTATTTATGATATACATATATTTTTATGTAATATATAATGTAAATATATAATACACACACCACAGTGAGAGTTATCCTTTCTCTCGTGAAGCTGGGCTACTCTAGTTGGACAAATCTCAGATAATACCAGCCATGAGGCTGAATTGAAATCACTTTTCCATACCAGCTAAGAAAGGGAGAAAATTAAGTCAGTTTCTGAGAAAGAATAACATCTAGAAGAATGAATAAAGTCTATTTAATACATATCTATTGAGCTTCTAGTTTATCTATATCCCTGTGCTTGTGAAGAATAGAAGTGAAATTCCAAGCACAGTCATATTATTAAGAAGTTTACAATTTTTGAAATTGTAGAATCATGGCCATTCTTGAGAAAAATCTTTTGGGCAATGAATCTCCTGTCCTTTGAGGCTTGCACAAAAAACATATTTAATCAGCTTTCTGGTAAAAACGATGTGCCAGGAACCATAGTTCATAGCTTGGTAAACACATGCCAAAATAACTCCCCAATGTACATATGGGTGAGAAAGAAGTTTTGATGACTAACAGCAGATGCTTAAAATAACCTCATATTATCTTAGCATTAAATGGGAAAATAGGAGCTGAGCAAGATTCTAGGTTACAAGATCCAGGAGGGATAAGAAGAAAGGCAAAATTTAGCTAAGCGTTAGTTAAAACTGAACTAATTGAAGTACAGAAGGTGAAATTATTCATAGAGTCTTGATCATAGTAAATATTCGATAAACATTTGTTTTGACTGACTTGATTTCAAGATGCTTACAGAAGGAATGGCCTCGTCCACCCACATGTCAGTACAAGTCTTTCACTCAAGCAGAAGGAAAGATTAGCCATTTATTTTTAATCATCCTTGGGAACAAGGCTCATGCAAGAGATTGCTTTATTCTCTTATCTTCCTGCACCATCCCACACTTTAACCATCATAAATCATTTTTCTCCCTTCCTCTATTCTCTGCCCATGGGACCTGTGACTTCCATTCTTAGACACATCTATGCCATATGGGTAAAAGAACAAAGTAAGGAGTCATTTCCTTTATCTGTTTTTGTAAACAGCCCAGGAACAAGTGACAGGAACTAGGGAAGTTTATACAGGAAAATGAATGATGCATTTGAGTGAGAGGGTTATAGAAGGGGGCATGATTGAAGGAGATTAGAGGTACCACCTTAAGTGAGAGCTTAAAGATAAAGTCTGGTTATTAAGAAGTAATAATTGGGATTTTTTTTTCAAATTTAAATTAGTCTGCTTTGATTTTCACTTATTTAAAGAGAACCAATTAAACCAATTAAGGGCATGCCCAAGAGTCTGTAAAAGCCATGAATCTAAGAGTCACATTCCCCCAGTGAAAATGTTTAGTGGTCATGGGTGGATGCTGTGCCAAACAGATATCCCACATCATGTTTCTGACATGTTGACAAGGGGGAAGCCCTGATTATGGGCTTGCCACTCAAGAGCTGATCTTTCTGTCTTCTTAAGATGGAAACCTGGAATGGCAGCTTTTGGAAGAGTTTGATGTTTTGGAATGTGCAGTGGACTAGAGGCAGTGTCTTTGATCATTGGTTTTCAGATGACCCTAGCAGGGCTATCGAGATTTAATTGCTCAAATTGGCTATAGAACAAATAGAAAAGTATGCAGATGGTCATAACCTTCATAGGACCACAAACCTGAATGTTTTCCCCCAGGCAAATGTCACCGCTCTGCACCATAGGATAGATGGAGGAAGGGAGGCAGAGCAACTCCAAGCAGAAGATGCTTCAGCAGGCATCTTTTGCCTACTTGTGGACTCTAGAGGCTAGTAGACCTGGGTTTATTTATTTTTTATTTATTTTTAAAGATTTTATTTATTTATTTGACATAGAGAGAGACCCAGCGAGAGACGGAACACAAGCAGGCGGAGTGGGAGAGGGAGAAGTGAAGCAGGCTTCCCGCTGAGCAGGTAGCCCCATGCAGGGCTCAATCCCAGGACCCTGGGATCATGACCTGAGCCGAAGACAGACGCTCAATGACTGAGCCACCCAGCTGCTCCTAGACCTGGGTTGAAATCCTAGCCCTGCTACTTGCCAGGTCCCTGACTTTATGTAAGTTACTTAACATCTTTGAGCTTCAATTTAGTTTCCTCAGCTCAAATACAGAGATAACATCCATCCTGGTACATCTTGGTATGTGGGCTTATGGTGGGCTTATATTTTGGGTTCTCAATAAATGATAGGAGTACTAGCCATCACTATTTTTATTATTACTATGCTTTCACATAACCTTGAGGTTTTGCCTTGGTATATGCTTCACAAGATTCTGCTGTGGTGGAACTTCGAGTGATGTGTGGATAAAAATAGCCCCAGAGAGATTTTCAATGTAGTCAAATGAGAGCAAAGAAAATTTTAGCAAGAATTTAAGCCCCATCAGTGAGAATGTTCCCAGCTAATTTGGGAACATTTAGTAGCCACAACCACTAAAAATGTTTCTACTGGAAAGGGTAGATAAAAATGTTCAACTGACTGAGAAATACAGCTGTAAATCTAATTTAATATTTTTTAAGGCAGAACTCTTGTCTGGGAAATGACTATCACGTAGACTTTCATAAAGATATAAATTTGTATTATAGTTAAGATACAACATTATAAAGTCAATTAGGCCAGCATTGATATAAAGGGTTATATTGATAGAGTTTTGTCAGTTTCCTCGACTTGAGTATCTTCATTTCCCCTATTTTGAATATACTCTGGTTTATAGTTACTACACTATTCTTATGGGTCAGAGTATATTTTCTTTAAAGTGTTTCTTTTCCCAAGGTTCTGATGTTAGCCAGTGTAACATTAACATAATTTGGATTTCCCCTTTTGCACTTGGTTCCTAAAAATAACATCCAGATGTTGTTTGCATTATAGTCTGATTCTGTTTCAATAAAATTTGGGTATTTCACAATATTTTACTATCAAAAACTTCCTTCACATTTCTTTCAGCTCACAGTGATTTAGATTTTCCCATAATCTATTTGGTTCCAACATAGGGTCATAGCCCTGAAAGGAACTATAGAGGTCATAAATGTCCAGTCCCCCTGTGTTAGAAATAAGGAAACTGAACCTTTGTGAGACCCTGTGACCAATGCTACTAATATAACTAATATGTGGCAAATCTAGGGAGAAACCGCAGATCTCATTTTCTCCAGGCCCCTCCAAGCTTGAATACATGGTTGATGACCAAAATATTTCGAGCTTTTTAAAAAAAAAATTCTTTCGCTTATATACTCTATTCTAAATTTAACCCAGAAAGATGTTTAGAAATCCCTGAGAATAACTGCAAATTAAAGATGTTATATTGTGACTTCTCTTAAAAAATGTAACTTAAAAACAAATCATTATGTTGGTGCCTCTGAATTTGAAACAAACTTGTACTTCTTAAATTTGTGTATTTTTTGAACATTTTAAACAAAGAGGTCAGTTTTTAAGCAATAAGTCTCCATTTAAGTAGTTTCTTGAATGTAAAGTCTGCAAATGAAGAGAAATGAAGTCATTGCTAGATCATATGTCATCAAGGGTCATATGTAGAGCTTTCATACTTTTCTCACTAGGAAAAGAAAGGCTTAAAATTTAATTCATGTGGAAAGGAAAACCTTAAAGAACCAAACCTTTTCTTAAACAAGACCAAAAAGAATATAATTTAGAAAATGCATACAGTAAATGCTAGTGCATAAAAATGCCTTCATTTTAATCACAATCCACCTTTGATTTAACTGGTATTGAAATGAGGAATGCAAAGGCAAGTTTAAAGTGTTTTTTTTTAGGTGGGGTATCTGCCAACTACTAGAATTGAGTAATTATTTTCCCCACAGGACACCTTGGGCTCATTAGAATGTGGCTTAAGATAATCAGTTTCAAAGAAATTCTGATGCCAAGGTAGCATGGAATTTGGTCGTGATACTCTTTTCAGTAACATATTAAACTTTATTTAGAGAAACATATTCCAATTCTGTTTAGCAGGATACGCTACGGATCCTCAGTGAAGAGAGGCGAGGTTTCTTTCCTGCCACCAGCTCAAAAAGTCTACCAAACTTTCCTCTATAGGCTTAGAAGACCCTGATTTAATCATTCATCCATCATCTTCAGTAATAAACTTTTGAATACCCACATGTAAGGGTACTGTGCTTGATATGGAGAACAGAAGTTGATTCTATTTAAATCAATGTTATCCCCAAATGTGTTTAGTAGAATACCATTTTTTTAAGATTTTATTTATTTATTTGAGAGAGAGAGAGTGAGAGACAGAGCACAAGTGGAGGGGGAAGTGCAAAGGGAGAGGGAGAAGCGGACTCCCCACTGAGCAAGGAGTTTGACTTCGGGCTCCATCCCAGGGGCCTGGGATCATGATCTGAGCCAAAGACAGATGCTTAACCAACTGAGCCACCCAGGCGCCCCTAGAATATTAATTTTTTGAGAAAAATAAGTGTGGGAATCTAAAAAAAAAAACAATAATGACAGCTAACATTTAGATATACCATGTGCAAATACTACATTAAACACTTTATATTTCCCATATCATTTCATTTAGTCCTCATGAAAAGTCATAAAAGCAGGTACTATTATATTCTTTTTCAGAGTATCATTGAAGAATAAAAAGTTTAGCTAAGGCATTCTAGATAGCTAAACTACAGTGAACCTGAACTTCAAATGCAGTTTGATTTTATTTTATTTTTTTTTTTTAATCTTTTTTTAAGATTTTATTTATTTTTATTTGAGAGAGAGAGAATGAGAGATAGCACGAGAGGGAAGAGGGTCAGAGGGAGAAGCAGACTCCCTGCTGAGCAGGGAGCCCGATGCGGGACTCGATCCCAGGACTCCAGGATCATGACCTGAGCCGAAGGCAGTCGCTTAACCAACTGAGCCACCCAGGCACCCAAATGCAGTTTGATTTTAGACCTGATACTTTCAACTCTGTAACTCAACAGTGTGTCTAGAGGGCCTCAACAATTATTTTCTATGATTAGCCAGTTTAGTTGATGCTAAATTTTAATGTGAAAGGTGAATTGTTGATATCCATTCTTGGAATCACCTTGAAGCAAATGTTAATGTACCCAAGATTTAGTGTCTTTTAGATGTATTTTATTACATCTGCACTAACTGCAGCATTAATTTGCAATTCAAATTCTGTGATTCTTCTTCCAAAAGGCTTGAATATTAAGGGGGTTACCAAAAGATGGAAGAAGCTGAAAGCAAAACTGTAGTTCATAGAATAGCACCTCAAGGTTCTCATCTCTTTATTGACAGGAGAGTTTCTGCCATGAGTTGGTGATGAAATTTCTAGGGGGTTTGTTCCATGAATTAGTGCCATGGGATATTCTATATTCTGAAGGACTGGAATTACTTGGAACACTGGAGTTGTGAGACATGGATTGCTGATTTGGTCAGCCAAAACCAGGTACTCCTCCAACATCATAAAACATCAGCTCATTGAACACATGTAACAAGACAAAATTTTAGGAATTCAGTGAGGGTAAAGCTTGGCAATATCCAATGTATGATTCCGCCCTTGCACCATTGGTCTGGACTATGGCTGGTTCTAGGCCGTAGACACATTTTCAAACAAATGGGAATTTGAGATATTTGAAGAAACTGAACTAGTTTATTATTAGTCCCTTGCCTCTAAATGGAAGGATAGGTACCAGTAGGAGATTGGGTTGCCTGCAGGAAGACACATCACTGTATAAAATATGATAGGCTGTGTTTTACAGAATGATCTTGCCTTGCTGTTTTTATTATCAAATAAACAGCATGTACATGGAAAATAACTTTTGGGATAACATAGTATATCTTCAATCTTTGGAGATTCACCTTGTTTCTTCACATGGTAAAGATGCTAAAAAGTTTTACTGTCTTGTAAAACAGTGTTTCTCAAGCTTATTTGGCCACATGTTCCCATTTTAAGTAATCATTATTAACATTTAAGTAATCATTATTAACAGAACTAGTATTCTGTGGAAGATGACAATCTTCACATGAGAATAGCCACTCTGGTACAAAAAGTCTCCTTTCCCACATCTCATTAATTTCTTTTTGTTTTCTAATTTTTTATCCTGTGATCTTTTAAACATACATAAGAAGAAAAAAAGAAGAAGAAGAAATGTATAATGGAGTCTACATACCTATCACTTTGATATAACAACTATTTAGATTTGACCCCATTGCTTCACCTATTTTTTGAGATTATTTTTAAAGCAAATCCCAGACATCATAATATGACATCCTTAAATACTTTGGTATGCTATTAAAAACAAACAAACAAACAAACAATAAATAAATAAGAAACGTTCATACATATCTACCATGCCATTATCCCTTCTAATAAAATTAATACTACTTCTTCAATGTTATCAAACACACAGTTGATATTAATTTTTTTCTAAATTGTTCCCCATATGTCTTCATTATGAAGTGTACAATTCAATGGCTTTTATTAAATCAATAGAGTTGTGCATCCACTACCACAATAAATTTAAGAATATTGTCATTAATTGCCCAACACTCCCTATTTTCCTTAGCCATCACACCCAAGTAAGTCTCCACATCTTCCTCGGTCTACAGCAATTACTAATCTAATTTTTGTTTCAGAGATTTTTACCTATTCTGGATGTTTCACACATAGGGAATCATATAATATGTGGTTTTTTGTGCCTGGATTCTTTCATGTAGCATGATGCTTTCAAGGCTCATCCTTGTTGTAGCATGTGTTGGGACTTCATTCTTTTTTATGACTGAATAGTATTCCATTGTGTGGTTAGACCACATATTATTCATCCATGCACCAGGTGAGGGAAATTTGGGTTGTTTCTACTTCTTTGTGATTTCCTTTTTATTTAAAAAACTCTTTTTTATTATGAACAATTTCAAACATGTAAAAAGAGAGAGAATAATGTGATCAACTGCCAAGTAGCATCTCATAGTTTTCGTGTTATCAACTTCTGACCCACCTGGTTTCATCTATGTCTATATTTCAGCATTCCCTTGCTCTCTAGGTTATTTAAAGCAAGTCCTAGACATCACATTTCATTCATAAATGTTTTAGTATGTGTTTGTCAATGTTAAGAATACCTTTTAAAAAATCACCATTATCATTCTTAAAAATATAATAATTCCTTAAGACTATCAGATATATGTTTCACTAATACCTTAATGTTCATCAAGATGCTTGTCTTCATACATTAGATTTGATTTACTTAGTGGATATTGAAATTTGTCAAAGCCAACTGATTTATATTTAGGATCATTTACTGTGCTAGAGGAAAATGCTGCTCCTTTCTTTGGAATTGCAAGACATGAATACTTTCCATGGTTAGAGTTATCACATGCAGAATCTGCTCCTGCTTGTCACTCCCAGGTCCCCCAAAGGCCCTTCCCCAGGTTTAGAGGCACCCAAACCAAGATCTCAGAGATGAGAAATGCTGAGGTCTGACAGAGACAAACTGGGCCAAGTCTCCATGAACTGGAGCAATGGGATATTGATCTGCTGTAGAAACAATCATCTGTCAGCCAGGACTTCTATTTGTATATCCAGGTAATAGAACATAGTCTGGGCCTGAGCCACAGCCATGGAAGTGGAAGAGCAGTATACTAGATTAGATGGGGGAAATTAATGAAATCAAATGCTCCAGGTAGGATATAATCTGCTTTTTCAGGCAGAAAATGGGGACTGATTGATTTTTCTCAATATACACTTATGTTGATGTTTCTTTCTTAACTTTACGTAGAAAAATTGTACTATTTGCCACTGAAATCATAACTTAGTCTTTAAAATAGTTTGTAAAGGCCTCTATAATTCAACACACAAAAATTTGTGTTTATCTAACCTATACAAATAAAGGAACTACTCTTCTCTTACTTTTTGTACTGAATGGTTATAGTAACTGAGAATGTATACTTTGTCCTGCAATAGAGCAATGTGCTTAACTAGTGGTAAATTTATTGAATGTTGTGTGTGTGTGTGTGTTAAAGCGATTACAGAGGACAGGGAAGCTATGACACTGACTGGATACAGACTATCAGCAGTTTATTAATTGGGAGGATTTTGACCTAGAGCAGTGATTTTTAGGCACGTATCTTTTGGTAAATTTTAGGGACAACTGAAAACCTTGGAAATAAACTTTTGTGTGTTTGTCTGGACTTAGGTATTTTGTTTAGTTTTGTTTTTTGGAAGGTCCATAGCTTTCAACAATGTCTCTAAGGAATCTGTGAGACTTCTCCTCTATAATGTTACAAACCAGTGACTTAAGGGTTTGACAAGAGAAGCCAGTGAAGTTCTTTGAAAATGTTTTTTTTTTTTTTCATATGTTTTTATCTGGTCAGAAACTTTAAAAGGCCAGGCATGGATGACTATTTGTTGGATGAATAAATGAATAAAGTAAACAAATGCCTACTTCCCTTTAATTTACTCTCTCTCAGATTTGGGTCAAATCAAATAATGATTATTTATTAATTGCTCTACTGAAGACCCCAATAATACCTTCAGTGTTCAATAGGAGGCATAAGTATAAGGAGAAGACTATATGACCCTTATGGGACTCAACACTTCCAGAGGTCCCATGTTCTTGTAGACCATCACTAATGTGGAAGTGCTTAAGATTTAATGGATAGATTTTAGAGTTACTCTTAAGGATGCAGTTGTGCGGCTCTGTATCCATAGCTGAGGAAAACGCTAGAGATAATTTAAATTCACATGAAAAGAAGGTGTGTTTGGCATGCTGGATACAACTTGGACCCACCTATCCACCCTCCATTAACCTTCTCAGAGAGAGGAACTATTGCAAATGCAGAGTATTTTGTGATCTGGTAAGGTGGATTGTTTGGAGAAACTCAGAATAGAGTCAAATTCTGGAGTGAGCATTTTCTCTGAGATTGTTGTTATTTGTGTAATTCTGTGCTTAATTCTTCTCTTAACTCATTAGGAGGACAGGAGTTTCTGTCCCCCCAAACCAGAGTGTGATGCCATTAAAGACAGTAGAATATAGATAATATCAAGAGATTAACACTGGTCATCTCAGGGGATTGACTGGACTTTTCACATTGACACTGAGAATGTTTCTCAACCTTAATCCCTTTACTATTTATAAAAAACAATTGTGCCCAGGACGTCTGGCATGTTGATGAGGCAGTTCACCCAGTCACAGAGGTGCTATGATCCACAACACAATCCTGAGAGAACATGTAACTACAAATTTGGGCAGGAAGACAAGATGAATTCAAACCACACTGTAGTTTTCCTTCACTAGACTGTCAGCATTTGGTCACAATACTTATCGGAGAAGTGACCAGTGTTCTTAAGGGCCCTTATGGGTGGCAAGATAGAGCTACATCTTATTTGAAAAAAGCGGTTTAAAAACAAAGGAATAATCTTTCCTGAGTGCCCGCCTCAATTTGCATTTTGGAACCAAGAAAAGGAAAATTCATTTAAAATAGATTATCTGATGACAAGGAGTCAGACTTATGAAAAGAATATTTAAGCTTTATACCAATGGAAGGAAGAATAAAATACATTTCTTACTAGAGCATAATCTTTGTGAAATTAAACATTTATAATGATCATACTCCAAACATGTCAAGAGGCCCTGTAATAACAATGAGGTCATAAGTAGAAAAGACAGGAAACATGATCTCATCAAAGAGGATATATACATAATCATACATATATATGCGTTTGTAATACTTTGGAAACGTTTTGCCCTACAAAATTAATGAATTAATTTTATTATCATGTAGATAAGTAAGATGGATATTAAGAAAATATTAGTTCCAAATTATTCCCGAACAAAATCAAGGTAAAATATTTAGTTCAACTATACTGTGAATTTCACAGATGTCCAGTAGAATTTTGCTGAAAATGATGATAAAATATTGCCTTAATACATTTTAGGGAAATTTGGATTTGGCACTTTCTTTTGAAACTAAATTCAGCCCCCTAAAATTCTGTTTTCTGCTTATATTTAGATATGTCTTCATAAATGTGGCTGCCAGAGAAAGTATAATAAACACAGAAATCAAGTCAAGTATAGTGTGTTGGAAAAAAACAGTTGACTAGGATTTAGGCATCCTAGATATTTATTTTTCTTCTACAGCTGAACTAGCAGTGTGCCCTTGGTCAGCAGCTTAATCCCTTTGAACCTGGATTGTCTGAGTTATATAGTGAATTGGTTAGACTAGATTTTTAAAGTGTCCTTTAGTTCTAACAAAAATAGAATTATAAATTGCTCTGTGAGTTAAATCAACATTGCCAATCTGGTTAATTCTGAGTCTCCAACCCCTTTAAAATGGAGAATAGTTTATGTGAATTTTACAAAAAATTGATTCATCTCTTCTCCTTTCCACTTTGCCTTTGAACACACAGTCTCAGATTTTTCGTCTGTATGGTGGCATTGTGGGCTGATTTATTTTTCTGAAGACCTTTTACTCTGATTGTTTGATAAGAAACAATACAGTTTTTTCAAAGGTATTGAGTTATTCCCTTGGTTTGTATTAGGGTAGATAAGTCCTTTGAGTTTTTAAATGAGTTTACATTTTCATTCCATCTCTTTGATTCAAGTTTGAAGGGATTCTATTTTGGCTATTTTATCTCTCTGCCCCTAGGAAAGCCAGACTTTAAGTTATCCCCAAGGTATCACTGGCCACGTTCCACACCATCTGTAATGTATAAATATATTCAGTTATTCAGTATATTCCAACTTAGCTCGCTCTAGTAATTTTATATTATTGGAGTCTTTGAGGAGAAAAGCATTCATTCTCTACTGATTTATTCCTGACTCTTAGTCCTGAACTTTTGATTCAGCTGACAAGTAATCTAATACAGAAACACAACCCTAAAATTTTTCACAAAGAGTTAAGTAACAGAGAGTTCTGGAGCCCATTCATTGTCTTTATTGCAGTTGACTGGCTGAATACATTTGAGCATCCTTGGCAGATTCCAGATTTGAATTTAGGAGACTTAAAGCAGGTCAAATTATTCTCAATAAAGGGTGCTTGTCTTTGGGGCTCCTTCTTGACATGGTGTCCCATTAGTTGCCTTGACTATTTCTTCTTTATTTAAAATTTCCCCTTTTCTTTTCCTATCACTATAGTGAAAGAAAACACACCTCCCCCCAACTGGTGTATGGTTCTTTCAATGTGAATTTTTTGGACTTTCATACATGCACAGCTCCACATAAATTCTTGGTCATATACAGTGTGTATATGACCTCTCGTAGAGTGAACTCTTAGGGAAAAAGTACAATGGAGAACAGGGCTGTGGAAAACATCAATGATGGTAAGACTGACAAGAATTTTAGTACCAGCTCTCCCACTACTAGTTATATGACCTTCAAGGATGACCTTTAAGGATGTCATCTTTTTCCACATCAGATTTTGTCATCTGTAAAATGGGACACTTTCTATAAAGATTCAATTTTATTACTCTAAAATTTACTGGGCAAGTAGGCTTTCCATAATTAGATGTTATTTTTAAAGCTCTTTATGTATTTACACTGTGCTTGCCTTTGGAAAAGACATAGAAAACTCATAAGGTATGACTATCTTTGGGAATTTATGATTTAGTTGAAGTGCAAAGTTTGCTGAGATAGATTGCAGGAGGCTTCATACACCATCCATTCATTCTTTCATTCATTTACTAACTCATTGATTCAACAGCTGCTTCTTATATGCCAAATACTATCAATGAGAAGAAGCACTTGGCTAGAGTCTATGACAATATACAATTATAATGGATTTTTTACCACTAGATATAGCACAGTTGGCACATTAGAATGGTTCTGACGACACCGTGGCTTCAGATTGCCTGGGTTAGAATCTCAACTCTATCAGGAACTATCTGGGTAATTCTGGGAAGGTTATTTGTGACTGCTTTGAGCCTCAATATCCTCAACTGCAAAATGAGATAATAATCATATGTACCTTGGTGTGAAAATTAAATGAGTTAGTATACATAAAGTACATATAGAATAATTCCTAGTATATAGTAAGACACAAAGAACGAATAAAATGTTAGCTTTATTATTGTTATTGTTATCCACTCTTTTCCAGGTATCAGATTACTCGTTTTCTTTTAGATAACAACCTCCTCACTATTCTCAGTCTGTGTTTTGACTTTCATGTGCACCTGCAACTAACACTTAAGTGAATTAGCAGAGTGCATTTCCCTCAGTCATGGTGATTGGTTGAGTTAAAACAAAAGCAAGTCAATGAAGTTCAATCCTAGTTCTTTCTAGGGCTTTTGAGATGCATGCTCTCTTTTCTGGTAGATCTGAACCTGAATAGATGTAGCCCTAGAGTTCCTGACAATCTTCGTGTTACTATTTGAACCCAGAAAATAAAACCTTATGGAAGAGGACAGAATAAGAAGTTGGAGAGAAACTGGACACTAATGATAACATATGAGCCTTTAGGTCAAACGATGCCAAAGATATTACTCCTGAACTTTTCAGTTTTATGTGGTGACAAATTACAGTTTCCCTATCTTATTTTCTTTTTAGTGTTTGGCTAAGTTAGCCAGAATTGTTTTCTGTTGCTTCCAGGTAAAGAAACCTAATAGATAAACTACTCAGTTACTTAGGGGTTGATGCAAGTTTCTAATTATGAAATATCTTTCCTTCCTTTCTTTCTCTATCTAATATAGTCATCTCATGCCACTTCATCAGCATTAGCAGAAGTTTCCCTTTTGGAGGGAAGATTATGATTGTCTTTTCTAGGACTAGAGCATTTTTGAAATCCACTCGAGGTGACTAGAGTATAGTCAGGAGACATGACAAAGTAAAGAAAACTGTAGATTGGTTCAATGGTGGGTAAATGAGTGTTTTTGTGCGGGGCAAACAGGAGAATTAAATAGTACAAATTTGGTTTTTTAAATATTTTATTTTTTTACTTGAGAGAGAGAGAGACAGACAGAGAGAGCACAGGCGGAGAGAGGGGCAGAAGGAGAGGGAGAAGGAGACTCCCCACCAAGCAGGGAGACCAACTCAGGGCTCAATCCCAGGACCTGAGCTGAAGGCAGATTCTTAACTGACTGAGCCACCCAGGTGCCCCTGAATAGTACACACTTGTTACTATATATTGCAACATAAGGGATCTGGTATATTTAGCCTAAAAAATCCCCCACAACCAGATTAAAGAAGGACAATCAATAAGGTATAAAATTAATATATGGTTACAAATTCTGGTAAGTGCTATAAGGGGGAAAGTGGGTGCAAATATTAGAGCAAATAACCAGAAAATTGTCTCTTATCTTTTTGCGGTCAAGATGTGAAAAGGTCAGCAACTTGTAAAAAGTAACATGTGACATACTTAGTCCATGACTCACTTCATTGTTATTATCATTTTTGCAAACCACCCTGAATCAAAACAAGGAAAAGCATCACTAACAGTATTGTTGATATTGAGTGCTTAAGCATTCTAAGTACTCAAAATTCTAAGTACATAAAATTCACCTGACTTCTCATCCCACATGTGGGGGTGAAACCCAAGAATCCTTCTTAATTCCTCCAAAGATTCTTGGGGTTGGGGAGTTAGGTTTCTCTGACTCTAATTATTTTATATATCTATATTTATCTGTCTTTGAACTTGTCACTGATTTTTCATCCCGATACTAGATTGCACTTTGGTCTCTTTTCCATCAAAGGACCAATGACACAAAATGCAGTGTGTTAGAGTAACCTGGGCACCTTCCTCTTCTGGCTATCTGCTAAAAATTTTATTATTTTAATTTGTACTTACAACTGCTCTAAGAACTATCTCCATATTATTAATGTCAGGTGAATAAATTGGCCCTACTCGAATAATTTGGGGTTAGGAATTACCAGCACAGGCTGAGCCTGGGGGAATTCCCTGGTATAATATGTCAACATCTGTCCTGTTATGACTTCCGAGTGAGCTGGTAGAAACCCGATGTGTCTGTATGAGGAAGAGCTGTTGGTGGAATAAGGAGAAGTGGAGGTTATAGAAAATATTTTTAAAAAAAGCATTTTAAAAAACCTTTGCAGTTTTAATAAAGTCTGATTTGTGTGTTCATAAGTAGAAGGGACTAATCAGATGGGAAAATAATTCAAAATCTAGGGACAAATACCAAGAAATAGAAAAAAAATTCTTCTTCTTCCTTCTCCTTCATCTTTTTTTTTAAAGATTTTATTTATTTATTTGAGAGAGAGAGAGAATGAGAGATAGAGAGCACGAGAGGGAAGAAGGTCAGAGGGAGAAGCAGACTCCCTGCTGAGCAGGAAGCCCGATGTGGGACTCGATCCCGGGACTCGAGGATCATGACCTGAGCCGAAGGCAGTCACTTAACCAACTGAGCCACCCAGGCGCCCTCCTTCATCTTTTTTTTTTTTTCATAGCAAGCCATAGCTTGCAAATTCCTTTTCTATGACTATACAATCAAGGTTCATCACTTTCTTATAAAATAATGAATTCTTTTATCTTTTTGGTTAAGTTTATTCCTATGTATCTTATGGGTTTTCGTGCAATTGTAAATGGCATTGATTTCTTGATTTCTCTTTCTGCTGCTTCATAAAATAATGAGTTCTTATTTGAGTGACTGTTTTATTATTTATAAGGAAAGAGCTGAAAGATTTCTACCAAATTTCTCCTATCTAATTTTAAATAGTAATGTTCATGTTGAAGTGGAATGTTCTGTTTTTTCAAATTTATTCCCAAAATGGTAATCACAGCTGAAAGCTTATCTGTTATAATTATAGTAATATGGTAACAACAGTATTTATGGAGCTTTTATCCAATGGTAGGTACTTAGATTTATGTGCACATTATCTCATTTAAGTCTCCCAGTGATTCTGTCGCTATCTCCATTTGATACGTGCAGAAAAGGAAGTGGATGCAGAACAGTGAAATGACATGCCCAAGGTCACATCAAGCAATATGCTGTCCACCTGTTCCTTGTGTAGTGAAGGCTAGCATCTTGATGATTGTTTTCCTTGGATGCTTCATATTTACTTGGATACTTGGAAGCATCATTCTGGATGCTTCCATGATTGAATCTGTTGCAATTTGGTATTTATATCATCAACTCATGAGACGATCAATACCAAACCTTTCTTTTCTATTTTATAATTAACAATTCCATTTTGAAGAAATGAGATGAATCAAGAACAAGGGGCAAAAAAAGCTGTCACCACAAAGATACAATCATAGAAATTTTTAGAAAAATTTAAAGAAAATTTCCTAATGGATGAATAACAAAACATAAAGAAACCCGAGGCACAGAAATGTCAACTGAGTTGCTCAAGGTCAAACAAATAGTTATATAAGCTTATCATTTTCCTTTGTCAAAGAAGTGTTTGAAGTAACTAATTTATTTTAATGTTGGAAGATCTCTATAAATCTTCCTGCATTACTTAGATAAATAATTTGCCACTAAAATTGTTCTTCAGTAATTTTGTTTGGCTATTTTAGTGTATGTTTTTCATAATCTCTAACGCTGAATTTCTCATCAGTTCAGCCCTCCAGATTTTATTAGGTTCTGCGTACTCAGGAAATAACACCATCAAAGCAGAGTTATCTTCACATACACAGGACAATTATATTGATATATCATGTGCTGTATTTTAATTTCAGAATTATTGCCTCATTGTTTTCTCCTGGAGCCCAGTTTTTATTTCTTTCATCTTATCGTTAAAGGTACAGCGACAAGTAATTCACCCTTTAAAAAAGAGGAGAAAAGAAAAGGTTTGCTTAAAAAAAAAATGTAGCTAGAAAAATCTCCCACAGAGTGAATTCCCACAGTGTGATGGAGGATGTAAATTTAGCCCAGTGTGATTCAAACAATCAAGTTAGGAATTTTAATTTAATGGTTTGTTCCTTTGAATTGTTAGACGCTCACCTCATTGTGCAAGTTGTATTTGAATTGGAGAAAATGAAACTAAAATGTATTGAATTTGCCCCAATCAGGTTATTCTGGGAGGTCTGATTCACAGGCTGAATGATGGACTAGCATGGAAGAGTCAACAAGCAAAAGAGGAGGCCTCAATTAATACTAATTAATAATAATGGTCTTATTTTCTCTCAGCACATTAGAACTTAAATATTTGCTTTGGGGGATGGCTATATAATTTTAGCAGTTTAAATAAGTTTGGGGAATCATCTTGTTTTCTTCATTTCAAAACAATCCAGAATCCCATGTTTTGGTATGTTGGTCAGAAATTTCAGTGCCTACAAGATTGGAAGGCTTGTGAATCCCTTTCTGCCCTGGAACTGGCTTGGTTGTGGCAAATAAAATGCTGTACGAGGAAAAGAAAAAAGTTGGATGAAACAACAAAGGGAGAATAAGAAACAAATATTTTTTATGATATCTCAGGGAACAGTTCAATAGGCCAAAAGGGTCTAGACAACCACGGCTCCTATCTGGAATTATGACTGAAAGATTTGATAAAATACAGTACTTTTCTTAGAAAGTAAGAAGACATTATAAAAAAAGCCCATTAAGACAAAAGTGACTTGGTTACAAGCCTTTTTACATGTTTACCCATAAAGAAAGCAATGTTAATAAAGTGAGACTTTTGACAGTAAAATGGAGTTTTTACCACTTAGAGGCTTTAAAGTTTCAAGCTGATAGGGACCTTAGAGCCAGATGTGTGGTTCAACCTCATTCCAAAGACATGGAGACTAAAGCTCAGAGATAGAGTGTGTCATGCCAAGGGTCACAATGGTCCTGGAGGAGTTAGAAAAGGCATTTTCTTCCTTGTCATGCCATCTTGTCTCCTGGGTTTCCCTTGGGAGCACTTCTGTCTGGAATAGTTACCATTGCCCCCAAGTCCCTTTCCTTGAATGTAATGTTGGTCTTAGTTGACAGCATACAGTGCTGCCCTTATGAATGACCATGGGCGTGTCACACAGAAGGTGGCATAATTAGTCCCACCACAGTACTGATAATATCGTGGCTCAGGATCTTTTCACTGCCATGGTGGTTCTGAAGCCTCAAGCCCTTCTGCCAGCAGATCTAGCTCCCGCATTGTGGTATTGAGCCCAGAAGTGTGACTCCTCAAAGCTGGGGGACGCCACTGACAAAGGCTAGCGAAGGCAGATGGTTCTACCTGCCTTATTTCAGCATTTATAAAAAGCATTTCTCAAGTCTTGATGAAACATGTTAATGCAAAACAATCAGGCCTTGAGAAACAAAATGACACTTTGAGAAAGCGAATGTTTGAACGGAGATGGAATATTCAGTCCACTGTGCTGATTTTCCCAAAAGCCCCAGAAGCCAGGAAACTTGTTCTACTAAAGATCTAAATGGCTTCAAGCCCTTTGACTTCTCCAAGTCTCAGTTTCTTCATCTGTGAACAAAGGGTTTGAATTAGGTCATTACTAAATTCCCTTTGTGTTCCAGTAAGTTCTTTTAAAACATAGCCATCTCTGTTACCATCTTTGAAGTGTGGGAAGAATTAACAAAAAGGATAAAGACAGATAATTTTTTTGATCCTGATTGCAAAATTGCTCTCAGCTAAGCTTAACCTCATTTGTATGGTTTCCTATTGGGTCTTAGTCCCTGACAGAAATCTGGATGCTTTTCAGTTTAATGTGTGTTAACAACATATTTGTTCAGTGTTTAGAACAGTAGTTTTAGGAAATTCTTTCCTCTCCCGAATCTTCAACGAGCAATTCTTAAGCACTGACTGAGTGCAGGGCTCTTGGCATCGAGAGTCAAAGAATCATAGAGTTTGGCTGGGGGTCCTCGGGGAGCTTGTAGTGCTGTTGAAAAGAACAGAATTATGATTGAGGGCACATTTAATTAAGTGACAAACGAGTGATCTAGAGAATAATTGCAGATTGTAGCCTGTTGTTATTTAACCACTTAATTTTCCTATACTGAGATTTTCTGATCTTTAAAATCTTTTTATCACAGCTTAAATAAATCTATTAAGAGGTGCCTCATCCAGGAGTGAATAACTGTCTTCTTGTTTTCTTTGAGATAGTTCTCAGATTAAAAAAAAGTTTCCTGGCATTTGAGGCTAATGACTGAATGCTGTGGGAAAGAAGTAATTCCAATGATTATGTCAAAATAAATGTTATATGTAGCTTTTTTTGCTATGCTAACACTGTCCTCAAACCATATACTAAGATGAACAGAGTGTGTAGAAATGATTGGCCAGGAATCTTATGTAACAACTGGGTAACATTCCGGATGCTACATACTTCTAGTCAACCTGTGTCATCTATTCGTCCCTTTCCATTAACTAAATGAACTCCAATTTTACGTAGTGTGGTATTGTATGTGTTCTAAATATTACATTTACCAACTTCTCTTGTGGCAAGGATAGTCATGTGACATGGTTTTATTCAGTGAGATACAAAGATAAGTCACAAGATGGGGCTCCCATAAAGCTAATTAAGGTTCAGGGAGAGGCCCATCCAAGTGCCAAATGCTCTTCGTCTTCCATCCTTCTTCTCTGTGTTGTGGATGCAAGCGGGGATGTAGAACAGCCATGCTGAGTTCACAAGGTAGTTCTGTAAATGATACATCCAAAGTAAGGGAGTGCAAGAGCTGGATAGAGCCTGGGTTCCAAATGACATTGCGAGATGTCATACCAGCCATGGACTCCTTACCTCTCTCTTTTTTTTTTTAAAGATTTTATTTATTTATTTGAGAGAGAGAGAATGAGAGATAGAGAGCACGAGAGGGAAGAGGGTCAGAGGGAGAAGCAGACTCCCTGCTGAGCAGAGAGCCCGATGTGGGACTCGATCCCAGGACTCCAGGATCATGACCTGAGCCGAAGGCAGTCGCTTAACCAACTGAGCCACCCAGGCGCCCGACTCCTTACCTCTCTTACCAGTCTTCTCAACCAGTGAAGAAAATATAACTCCTTATTTGTGTAAACCATTTTGGGGTGATTGTTTCTGTTATTTGTGGCTGAACATGTCTTAATGGATATGAGTAAATAAATGCTACCTGTAAAGTGCTAAATCTTACTGGGAATATAGAAAGTCTTCTAGAAATTTCAGAGTCTCATGGGAGAGAGATTATTATACCTATACATATATGTTATATGTATGTGTATCATATGCATTTGTATATGTATATATAATATATATTATATACATATATTTATCACTAGTATTAAAATAATGCATATGTACATTATTTTATTTATATAAATATTATTTAATAAATGTATTCATAATATGCATAGATATTTGTATATTATAAACAAATATATAACATATACATACGTATTTATCACTAGCATTAAAATAATGTATATCTATATATACATACATATACTATAGCATATAGTGTATATAGTGATGGGTGTGATTCTTTTTTAAGATTTATTTATTTATTTTAGAGAGAGAGAGAGAGAGAGAGAGAGAGCATGAGTGGGGGGAGGGGGAGAGGGAGAGAGAGAGAATCCCAAGCAGACTCCCTGCTGAGTACGGAGCCCGATAAGGAGCTCGATCTCACCACCCTGAGATCATGACCTGAGCCAAAATTACCAGAGGCTTACCCCACTGAGCTACCCAGGTGCCCCATGATGGGTGTGATTCTAAAGAACTCCATGAATATGGAAGAAGGGATTAATCTGACCGATGATATCAGAGAAGGCTTCCTGGCAGAAAATTTATTAGATTTTTTGTTTTTCTTCATTAGGATGGGTACCACACTGCAGTCAAATGGGGACCAGAAAGACGAGGCCTGGGGCCAAGGAGCAACCTGAGCGGTGCTGCAGATCTGGTTTGATCTCATCAGCTAATCAGAGAGCTCTAAAGCAATATAGAGTGTTTTTAAACTGTTTTAGTTTGTTATGGTGCAGATCACAAAGTTGGCCTGAACTGGAAGTTACAATTGAAGTTGTAGTTATTCCGGGATTCCCATATCAGCTTGTTTCTTGATCTACCTTGTAACTGGGCGTAGGACCAACCATGCTTTGTTCTTGTTTAGCTCATATACTACAGTCTGCAGGCAGAGAGAGCCACAGTGGAGCAATATCAGAAGAAGAGAACCAGACACCCATTTCTGTTCTTGGTCATTTAGCCACCTTAAATTTTAATCCTATAAGAAGTCATATGTGAACTTGACAGTTAAACTTGAGAAAAAATTACAATAAATGGTGTCCCATTTTGGGGGCTTCCCAGCCCTTCATCTCTTGTGTGCCCAAAATGGCAATCATTAGGAATTTCTAAGATGTTGGGGGATGAAAGTTGATATTAAGTTAATTGACATGGCTTGTGGATTTGCATATTTATGGATGTTGTTCAACTATGTATAGTCACTTAGATAACAGCCATGTTCATTTAGGTGTTATACACACAAACATATATTCAGATGTTACCTCTAGAGCATATGTAAATGAGTGGTTAAATTCCATATATGATCTTCTATTGCTAGAATCTTTATTTTTATCTGAAATCCTTTTTTGGGGGAATTTCTGCTTTTCATGGCCAATTTTCTGGTTTCTTTCTTGTATTTATCTGACTTTACAAGATTCATGCTTGTACATGCCAATCATTGCATGGGTCTGGAACAAGAATGCTAACTACACAGCAGGTATCAGAACCCCTCACTCCCTTTCTGTGCTTGTGCTCCTGTTGTGCATCCCTGAAGACTCAGAGCACTTTTCCAGTGAAGTTAGGCTACATCAAAATCTTCAACATAGTGCTCCAAGAGGTAGCAACAAAAATATTTGAATTGGGACTCAAAATAAAAGTCATTTGCCAATCATTGAATAGGTGAGAAGCCTGGTACACTGTTTCTTGGATACGAAGCTGGGCTAATGGAGATTCAGAAAGATTAAATTAGGAGTCCATGAACATAAAATGGGGGAACTAGGATTCAAACCCTGTGTGTCTGACCTTAAGTATGGTGTTTAAAGCAGTGTACTATAAAATCCTCAGCTTTCATTCACAGTAAGGCAGTGATTTTATCCTTACCCTTTATATACCCATACATGTAACCGGTATGTCCCTCTTCACCATGTAGGGATTCAACACAAGGTCATCTCCCTTTTAATACTCAAATTAAATGACTCCAAGTCCCATCTTGCTGTCATAGAAATGTCTTTCTTTCCTCCTTGGACCCTCCTTTCCATAAGAGGCCCAAAAACATTAGAAGTATGTATTCAGTCCATGACCTAACATGGAAGAAAATCCAAAATAGTCTACTGCGTTTCCCAGGAGCCAGGATTTCCTTGCTGTTGCTGTTGCTGTTGCTGCTGTGTGGTGTGGTTGCTGGAGGCAGGAGCAGTGTGTGGGTCCGCTGCATGAAGCATGACAAAGACCTACTACACACTGACATCTTTGGCTGGTGGTGGACTCAATGTGGGCAGCAAAAGGAAACTGTCTCGAGCAGTGTCAGGCACAGCTATGGTTACCTACACTCCTGTTCTTATGGGTCTACCAAGAAATTGTTCTTTCACAATAAAGTCTATGGTCATTTTCCTGAGGCAGACCCTCCCTCAGTGTCTGGGGAGCTGGGGCATGAGGGTTTTCCTGTCTTGGAAACAGCTTGCATCCAGAACCAGCTTCCCTTACAACATCAGAATCCTAGCCCATGACATTGGAAATAGTCCTCTCTTAGTCCCAAGGTCTATCTCACCGATGTTCAAATTAGGTTAGGCTGCGAGGAACACAAAAATAAAAGCACCAAATAGTAGTGGCATGAACAATACACAAGCTTATTTCTTTCTCATGTTCTATCTCATTCTTACTTTTCCAAAGTCAAATTGTTGACCAAGGTGTTCATTAAATCTGGAAGCTTCCATCATCACATCCATATTCCAACCAAGAGGAAGGGGGAGGAGGGAAAAAAAATGGTGCTCCCTTTAAGGACGTTTTCTTTACATCCTATTGTCTAGAACTTAGATGCCAGATTGTCACGCTTATCTGCAAGGAGGCATGGGAAATGTCACTTGTATTAGGGGTGGCCACATGTCCTGCTAAAATTCAAGGATGTTGTTCCCAAGGAAAAAAGTAGCAACCAGCGGTCCCCAGTCTAAAGAAACACTCTAACTTATTACAAAGTCTCCCCATTTTATAAAACAGAGAGGAGCCAATTGCTCTGGTTGAAGCAGAGGTAGTTGCCTAGAGCCCTGCTCACTCAGCTTTTGACACCTTTGCTGTGGTTCTTGAGGCAGTGCTAAGAAATATAGGGCTGCAAAGCTCAATTTGAAAACTGTTGCACAAAGATGACAGCTCAAAACCCCAAGAGTTACCTGCTTTCTGCTTTGACAAACATACTTACTTATTTTTCCTGATAAATTTAAAACCTACAAAAAATTTTAAAAAATAATATAGCAATAATAATACACGTCCCATCCAGATTTCCCCCCCATCACATTCGGTCCAGTATTACTTTAAAGAAAGAAAGCATTTCTGATTCAGCTAGAATTCTTTTAAAATTCCACACAGCCTCATCCCCCACTTTTACCATTTCTATGTTCAACCCTGCCCTCCCCCAGGTGTATATATCTGGGTTCATTGAAAAAATTAAGGTCTATACTTAATTTTTATTTCTTTTGTTTTTACCTAATGTCCTTTTTCTGGTTCAGGACCCCATTAAGATATCACATTATGTTTAGTAGTGATGTTTCCCTAGGATCTGCTTGGCTGTGGCATTTTCATACCTTCCTTGTTTTTGAAGACCTTGATAGTTCTCAGGAGCATTGGTGAGGTATTTTGTAGGATACCCCTATATTAGAATCTGTCTGACATTTTTCTCAAGACTAGATTAGGGTTATAAATTTGGGGGATGAAGACCACAGAGGTAAAGTGCCATTTTCCTTATATCTTATCAAGGATACTATCTACATGATTTATTACTACTGATATTGACCTCATTCATCTGGCTGAATAATGTTTTTCAGGTTTTTCTACAGGAAAGTTACTATTTTCTTCCTCTTCTTTTCATAAGGTACTCTTTAGAAGAAAGTCACTACTACAGAGTTCACACTTAAGGAGTGGGCAGTTCTGTTCCCCCTCTTGAGGGTGGAGAATCTATACATCAATTATTTGGAATTCTTCATAAGAGATTTGTCTCTTTTCCCCCATTTATTTATTTATTCAATCACTTATTTATGTCACTGTGGATTCATGGATATTTCTTTTATTCTTTGGGTTATAGTCCAATGCTATTTTTTTTTTTTTTTTTTTTTTTTTTTTGCTCAAATCATTCCAGCTTTGGACATTAGGAGCTCTTTCAGTTGGCTGCTATGTCCCTTTGACATACTCCCAATCTCTTGTTATCTGTCTGTCTGTTTGTTTATTTCCTTACATATTTAAGCACTGCCTTATTTTCTGGTACTACAAAATGCTCCTGGCTCATCATGTCCCTGTCCTAGAATCAGCTATTTCTCCAAAGAGCTCTAGTTCCTTTTACTGGAGAATGATATTAAGAATCAAGGCATGCTTGAGGTCCTATACATACACATACACACACACACACACAAACATGAACACATGTATATGTATATACACATGTATATTATGTATGTATACTTATATACCCACATATATATGTATATGTATATATATTATATATATGCATGTGTGTATACATGTGTAGAAGACTTCTATTCTAATGGGATTTAATAGTAAGCTAACAGGTGGCAGCATTTGTAGAGTGTGGTTCTTGGGGTTACCTGCCCTCCCCCACACATTGTGAAAGCAGTCATTTATTCATATTACAACTTAATCTTAACCTTTCTTCAAGTCCCAAACATCTTTTGAGATGCTGCTGAAAAGTTAACAGATTTTTTGGCCAGGAAGGAAAAAAAAGGATAAATAAACATATACAGAATTTAGTCCAGGATTCCTAAGGCTCATGGGCTCCCTGCAATTCTGACCTCTGGTGTCAGTGACCTCTGATCAGGGGACCATGGTGCTAAAGGAAGGGCCAGGAAGTCTACACACCCTGTTGCTGGTTTTCTCAAGCCCCACTTCTGCTGTGACCTCTTCTCTGGCCAAGGAAATGGTATCATTTAACAAATAAATCAGAAAACTCTGATGTAATAATACAGTTTCTGTATCAGTTAATTACAAACATTTTAAGTGCTCCCTTTTGTGTAAAATCATGATGGAATTGTTTGGGGTTCTTTTTTGATTTCTACAATGTAAAGAAAAAATCAGAGTTAATTTGCAAGGGTATTTTAATTCATGTCTTTCTCAGTTGTGTTTGAGTCACTTCCCCTCTGTATTAATGGTTTCCTGTTTAAAACTGGTAGAGTGGGATGGAGGATATATTTCCTACAGTGTTGTGTCTGTGAAAACTGACTTAGGTGTAGGACTGAAGGAGTTAATAGAGTCAAATCCCAGTACATTTTTCTGAAGCTGTGTTTAACACTGATTATTTCAAGGTGGTTTTTATAATCACTTCCAAATGTTTTAATGAGGCTGTTTTTCATTTTTCTCAAGACTTCTTTAAAATTTTTTTTTGCTTTCCATATTGATTTTCCAGCCACTTTCCTTAATGCCACCGTTGGCAGACCCAGTTATGCACTTTTATGGTTTGTTCCGGAAGCTTCCCTCCGTCTCCCAGCCCCATCTCTCTTCCTGCCTCCTGGGTGCTCTTCATCTGAGGAGAAAGCTCTTCTGGTCTGATTCCTCATGGTTTCTCTTGCAGCCTGAGTCCCAGGCAGCGCAGTTGTTATTTCAATCTGTCAGTCTTAGTCGTAGCTACCTCCTGTTGTCATCTTATTTTTTTAAGATCTTTCTAGAATAGAATCTACAAGATTTGTGATTTTACCAAATTTATTGATTATAAGTGTTGGAAATCTGTTTAATCTGTGTTTGCATTCATTCCTTTGGTTTCAGAATTAGCCTTAGAAGTGCTTCCCCTTGCCCTTCTGGGATTCTCCAGCCTGGTAGGGTCCCCTTCCCTACTGTATCAAGTAGTGATAGGCAATTAGACTTCCCAAGGAAGGCAGGGCCATGACACTCATCACACGTCCCAGCTTTTGGACATCTCTCTATAAACACACGTTACCAGCCATCCCAGGCTGATGTCAGAGATTAGAGTCAGAATGCATCTGCCATTCCTTCAGACAGAGGTTTTGTTAGGGCATGATAAACAGCTGCAAGATTTATGACTTCCCAAAGAGGAAAACCAGTTCCCTAGACTGTTGCTGGGAGTGCTGTCGGTATGCCGGAACTTCTCTGTGAACATCATGACACAGAAACAAGATCACCCATCGAATGTGTTCTTAAATCTTGGTGCAAAGCATGTTGGGTATTTTCTAAAAGGTAATCATAATAAATGGGCTTGTTTCCCCTATTTCCTTTGCCTTACTTACTGATTTGAGTCCAAAAGCCTATTCTCAATTTAGTCTAGAGTTTTTATAAATACAGTTTTCCCCGGAACTATACTACTCACACAAGCTTATTGAGTGATTCTGCATTTTTATTTTGAAGTTGAAGTGGTCAGGGTACATTTGTTTTTAATGGAGAGAGAGGGTGTGTCTCAGGTTGCTATCAAGATCTCTGCCGAGGTCAGCAGAGTTGAAAGCATTAATATAGTATCCCTTATGTATATGCTTGGGAATTCAAGCTCTCTCATCGGCTATTCCCTCAGGATGCAGAGCTATTTCTGTATGAATGATATTAAAGTAGCTCCACCACTCAGTGGGGAGAAAGCAAATTAGATGACTTGTTTAATAAAAGGTTTTTAAAATCTGAACTATGGTACAATTTTAACATTAAATTTCAAGACTAAACCACCATTTTCCACTGTAGTGGTAATACTGAAATAATAGTAAATTGTAGGCAAATAATAAGAATCTACATTTTCCTAGGACCATTCAAATGGAACAGTGAAGATTATCAAATCATTTGGATAAGCACTGTCCCCAAAGCCCAGATGTTTTCTAAACACCTGAGTATTTAGGAATGTCCATTTGGGGCTGATATTTTCTCCTCCTGACCAGGGGCATCTGGCTGTGAGAGCAAAACTTCTGCATGAAGCAAATTCAGCAGCAGCAGAGGATGAAGGACAAAGGCCCATGTGAAAAAAACCTTTGGAAAATTGAGATATCAGGGTCTCTTAACATGAACTGGGTTCCCAGGCAACACTCTTTCATGATTCCTTCATTAATGCCCATGGGAGCAATTGATTTGACTCTACTCTTAGTCTGCTTAAGCAATTCCAAACCCAAGAAAAAAAATGTTACTTGAATCTGGGGTCTTTTATTAATAAGATTAATTGGTGTAAAATTTAATAATTGAGAAAGGATACCAAAAAGGAAGATAAAGTAAGAGTTTTAACGAGAAACAGATACCCATCCCCAAGGAAATAAATGTGAGCATTGATGTAATGTTAATATAAAGAGAAGGGGAAAATGTGTAGCTGCCACATATGGTGGCAAGCTCCCTCCCAGGGCTACGTACTGGCTTCCAGTTCTGTTCCCCCTATTATCTCTAACTCGGAAAAATTCTGCTTTTGGAGTTGAAATTCTCCATGCTTTGTTTTACCCTAAGGGAATGCATTCAGTTTTTCTGGAAGTTTTTATTTTGTGAAAGCTAAATCTTTTTCTTTTATCTTGACACAGGGCTGTCAGTCCCAGCAACGATTAGTCCAGTCTCTGCATTACCCCACGAGGGGATGGGAAACACCAGCTCACTGCCACTGGCATCTGTATCCTTATTCATGTTTTATCTTCTCTGGCATGCCTTTCCTTCTTTTTGTTTCTTTGACTGTGACCAATCACAGGGTCAACCTGAGTTTCATTTGTTTCTTTGACTGTGACCAATCACAGGGTCAGCCTGAGTTTCATTTGTTCCATGGAGTTTTTCTGAAAGATTCTGGTCCCCTCTATCTCCCTTTCCTTCAGTGCTGATTGACCCTGGCTCATTATTTAGCCCTTGGCTATAAATTATCTTCTATTTATTTCTCTCTTTCTCATTAGCTAGACTGTAAGCTGCTTGAGAGACCAGAGATCTCATCTCCCATGAAGGTCTCTCATAAGAACAAGCATGATGCTGGACGTGTGATATTGTACCATGTGCTGCATCTCCACTTGCGGGAATGACTTAAGCAGAGTAAAACTAGAATGAAATCAATCGTTCCCATGGCATTAATGAAGGAAATTATGAAAAAATTCCCAGTCAACACCCCAGTCCCAGGGTGTTGACTGGGAACCCAGTTCATATTAAGAGACCCTGATATCATGATTTCCCAGATGTTTCTTTCACATGGGCCTTTGTCCATCAACCTTCTTTGCTTGAGAGGAAGGAACCCCCTAAAGAATTTATCTGAAAATATTTTCTCATTATATCATTAATGGATTATAAGAGATGACTGGAATTTCTCTTCTAAAAATTATGAGAAAGTTATCACAGGTTAATGATTATGCATTTACTGTGAAGAAATTTCAAAAATGCATATTATTATTTCAGACAAAATTTTTCTAACATTGTTTCAACAAAGTATTTTATAATCTCTTGGGACTCCCATGTTGAGTCACATTAGCATTTTACAGATTGTTTTTCCATGTGTTAAAATCAGTTATACCTGAATTTTAAAAATATTACTTACAACTATTCATAATGCCATTTTACCAATTGGAAGAGATTCCATGTTGCACTAAACCAATGTTTTTCTAAGAATGGTTCTCACATTTCCGGGATAAATTGGATGAGATTTTAGGGACGTGAACCAATAAACATTTTAGATTTTAATTACACATTTTAATGTGTAGTAGAAAGTACATAGCAGGCATAGAAAAGCTTGATTCACTGGTATTATTGCTTGGGACAAACTATGTAAATATTGTGAGCCAGGATAAAGAAAATTATCAAGTATTTAAGTACTTACTAAGTCTTTGTATGTTGATGCATAGATAATGGCAAAATTATAAATTTGGTAGAAGAGATCCACTTAGAGGAAACACAGCTTTAAATCCATACTAGACCTTCTATGAAGAGGAAGAGTTTATTAGCACTCATTCAGTGAGAGAGAAATATGTTCCTAGCATTGTGCCTCCATTGCCCTCCATGTATTTCTTTTTTTTTTTTAAGATTTATTTATTTATTTGAGAGAGAGAGAATGAGAGATAGAGAGCACGAGAGGGAAGAGGGTCAGAGGGAGAAGTAGACTCCCCGCTGAGCAGGGAGCCCGACCCTCCATGTATTTCTAATGAGGGTCTTCTGCATGAATGTTTACTATAAGTTGAACACAGCCTGAGTTCACTGTGACCAAGCCATCCACCCAGCAGTGTGACTATAAGATAGTGAATACATTTCCAAGTTCTAAACTTTAATGTTACCATACTCTGATGTGTCCTGTGAAATATAACACAAACAATCGGCTAATGAGAAGCATTTATTGTAACAAAATGGACAGAATTTTCTACAAGTTATAAACTAAAGCAGATTCTATGGCATCTCTATAAGTATCACTTCCACTTGCATCCAGTACTTTTTCTAGAGTAGGACAGAAAAGATGGGGGATACAGGATAGGCTGGAATTCCTTCTTTCTCTGGCTACAACCTTGGGTTCATGTCATACTTAAGGCCACTGTCCATCCTATATGGCCATCTTTCTAAAGCATCATACCGCAAACCCTACCTCTTTCTCAGCTGGGTCTGGAAATATGACATATTTCCATATTCCAAGACAAAATATATTTTTAAAATTTGACTGTAGCTAAACCCCATCTTTGGCTTTTTTCCAATGGTCATAAAATTTGTGAAATTAAAGGAATATCCCTTGTTTCTTCTAAGTATCACTTTGAAAGGCTAAGAATACAAGATGTTGATAAAGATTAAGTCAGGCCTGGCAAGTGACTTGGCCGGGATTACACAAGGCAGTCATCGTTTCCAAAATGTAGAATATAGTGGTCATTTTGCTGGAGACTAGAGAATCATTATAGTTTAGTTGTTTGCTAGACCTGGGAAATATGCTTTCAGAATAGCTGTATGAAGAATTAAGAGCTGGCATTCTTTTGCTCTAATGAGGCCACTAGTGGAAATAGAAATTAGTCCTTAGTGGAGATTCTAAACTCTCAGCTCCTCTAGGGAGCTGCCATGTCTTATTCATGGAGAATTCCTTGTTACTTAATGCAGAGCCTGGCCTACGGAAGTACATTGTTAGTGTTACTCATCATTTTTATATTTGTTCATTCATACATTTATGGACTTATTGTAGGATGTTACCAGAGACTAATTATATATTGATAGGTGGTCATGCCACCAGTTGAAAAAAAGAGGAAAAGAGGAAGGAGGAGAGATTTGAGGGGGAGAGGGAATCATGACAATCTAATTTATTAATTATTTATTTCTTACATTCAAACATAATTTTTCCTACTAAAAAATAATCTAATCATTAAACAAAAGTTAAAAACATTAAGTTATATAATTGTTTAAAGTTGGTTTCTTTTCACTTACTTTAGTAGATCATAATTATATCCTATAACTCCAATACTAAAGGGAAACATTTACTCAATATTTTAGTAACTTTTTAAGCAAAGCAAAACATTGATTTAGGATGAAAAAAGAATTCTTATCACTACCATTCACTATAAACTCTCCATTAAGCACAATTGGATAATAATGTAGTGTGACAACTGCTGATCTCTATCTCCCTTTGCCTCCACAACAAGATAGTAGTTCTCATGATTACAAATGTGTTCATTTGAAATCAGGAATGCCACAGAATCACTAAAACTAACAATTTTAAAGTTTACAGATCATTAATGTGACTTAAATTGATTTAGCGACTCAAATATTGCAATTATCCTCTACAAAACCCCTTAGTGAGGATTTGAAAATATTGTAAACTGAAGTGCTGATTTAGAACTGGAATCCAATGTGGGTAATCTCTTTATTTTCCCTCTCTCCTTCCCTCTCGACTTCCCTTCCTCCCTTTTATAGTTTTTTTCTTTCTATCTTTCAGCTAAACTAGTTTCAGCATTATTTTTACCCACAGACTGCTCTGGCTTTACCATTTGAAGAAATGAAAACAATATTTCTGTTTACTGTTCTTTCTTAATATAAGGGTCTAGCATATAATGACAAACATTTCTTCTAATGACAAACATTCTGCATTATATGTTTATTAAATTGCCTATAGGCTTTAAATCTTAATTTATGGTACAAAGTTGAAACAATACAAAGGAAAACCAAAGGAATTTGATTATGAAGATACATTTCAATTTATGAAAACTCCTAGAAACTGGCCAATATTTTTGTTAAAAGTTATTTTATTTACTACTCTATTACCTGAGTGAATTTAATGCATCAGTAATTTAGATACCTGGATTGTTTTAAGACTGTGGATTTGGGGAGTTCTCATTACGTATAAAAGCATCCTGCAATGTTCTTTGCTTAGGGATTCCAACCTGTATCTATAAACCTTTGCAAGGTTTTCTTCCTTCACTGCAGGGGGCTGAAACAAGTAAGCAGACAGGGATGTTTTAAAATGAAAAGGAAGAAAAGCCCATTCTGTCATATGACAATTCTATAATACTTCTGAGGATCAACACTAGCTGTAGAGATGACAATAGAAGGTATGTGTATGTATATATGATTTACAGTTGCAAGGGTATTTAAAAACTGTGCAGTAACAGTTTTCTGAAAAAGAAATAAAGAAATCAATCCCATTTACAATAACATCAAAAACAATAAAATATTTAGAAATAATTTAACCAAAGAGGTAAAAGACAACTTTGAAAACTACTCTGAAAGCAAAAAGACACTGATGAAAGAAATTGAAGAAAACACAAATAAATGGAAAGTTATCCTGTGTTCATGGATTGGAAGAATTAATGTGTTAAAACGTCAACACTACCTAAAGTCATCTATAGATTCAATGTAATTTCTCTCAAGATTCCAATGGCATTTATTACAGAAATGGGATAGCACTCCTAAAATTTACATGGAACCACAAAAGACCCTAACTAGCCAAAGAAATTCTGAGAAAGAAGAAAGCAGGAGGTGTCACACTTCCTGATTTCAAGCTATACTATAACAGCTATAGTAATTAAAACAGTATAGTACAGGTAGAAAAACAGACAAATGGAACAATGTAACAGAGTTGAGAGATCAGAAATAAACCCAAACAGATATGGTCAACTAATATTTGACAAGGGAACCAGGACTACTCAATGGAGAAAAGATAGTGTCTTCAATAAATGATGCTGGGAAAATTGCATATTTCACATGTGAAAGAATGAAACTTGACCCCTATCTTACACCACTCACAAAAATGAACTAGAAATGAACTAAAGACTTAAACAAATGACCTGAAACCATAAGACTCTTAGAAGAAAACAGGAGAAAATCTACTTGACATGGGTCTTGGTAATGAATTTTTGGAAATCACACATAAAGCACAAGCAACAAAAATAAAAATAAGCAACTGGGACTGCATCAAACTAAAAAGCTTCTGCACAGCAAAAGAAAACATCAACAAAGTGAAAGACAACCTACAGAATGAGAAAAAATATTTGCAAACCATATATCTGATAAGGGGTTAATATCCAAAATATATATAAATAACTCATACAACTCAATAGCAAAAGAAAAAAAAAAAAAAAAAAACAACCTCCCCCCAAAGAATCCAATTTTAAAATGGCCAAAGGGGTAAAGAATCTAAATAGACATATTTTCCAAAGAAAATATATGAAAGGCCAACAGGTACATGGAAAGATGGTCAACATCAATAGTCATTGAGGAAATGCAATTTAAAACCACAATGAGATTTCACCTCACATCTGTTAGAAGGGCTATCATCAAAAAGACAAGAAATAAAAAGTGTTGACAAGGATGTGGAGAAAAGGGAACCCTTGTACACTGTTGGTGGAATTGTAAATTGGTGCAGCCACTAAACAGCATGGAAGTTCCTCCAAAAATTAAACATAAAACTACCATATGATCCCACAATTCCACTTTTAGTAATATATCCAAAGGAAATGAAAACACTAACTTGAAAATATATTTGTACCCCCTCAGGTCCATAGTAGCATTAGTAACAATAGCCAAGTGTCCATCAATGGATGAGTGGATAAAGAAGTTGTGAGGTATATATATCTCTCACACATGCACACACAAATACACACAACAGTGGAATATTATTCAGCCATTAAAACAAACAAACAAACAAACAAACAAACAAGAAAGCCCTATCATTTGCAACATGGATTGATCTTGAGGGCATTAGGCTAAGTGAAATAAATCTGACAGAGAAAGACAAATATTGTATAATCTCACGTATATGTGGAATTAAAACAAACAAAACAGCAAATTCATAGACAAAGAGATCAGATTTGTGGTTACCAGGAATGGGGGGATATGGTGGAGAGGGAGGGGTAATGGGAAGAAGGTGGTCAAAAGGTATAAACTTCCAGTTATAAGATATATAAATACTAGGGATATAATGTACAACATGATGACTGTACCTAGCACTGCTGATTCTCCAGGGATGGTTAAGAAGTTCTAACCCACAGTGTTCTATTTCACTGATTTTTCTTTGTGTTTGCTCTTTTTTTAATTTAAAATAGTGGTATGCTCTTTCCTCTGTTAAATCTTATTCAGAACTCCAACAAGAAAGCAGGAAAGAGGAGATCAGATGCTTTTGAATGGCGGTAAGGGCATTGGAGCCCGGCCACTGAAGCTCTCTTCTGTCCAAGTCTGTCCAAGTCTCCCTCTGAAATTGTTCATCTATGGACTCTTCTGGAGTTGGGGAATGTTCTAGTTATTCACTCATTTGAGTTAAGACTCTGAAGGCCTTAGCTACAATGTAAACATCTGGAAAGGCTTTCATATTCTGCCATTACTTATCAGTAATTCCCACCTTCATTCTCTTTTGTTAGCTAGTAACGAAAAGAACCTAAGTGGCTGGGGCAGAGGAGAGGTGAGCTCTAATTTGGCGAGAGATTGAGGAGAAAAGTAAACTATTTTGGACTGTGTCAGAGAGAACATGAAAAGGCTAACACAAAAATAAGAGCTGAGCATTGAGGAAACAGCCTTAGAACACTGGTTGTCTGGTAGAAGGAAATAAGTAGGCCAGAAGGAGGAAATTATTATGGAAAGAGAAAAAGTAGGTTGTGGAAATAACACTAGTCCTTGCCTTTATGTTTAGGCCTTAGCTTTTAAGCTTGCCAATCCGGTTCAGTGTTTGTTCCATTTGATGAGAGGCCTCATTAAAATTGGAGACTCTTTAAGAGCTTATTTTGCCCAAGCGATGGCCTGGGAGACCAGTAGAGTACTTCAGAAAGGAAGAAAAAGTGGCCCAATCTTCCCAATGTCCAGGATCTTCCGAGACCTACAGAGCCAGAGGTAGATCTTGACTTTCAGGAAACCTCTGGTTTAGAGGTCTACTTGGCTATATTTTGGAGCTCAATTTGATGATAACTGGTAACTGAATTCCTTCTTGGATTAGCCATTTATCCCTGAGGATGCCTCAGAAACCAGGAGGGGCAGGATTGCCTTTTGTCATAAATTTGCCACAGTCTCTAGTGGATCCTCAGATTTGTTCTTTAGCTCATCATGTGAGTTGGATGAATGTTTTGAAAAATATTCTCACTTGTCCAAGGTCATAGTGGAGAAGAATAGTGTATGTATGAAGGAATTCAGGTAAGCAACTCTGTAATGAGTCAGTGGTTGATTTTGCTTAGAATTTATGTATAAATAAGAACAGCAAATAGATTGAGAATCATAGTGAGCCAGTTTCCCCCACATCATTTATTAAATTATCCATATTTTCCATTTACTTGTCCTGCTTATTCAATACATTTGTAAGGAGTGACCCAGTAATCTCTGGGTGCATCCATTTCCCTGAATATATTCACCTTCAGTGCTTCTTTTTGCACCCTCAATACAATGTTTATGTACAATTTTCACATATCATTTGTATTTAGGGGATTTGATTCAAGACACAAAGATGTTTTTCAACATTATATATCAACTTTTTCTTTAAATGCTTCTTCTCTTCCATTCTCTCTCTCTTCTCTTTCTAGAATTCCAAATCACATATAATAGAATATTTGATATTGTCTTACTTGTCCTTAAAACCTGTTTTTTTCCCCCTAATTTTTTTCTCTCATCTTCAGATTGAATAATTTATATTTACCAATCTCATCTTTCTCTGTCATTTCCATTCTGATGTTAGGCCAGCCAGTGAAGTTTTTATTTGATTATATATTTTCCAGTTCTAGAATTTCTGGTAATTTTTTTCTATAGGTCTATATCTGTGCTGAAAATTTCTATCTTTTCATTCAATGTAAACATATTTTTCTTTATATCATTGAACATAATTATAATAGATATTTTTAAATCCTTCTCTAATAATTCCAACATGTGAGTCATCTTAGGTTTGGTTGTTTGGTCTCCATTGATTATCTTTTCTTTTAAGAATGGATAGCATTCTTCTGTTTCTTTTAAGAGTAATTTTTAACTGTATCCTGGATATTGGAAATGATATGTTGTGCAGACTCTAGGTTCTGTTATATTCCTTCAAAAAACATGTTGATTTTTTTTTTCTTCTAGTAGGCAATTAAATGAGCTTAACTCAAACTAAGATTCTCTATCTCCCCTCTAGTGAATGACAGTCCAAATTTCAGTTCAGTTCTCTTATAATTAATTAGTTAGGCTACTAAATCTATTCTGTGAATATGTTCAGATACCAGCCAGAGGCTTGGACAAAGTTCATAAAAAGAATTTGAGGCTTTCTCTCTCTGGATTTCTACTTTCTGGAATTTCCCCCTCACTTTCCATTATGATAGTTGCTCTGAACCCTGTTCTCTGGTTCTTCAAGAGAGCTAGTCTGCATGTTTTTCATTCAAGTTTTAGCCAGCTCATACAATCTTGGCTGTGGTTTGCCCTCAGGTTACAACAACAACAACAAAGGTGGGGAAACTCACTTCATACTATTTTCTTCTAGCAAGTGTTATCTCCCCTCTGTCTTTTTCCTACTTATTCACTCTCTAGTGCCTTCGTGGAGTTTTCTCCTCTTGGGGTTTATAATTGTTTTAACTTTGTAGTTTTACCTTTCACATTTATGTTAATCCAACCATATTGACCTTTTGTTTCAGTGTTAAATGGAAAACCATTTTTTTTTACCTAATGAGCCAGTTTTCCCCCACAACATTTACTAGTCTTTCTCTTCCCCCATTATAGAACAACTTTCATCATATAAAAACTGTCTGTTTCTGAGTTCTTTAATCTGTTATAATTTTTCTGCTTTTGTGAGAGTAGAAATTTTTTGTTAGAAGACATTTGTAATATGTCAGTATCTGGTGGTGTAAGTCTTCTCCTTTGCTTTTTTTAAAAAATTATTAAGACTTTGTTTCTTTAGAGAAGTATCAGGTTCACAGTAAAATTGAGGGTGAAGTACAGAGATTACCCATACATCACCTGAACCCACACATGCTTTATCATCATCCCCCACCAGAATGGTACATTTGTTATAATTGATGAACCTACACCGACATATCATATTCACCCAAAGTCTATAGTTTACAGTATGATTCACTGCTAGTGTTGGACATTCCATGGGTTTAAACAAATGTATAATGACATGTATCCATCATTATGGCATCAAACAGAGTATTTTAACTCCCCTAAGAATCCTCTGTGTTCCACCTATTTATTCTATTCATCCCTCTCCCACCCCCACTGACAACCACTGAACTTTTTACTACCTCCATAGTTTTGCCTTTTCCAGAATATCAGAGTTGGAATCATGTAAGATATAGCCTTTTCACATTTACTTCTTTCTTTCAATATACATTCAAGATTCTTCCATGTCTTTTCATGACTTGATAACTCATTTTTTTGGAGCTGAATAATTTTCCATTGTCTAGATGTGCCACAGTTTATTTATCCATTCACCTACTGAAGGACATCTTGGTTGCTTCCAAATTTTGATAATTATGAACAAGCTGCTACAAACATTCATATGCAAGCTTTTGTGTGGACACAAGCTTTCCCTTTTTTGGGTAAATAACAAGGAGCATGACTGCTGGATCACATTGTAAGAGTATGTTTAGTTTTGTAAGAAACAGCCAAATTGTCTTCCAAAGTAGCTGTACCATTTTGCATTCCCATCAGCAAAAAATGAGAGGTGCTATTACTCCATATCCTCCTTAGCATTTGGTGATTTCAATATGCTGGATTTTGGCCATTCTAATAAATGTGTAGTGCTATCTCTTGTTTTAATTTTCATTTCCCTAATGACCTATGATGTAGAACATCTTTTTATATGCCTATTTGCCATCTGTACATCTTCTCTGGTGAAGTATCTGTTAAGGTCTATGCCCCATTTTTTAAATTGCGTTGTTTTTCTTACTATTGAGTTTTAAGAGTTCTTTGCATATTTTGGATAATAGTACATTATCAAATGTGCCTTTTGCAAATATTTTATGGCAGTGTGTGGCTTTCCTGTTCATTTTCTTAACAGTGTTTTTCACAAGGCAAAAGTTTTTAGTTTTAGTGAAGTCCAGCTTATCAATGCTTTCTTTCATGGATGTGCCTATGGTATTGTATCTAAAAAGTCATTACTATACATAAGGTCACCTTGGTTTTCTCCTTTTATCTTCTAGGAGTTTTATGGTTTTGCATTTTATGTTTAGGACTGCGATCCATTTTGAGTTAATTTTTGTGAAAAGTGTAAGGTCTGTGTCTAGATTATATATATATATACTTTTTCTTGTAGATGTCCAGTTGCTTGAACACCATTTGTTGAAAAGATGATCTTTGCTCCCTTGTGTTGCCTTTGTTTCTTTGCCAAAGATCAGTTGACTATATTTATGTGGGTCTATTTCTGGGCCCTCTATTCTCTCCTATTGATCTATATTTGTCTCTTCTTTCAACAATACCACATTGTCTTGATTAATGTAGCTTTATAGTGGGTCTTGAAGTCAGATAGTGTCAGTCATCCAATTTGTTCTTCAACACTGTGTTGGTTGTTCTGGGTTTTTTGCTCTTCCATATAGGCTTTTAGAATGCATTTTTCAATACCCATAAAATAGCTTGCTGGGGCTTTTATTGTGGTTGCTTTGAATGTCTTCATCAAGTTGTGAAGAACTGACATCTTGACAATATTGAATCTTCTTGTCCATGACACAGAATATTTCTCCATTTATTTTGTTATTCTTGGATTTTGTTTGTCAGAGCTTTTTGTTTTTTCTCATACAGAGCTTGTGCATATTTTGTTAGATTTATTCCTAAATATTTCATGTTTGGGGGTGCTAACATAAATGATATTGCATCTTAAATTTTGTAAATTCCACTTGTTCATTGCTGATATATAAAAAAGTAATTGACTTTTGCAAACTTTTGTATTAAATTTGTATCCTGAAATCTTGTTATAATTACTTTTTAGTTCCATTTTTTGTTTTTGTTTTTTGTCAATTCTTTCAGACTTTCTACGTAGACATGTAGAAAATGTCATGTGCAAACAAAGATGATTTTATTTCTTCCTTCCCAATCTGTACACCCTTTATTTTCTTTTCTTATTGCATTAACTAGAATTTCCAATACAATGTTGAAAAGAAGTGGTGAAAGGGGACTCCTTGCCTTAACCTGATCTTAGTGGGGAAACTTCAAGTTTCTCACCATTAATGATGAGATAATGATGTTAGCTGTAGGTTTTTTTGTAGATGCTCTTTGTCAAATTGAGGAAATTGCTTAGTCCTAGTTTATTGAAACCTTTTTTTTTAATTTTTATGAACAGATATTGAATTTTGTCAACTCTTTTTTTGCATCTATTGATATGGACATATGATTTTTCTTCTTTAGCCTGTTGATGTGATGGATTACTTTAATTGATTTTTGAATGTTGAATAAGGCCGCACACCCAGGACAAATCCCACTTGGACATGGTGTGTAATTCTTTTTATACATTGTTGAATTCAATTTGCTATTTTCTTGGGGATTTTCACATCCACATTCATGAGAGATATAGTGTATAGTTTTCTTTTCTTGTAATTTCTAATTTTTCTTGTCTAATTTTGTTATTAGGGTAATGCTAGACTCATAGAATGAATTAGCAAGTATTCCCTCTGCTTTTGCAGTGAGCTAATAATTTTTTTCTTAAATGTTTGGTAGAATTTACCAGTGAACCCTTCTGGGCCTAGTGCTTTCTGTTTCAGATGGTTATTAATTATTAAATCAATTTTAAAAATAGATCTAGGTCAATTCAGCTTGTCTAGTTCTCCTTGCATAAGTTTGGTCCATTTATTAGTGTTATATTAGCATTTCTTCCTATTTTATTATTTAATAGTTTTGATATTTTTTTTTAAAGATTTTATTTATTTATTTGAGAGAGAGAGAATGAGAGCCAGAGAGCACGAGAGGGAAGAGCGTCAGAGGGAGAAGCAGACCCCCTGCTGAGCAGGGAGCCCGATGTGGGACTCGATCCCTGGACTCCAGGATCATGACCTGAGCCGAAGGCAGTTGCTTAACCAACTGAGCCACCCAGGTGCCCTAGTTTTGATATGTTTTACTTTTATTTTTCTTCTTCCCTATTTTCCATTGGACAGATTAGGTTTTCTTTCATCTGGTTTAAAATTTAAGCTATGCATTCTTTTGTTTATGAATCTGTTTATTTGTTTCTATGTGGTTACCTTAATCTAAGAATCCTACTTACATTTATTTATCCCTAAAGATTTTTGTAAAACACTTTTTATTATGTAAAATTTATATCAAGTTAAAAACAGAGAAAATAATATAATAAAACCAATAGACCAGCATCCTACTTCAACTATTAGAAACATATTGCCAATATTGTTTCATCTCTAACTTCCTCATGCCCACCACCCCACAACTACCAAAATTATTTTGAAGCAAACCCAAGATTTCATGTCATTTTACCCATGAATATCTTGGACTGTATCTCTAAAAGGTAAGGACTCAAAAAACATAACCATAATACAATTATAAAAAGCTACATTCTATGCAGGCAGCCTATAAAAGTGGGGAAAAGCAAGGAAATGGCTCCTTTCCTAGAGTTTCCAGGAGGAACCAGCTCTGCTGACAATTTGAATTTAGCTCAGTCAAACGGATTTTGAGTGTCTGACCTCCAGAACTGTAACAGAATATCTGTGCTATTTTAAGCCACTAAGTGGTAATTTGTTATAGCGGCAATAAGAATCTAATATATTGTTGATACTGGTCATTGTTTCTAGGACTTTTCATGGCTAGAGCAAGAAACGATATATATCTTAAGAAGATAAAATACAAAGCACCCGTTTAAAAAAAAAAGAAGATAAAATACATTATGTGTTTGTACTATTACTCCAATATATATATTGGAAGTATATATATTACTTATATATATTTACTTATATATAAGTAAATAAGTATTTACTTATCCTCATTAAATTTACATCATGTCTATTTTCTCCCATGCCCCAAAGCTCAATTCTCAGTGACCCAATAATAATAATAATAATAATAATAATAATAATACTCATTTACTCTATCACAGATTACAAAAACACCAGTTTTACAATAGTACCATTGCTACCACCAAAAACATGATTACCAAAAATGGCTTATTCTTAGATTATTTCCCACTGAGAGTGTAAAATAAAATTACTGCATCTTAAAGTCATTTGGAATAGATCTTCTCTGCATAATTATGCTACCAACTGGAGACTGAGTTAGCTTCATTTGTTTCATTTTTAGATTTTTAATGATTTCTTTTTGATTGAATTTTATTTTATAATCATATAAAATATTTTTAGGTTCCAACATTAAATCCACAAATCAAAGTTTGGCCTCTATCCCCATTTTTTTTTCCCACTATTCTCTTTCTTTTTTATGAGTACATTTTTTTAAAAAAATCACTGGACAAATGTTACTGATTTGTTTTTAAAAATAGCTCAGATAACACTTATCCTTAACTATCCATTAGTAATATAAATAAAAATGTGTAATCATGGAAATTTTAAAACATACTAAAAGCACACAGAAAGAATTATTTAGTGACCTGGGCTCACACAAACCTTAGAATTATCATCTCCTGTTTCCCTCTCCCACTGACTTATTCTTTTCTTGCATTGTTTTGAAGCAAAATCCCAAATACTAAATCATTTCATCAATAAATATCTTAGAAAGCATCTCTAAAAGATAAGGAATCTCAAAAAATAAACGTAACTATTAAATCAGCAAATATAAAGAGTTTATTTGCAGGTAATTATTTTATTTTATTTTTTTATTTCAGTATAACTGACATACAATAGCCTATTGGTTTCAGGTGTGCAACAGTAAGATATCACTTCATACCTGTCAGAATGGCTACTATAAAAAAGCCAAAAAATAGCAAGTATTGGTGAGGATGTAGAGAAAAGGGAGCCATCATGCACTGTTGGTGGGAATGTAAATTGGTGCAGCCACTGTGGAAAACAGTATGGAGGTTCCTTAAAAAAATAAAAATAAAACTACCATATGGTCCAACAGTTCCATTCCTGGGTATTTATTCAAAGAAAACAAAAACACCAATCTGAAGTGATATATGCACCTCTCTCATCATCATTTATTTTTATAATTTTCTTTTTTGAACGAGAATCCAAATAAGTCCACTCATTGCAATTTTTTCTTTAAAAATGTTTTTAATCTCTTAGTTTCTCTCTTCATAGTTTTTTTTCTTGCAATATTTTCTTTCCTACTGTTGATAAAGATATATTGGTTGTCCTATAGATTTTCTCATAGTTGGCATTTTACAGATTGCATCCCTGTGATGCCATTTAACATGTTTCTCTGGTCAATGTATTCCCTACAAGTTAATATTTGGTTCTAGCATCTTGATAAGAGTTCTTCAAAGGTGGTATTTTGTTCTTGAATCAAGGGGCACATATCACATAGTTGTCTCTCTCTGTCTCTGGTCATCAATTCTTAGAGCCATTAAGTCATTAGGGGTTGCAAAATGATGATATTTAATTGTCATTACTTTCTTAATTTTTAGCTGGGATTCTTCCATAAAATTAAACAACCCTCATCTGGTAAGACAGTGATACCTGATACCATTCATATACAAAGGCAGGATAACAGTTTGATACTTTTTATTTACAAATTTTCAAAATAATGAGGTGGTTCCCTGGTATCAGGGATCTCCAAAGAAACAGGGCCAGTAGAATGTGGTGTATAAGAGATTTATTTTAAGGAATTGGTTCACATATATAGAGGCTAAGTCCCAAGATCTGCAATCAGTAAGCTGGAGACCCAGGAAGCCAGTGGTATAGTTCCAGTCTGAGTCTGAAGCCCTGAGAACCAGGAGAGCTGATGGTGTAAGTTCCAGTCCCAGGGCAAGAGAAAACTGATGTCCCAGGTCAGCAGTCAGGCAGATGAAGTTCATTCTTCAGGGAGAATCAGACTTTTTGTTCTAATCAGGCCTTCTACCGATTGGATAAGTGCCACCACTTTAGAAAGGACAATCAGCTTTACTCAGTTTAACAATTCAAAGGTTAATCTCATACAAAAATGCCCTCAGAGAGACACCCGAAATAATGTTTGAGCAAATATCAGGTTACTCCATGGCCCATTCAAGTTAATGCATAAAATTAACCATAGTATCTGGCTTTCTCAAGTAAGAATCATTTGCTTTTTCTTTTCTTTTCCTTCTTGTGTTTTTTTTTAAAAGTCATCATGAACTCATGGATTTAAATATATTTGATATATTTCTAGTCATTGAAATTATTTTCATTATTGATGCTCTAATTTTTCCATCCTTGACCCTTCAGTTTGGCCCCTAAATCATTTTGATGCAATTACAGTAGATTTTGATAGCTTCCTTCTTGTCATTGTGATATTCACACTTATCATGTACATTTCTGGCCCTAAACTTGAATCAGTCATTTCCCTGAGGAGCCCTGCTTCTTTTTTAGAGTAAAATGCCATAATCTGAATGTTAGGGGTGCATATTGCTTACAATGAGTTGATCATTACTTTTAAATTTTTCCATAGATAAAGCTAGGAATATGTAATTAATTCTTATTATTCTAATTCTGAATCACAGAATTTTGTGTTTGCTCTTTATTAAGCTTTTAAAAATATTACATCTGTATGTTCTCTCTCTCATAATGAGAATCTTAGTTACCATAACACTATCCCTGATGGAACTGGTCTATCAAGGGGACACTGGGTGGCTCAGCAGTTAAGTGGCCAACTCCTGATTTCAGCTCAGGTCGTGATCTCAGAGTTTGGGGATCAAGCCTCATGTTGGGCTCTGTGCTCAGTGGGGAGTCTGCTTGAGATTCTCTCTCGCCTTCTCCCCCTCCCCCATTTTCTCTCTCTCTAAAATAAATAAATAAATTTTTAAGAAAAGAGAATTAGTCTATCAAATAATAACTACTTTCTGGATCCTACATTACATACACAACAGTATCAGAACAATACCTATACTACCACCAACAATATGATTGTTAAAATAGGGGTGCCTTGGTGGCTCAGTTGGTTAAGCGACTGCCTTCAGCTCAGGTCATGATCCTGGAGAACTGGGACCAAGTCCCGTATTGGGCTCCCTTCTCAACAGGGAGTCTGCTTCTCCCTCTGACCCTCTTCCCTCTCATACTCTCTGTCTCTTATTCTCTCTCTCTCTCTCTCAAATAAATAAATAAATAAACAAAATCTTAAAAAAATTTAAAAAATGATTGTTAAAATAGCTTAAGATTTTTTTTTGCAGTTTTTTTATCCTGATGATTTATTCACTAGGCCTATGTAGTAAAATTATGTTTTAAAGTCACTTGGAGCCGTGTCTCTATATGTACCACACATAGAGATAGTGGATACACATATACATTCATTTCACTTTATTTTTAAATATAATTAACAGATGAACTGCCATATGTTGCAGTAATTCCACTTCTAGATATTTATCCAAAGGAAAAGAAATCACTATCCTGTAGAGATATATGTACCCCTGTGTTCATTGCAGTATTATTTACAATAGCCAAGACATGGAAACAACCTAAGTGTCCATCAATGGATGAATGCATGAAGAATATTATTAAGCCATAAAAAAGGAATCCTGTCATTTGTGACATGAGGCATTATGTTAAATGATATAAGTCAGACAGAAAGACCAATACTATATGATCTCACTTATATGTGGGATCTAAAGAAATCTAAAAAATAAATTCATAGAAACAGAGAATAGATTGGTGGTTGCCAGAGGCAGGAGGTAGAGAATTTTGGGGGGATTCATGAGGTGGTCAAAAGGTACAAATTTCCAGCTCTAAGATAAACAAGTTCTGGGGATTTAATGTACAGCACAATAACTATAGTTAACTAAACTTTTGTGGTATTCAATTCATATATATATATATATATATATACACACATACACAATATACAAAATCATTATATATCATATACCTTAAACTTACACTATATTATATACTAATTACATCTCAGTAGAACTGGTAAAAATTACCATTTTTTTGGAACATTCTTAGATTTTTAGGATAATTTAGCAGATAGCACAGAGCTCCATATATCTAACCCATATGCCCTTTTTCAAAGTCCCCTATTGTTAAGCTCTTGCATTAGTATGATACATGAGTGTGGTACATTACAATTAATGAACAAATATTGATACATTATTAATAACTAATTAATAACCATTACTTACATTATGATTCACTCTTTGTGTTATACAGTTCTATGGGTTTTGACAAATGCATAATAATATGTATTTGCCATTAAAGTTTCTTACAGAATGGTTTTACTCCCTAAAAATCCCCTTTTCTCTGCCTTTCATCCTTTCTCTTTTCTCCTAAACTTGGCAACCATTGATCTTTTACTGTCTATAGTTTTGCTTTTTCCAAAATGTCATGTCATTAGAATTATACAGTATGCAACTTTTCAGACTGACTGGTTTGAGTTCACAATACACATTTTAGGTTCTTCTATTTCTTTTCATGACTTGATAATTAATTTCTTTTTATCACTGAATAATATTCCATTGTATGTATTACCACAGTTTATTCACCTATTGAAGGACACTTTGGTCACTGTCAGTTTTTGGCAATTATGAATAAAGCCACTATAAATATTTGTGTGCCAATTTTTGTATGGACATAACTCATTTGGGTAAGTATGTAGGAGTGCAATTGTTGGATTGTATAGTAAAATTATATTTAATTCAATTATGTGGAAGGATTGTGTTCTGATTAATCTTTTTGCATATGGATGCCCAGTTATTCTGGCACCATTTTTTGAAAAAAAGTACCCTTCCTCCATTGAATTGTATTTGCTCCTTTATCAAATCAGTTGGCTATTTTCATGTGGGTCTAGCTTTTTTTTTTTTTTCCAAATTTTTTATTGTTATGTTAATCACCATATATTACATCATTTGTTTTGGTGTAGTGTTCCATGATTCATTGTTTGTGCATAACACCCAGTGCTCCATGCAGAATGTGCCCTCTTTAATACCCATCACCAGGCTAACCCATCCCCCTCCCCCCTCCCCTCTAGAACCCTCAGTTTGTTTTTCAGAGTCCATCATCTCTCATGGTTCGTCTCCCCCTCTGACTTACTCCCCTTTTCTTCCTCTCCTGTTATCTTCTTCTTTTCCTTTTTTCTTAAAATATGTTGCGTTATTTGTTTCAGAAGTACAGATCTGTGATTCAACAGTCTTGCACAATTCACAGCGCTCACCATAGCTTTTATCTCTATCTCTTTGTCCTGTTCCTTCCATTTCCTTGCAGTTAATGGCAAGTAAAAAAGCAAGTAAACCTCCTTTAAAAATTATGTATCCACCCACTTTCTTTTTAAGATTTTTTAATTATTTATCAGAGAGAGAAAGAGAGAGCACAAGTGGGGAGAACTACAGGCAGAGCAGGCAGAGGGAGAAGGAGGCTCCCCACCGATCAAGAAGCCCAATGTGTGACTGGATCCCAGGACCCCGGGATCATAACCTGACCTGAAGGCAGGAGCTTAACCAACTGAGCCACCCAGGCATCCCATCCACCCACTCTCTTAAATAAATGGTAGCATACTATACATACTGTCTTAGTCTGGTTAGGCTGTTGAAACAAGATACCATAGTCTGGATCACTTAAACAACAGAAATCTATTTCTCACAGTTCTGGAGGCTGATCAAGGCTGATCAAGGTGTCAGATAATTTGGTTCCTGATGACAGCCCTCTTCCTAATTATATCCCCACATTCTGGAGAGAGAGGGGAGAAGCAAGCCCTCACCTGTCTCTTCTTAAAAGGGCAGTAATCCCATCATGACAGCTTCACCCTCATGATTTAATTACCTCCCACATGTCCCATCTTCAAATATTATCACATTGGGGATTAGAGTTTCAAAATAAGAATTCTAGGAGTACACAAATATTTGTCTGTAGTATATATTTTTATCTAATTAGATTGGTCAGTAACTCCAATACAATATTTAATAGCAGGGGGACTAGTGGCTAGACTTTTCTTTTCCTGATCTTTGTAGGACAGCCTCTAGTGCTTCCTTATTAAGAAAAATACCAGCATTTGATTAGATAGATATATAGGTAGGTAGGTAGGTAGGTAGGTAGGTAGGTAGGTAAAATGTTAAGAACATCTCCATTCATTCCTATTTTAGTGAGTGTTTTTAAAATGAATAAAATTGAATATTGAATTTTGTCATGTGCCTTTCCTGTGTCGATGGAGATGATAATATTTTTCCTTTACTTGACTATAATGATGAATTATATTAAGGGTTTTCTAATGTTGAAAGACACATGTATGCCCTTAGTTAACCCTATTTAGTCATAATAATCATGCTTTAATGCATTGTTCAATTCTGTTTGCTAATATACAAGTCATATAAAAATTCTGCAGTACTATTTTTAAGTGAGATCAATCTGTATTTTTTATGAAGAAATCTTTGTCAGGTTTTGGGATTATGTTTTAATTGCTTCATAAAAGTAGAATGGTAGGATTCTCCTGTGAAATCTGGACCTAGTCCTTTCGTGTATGTGTGTGTGTGTGTGTGTGTGTGTGTGTGTGTATGTATGTGTGTGTGGCGGGGTGTTCTCTTTAACTACTATTTTTATTTCTTTTTCTTTTTTTTATTATTGTGTTATGTAAATCACCATACATTACCTCATTAGTTTTTGATGTAGTGTTCCATGATTCACTGTTTGCGTATAACACCCAGTGCTCCATGCAGAACGTGCCCTCTTTAATACCATCACCAGGCTAACCCATCACCCCACCTCCTCCCCTCTAGAACTCTCTGTTCTAGGGGAAAAACTTTGTTTTTCAGAGTCCATAGTCTCTCATGGTTTGTCTCCCCATCCGATTTCCCCCCCTTTATTCTTCCTCTCCTGCTATCTTCTTCTTTTTTTTTTTTTAACATATAATGTATTATTTGTTTCAGAGGTACAAGAAAATGATCTGTTTAGATTCTCTATCTCCCCTGGGGTTATTTTTGGTAAGTTGTAGTTTTCTAAAAAAAATTCATTTTATATTTATTTCTTGAATATCTGTGTCTTCTTCCAAAAGATAAATATTCTCTCATGCATTGTTTCTTCTCTTGATTTTTCTAGAATTTTAGTTCTAGTTTGTTTCAGATGTATTCTTATTTATGTTGTCTTTATTTTTCAGATGACAATATGTTTTAAAAAGTGATTTGAGTACATTAATTTCTGAATATCTTAAATTATCCTCCAGGGATTAGCTCTATTTTGCTTGAGTACTTTCCTTAAAGAGGGCACCAGAGGTTGGACTTTGGCAAATCTTGTGAGGATATTTTTTCCATCGGATTTAAATGACATATTGGTAAATAAAAAATGTTATGGTCAGACTTTTTCCTTCTACATCTTAGAAATAATACTTTATTATCTTCTTGCTTCTTTCTTTTCAGTGTAATTCTTGTTTCTTTTTAATATATCTGTTCTTTCATTCTGGAAGCTTTTAGGATTTTTTTTTTTTTGGATGTTATTTTACTATACTGTGTGCCCGTGTATGGTTTTATCTATTATTGTGTGCCCCATAAAGTCTTCTTTTCAATCTTTCTTTAAACTGGGAAAATTTATTTTCCTTATCAATTTTTTTTTCATTTGTATTTTTTAAAAGATCCATCCATTTCTTCTATTACCCATTTGTTTTCACTTATATTTGTAATCTTTACAAGTCTTATTTTCTTTGTATGTCCCACTCATTTTCTTTTCCTGCTCTCTTTTGGGAAAGGTCCTCAATCTGCTATTTCAGCACACGAATTTGTTTAACATATTACAAACTGGTGTTCTTTATTCACCTATCATACTTTCACACCTCATATTTCACCTTGTTCTTTTTTCTTTCTTCTTGGAACTATGTAACACTCCTAATATCTTCATTCTCTGAGTATATTCTTTATGCTTATTTGGATTATCTACTCCAAAAGTTTTTCATCATACAGTTATTTTTGTTCAGTTTATTATCTTTCTGTTATAATTTGCATCTCAGCTGTGTGTGAAGTCATGTTTCCCTGGGAATAACAGCCCTGCAGCAGCTTTTAAATGTTTTTGATCTTATTCTTCAGTAAGAAATACGTTTTACCTCTCATGACCCATTTGATATAGATTTACAAAATGATATCTTAAATTTATTTTATATATATTACAAAATAATATTTATTTTAAGATGAGCAATGCACTCTGGTATTTCATGGTCTATTTGATTTAATTGAAAAATACTAGTAACTAGTTACCATATTGATTTAATAATCCACTAATGAGTCCACACCCACAGATTGAAAACTCTATGATATATAAGGGAAGGACTGAAGATCAGGCAAAGGTGAAGAAGGAGGGTTACAAGAATAAACTATAGAGCTCTAGGCACCACAGAATCCCTTAGACTAATCTAGTTTGCTCCATTCCATTAGGCAATAGCTCTGTTTGGGCATTCTATTCTAAACTCTTAGACAGAAGCAGCACTAGGAGGTGACAATCCTTTCAGGTTATAAATTTCCAGTCCTGGGGGTTTGGTGGAGAGGAGGTTGGATTAATGACTAGGCAAAGGTGACTGAACAGTTTATACCTACACCAGCTCCTCACCCTAAAAAGGCTGCTCTAAGAATATACACACCCAAGGGCCTTTGTAGTTATGTGTGATTTCTGATGTAAAAGAGCAAGCAATGATTATCCCAAGGCAATGAGGGGTGAGACAAGAGCAGAGCTTAAAAAATCTGCCCCAATCTATACTTCATTGCTGCTGTCAGGCTGCCTTGGTCCTAATGGGATTCCCGATTCCTCCCAGACCAATTCACAACAGCCTGTAGTCTCCCTGGGATTTCTCACAGTCTTTACGTTATTTCTTCAGATCAATAATTCTTTTGCTTCCACAGGGTCTCCAGAGCAGATTATGTTTGACGAAACTCAGCAGCCCTGTGTTAGATCTTTTCAGGAATCTTCAAAAGATACAGGCTCAAAAATCATACTTTTTCATAGCAAAGGCCTTAGTGATCAATCTGAGTTGAGTCTACCTCAGAATAAGAATCAGGTGGGTGAAGGAGGATACATCATTTCACTTTTTTTTTAAGACTGTCTTTGCATTTATTTTCTTCTGTGTTTCCTGGGTAGCTCTCATTCTTACAAGTTCCAAGTTAAGCTTCAGTGATGCATTTCAGCAGTGTCTGTACAACCAAAGCCAAATAGGGGACTTCAGTCACTAATGCACTGGGAATGTAGTCAATCAGAATAGCTCTGGGAAAGCAGTCTGCATTTCCCGGGATCATGTGGCTCATTAAAGATAATTCAGGTCACAGCTTTTTCCAGGAGTACATTATGGCCCATATGTGAGGATAAGTATACACTGGGGTTATCCAACAAGCAGATGAGATGGGCCTCTTAAGTCTAGAGTATGATATGAAAATCACCTCTCTCTCCAAAAGCACTTCCATACCTGCTCTGACCTTTACTTCAGATTGGTCTCTATCTTTGTTTGAAATGTCTGTTATCTCTAATTCCTTTGAGTTAGAAAACAAAGACCACAGAATTGTTTCTAAACCTCACCTATAACCATTCTCTTGGACATTAGCACCCATGACAGTATCAACGTTGATTAGAGATCACCCTTCCATTCCAATTAAACAGGTAACATCTTCTACATCTGACTTTCTCCACAAAGATGCTTCCCCCTCCCATTATTCCCCAGATCTGTATCTGCTGCTACCCTCCACACAGTTTGCTCATTGTGATCCTCAGTTCTTTCCTTGCACTCACTAAACCACAATTTATTCCTGTTAATTTTAAATTCTAAGTTTTTCTAGAATACAAACACTTCTCTTCATTCTTGTGGCCAGCATCTTAGGCATCTCTCCCTCTAGGTATCTCCCACTGCTTTCTCCATATTTTCAATCTTGTTTTCCTCTAATCTGTTCTCAAAATGGCGGCCATAATATTTTGACCATGTTAGTACATTGCTGAACTGTTCAATGTCACCCATTGCCCTTGGAGTGTTCTGCAAATGTTTCTCCCCACTAAAACATATCCACAAAATACACTGCACTTCTATTAGTATCAGCAGTGAATGCCGTTGATCTCATGATTTTGTTGTATTCCAAAGTGGATGGGGGAAGATACAGAGGGATATATCTGAATCTCCTGAATGATAAACACATTCCCATAACACTGTAGGTATTTAATAAATGTTTGAATGAGTGGATGATGAATGACACATGATGTGGGAAACAAAGGCAGAAGAAAAATTATTAAATTTCCTTACTACCTAGAGCTCACTGACGAGTCCTTGAAACCGGCAGAGTGACATTCCTCTAGGGACTCAACTGCTTTAATGCTGATACCTTGCTAAGGGCAAAGGGTAATCCTAGGCCAACACCCCCCCAATCCTGTAAGTCTATTTTAGTATATAAAAATTCCTTTGGAAATTTTCTTTATCACTATCCCCCAAGATACATGTTGGCAGTCATGCCCCAACCATACGATCCACTGATATACATCTGAAGGGTCTCATGACTCAGGTTTTATTAGACTGTAATAAATGACCTTTTTGCAACAATAGCTAAGCCCCTCAAGGTCCAAAATTTTCCTTCCAAAATTCCTTGGAGACTTACTCTATCCCTAACCCCCTCCCAACTTGAAAATATATAACGGGCCACTCCTCAGGACCCTGGTGCAGCTCCTTCTGCCCCCGGGTCCTGGCCCTGTGCTTTAATAAAATCACCTTTTTGCATGAAAGACGTCTCAAGAATTCTTTCTCAGCCATTGGCTTTGAACCCTAACGTCTTTCCTACACCAAAACACAGGGAAGGTAAATTTTGTAGTAAGAAGCAGCTGAAGATAAGTTTACAGCATAAAATTCTGTGAGTGCGTGCATAAGATAATACTGGGAACCTACGAAGACTTAGTTTTGCGAGTATGTGTGTGTTCACACAGATGTGTGCACAGATGAGATAACTAAAATGTGCTCTTCATACAGTAGGGCCTCTAACAATAGTTTTTGAATAGAAAGTTTTTAAGGATAAAATTATAACGTAATTTTTGCCTGGGTCACCTAGTTTCTTGCCTAGATTTTGGGGATTCCTGTGAATATCGAATAACTCATCTCAATCTGAATCAAGTCATAATTTAATAAAATGTGTCCCAATGTATTATTTGTGGGGTGCTTATTAAAAAACAACTTCCATGGTGTATTAGTTTTCTATGACTGATGTAACAGATTACTACAAACTTACTGAGTTAAAACAATACAAATTATTACATAACAGTTCTGGAGGTCAGAAATCTGATGTGATCTCACAGGACTACAATGAAGGTGTGAGTAGGGCTGTGTTCCTTCTGGAGGCCTGAAAAGAGAATCCCTTTTCCAGCTTTTAGAGGCTGCCCACAGTCTTTGGCCCACAGTCCCCTTCCATCTTCAAAGCCAGCAATGGTCAGCTGAATCATTAGCACCCTGCATCACACTGACAGTAACTCTCCTGCCTCCCACTTTCACGTACAAGGACCCCTGTGATTAAATGGGACTACCTGGATAATCCAGTATAATCTCTCTACCTTAAAGTCAGCTAATCAGCAACTTTACATCTACAACCTTAATTCCCCTTTGGCACTTAATATAACATATTCACAGATTTTGGGGATTAAGACATGGACATCTTGCAGGGGAGGAGTTATTCTGCCTACCACCCATGATCATACTTCTTAGAGAGTATTAGAAATTACAATGCACAGCAGCATAATGAACCAAAAAACATCACTGCCAAATGTGATTGTTCTAACTGTGCTCTACCAAAGGGTACTGGGCTGGGGAAGTTCAAGTAAAGAGGGGAAGTCCTGACTAATCTCCATTTGATGACCTCGACCAGATTTTAAAATATATATAAAGTTGCAATAATTAAAACAGTGTGGTACCAGCAATAGACTAGCTAGAGTAATAGTACATTATAGAAAGTCTGAAAATAAATCAATGCATTTTTAAGAATTTAACATAGTTTCCAGTTTTCATGTGACACATTTTTTTCAGTACTGTGTACACTAATATCCCTAGGTACTCTACATCAGCCAAATATGGATTTTTATGTATATGCAAATCACCAATTCCTTTGTCCTAGAGCATACCTTTAGTTCATAATATAAATTTGAACTAACACTGTCATCATTTTTGCTTGTGAAATTTTGGTGTTTGGAATGTTTAAAAAAGTGTCTTTAGACTATTATAATGAAGTAAAAATAGAAAAATGGAAATGCTGATATTAGTGATAATATATTTAAAATGTTACTGGAAATTTTCAGATAGGCCAAAAGTGTTGCATCTTTCTTTTCTATGGCGTGTTTATTGGGCTTAAGCTCATCAATTGTCTGGTTAGTTGTTGCTAATATAATAAAATTAAAGATAATATACTGAATCATGGAATTATATTACAAACATTTTTATTCTCCCTACAAGAATAGGTATAGTTGGCAGCTGGAGCAAGATGGCGGAGGAGTAGGAGACCTGGATTTCATCTGGTCTCAGGAATTCAGCTGAATGGGGAATCAAATCATTCTGAACACCTACGAACTCAACAGGAGATCGAAGAAGAGAGTAGCAACAACTCTCTGAACAGAGAAGCGACCACTTACTGGAAGGTAGGACGTGCGGAGAAGTGAATCCGAGGGGATATTTGGGAGGATAGATGGCGGGGGAGGGGGCCTCCACCGCTTCTGGCAAGTGCTACAGCCGCGGAGCACAAAATCAGAACTTTTAGAAGTTGGCTCCGCTGAGGGACGTCACTCCAGCGGCTAAGCGGGAGGTGGAACCCTCGTGGGACAGTGTGGTCTCAGGACCCTCGGGGTCACAGAAAGGCTGGGGGTGCCTAAGTGTGGCAGAGCTCCCAGGTATTGGAGCGGAGAAGAGGGCTGCAGAGACGGAGACGAGGCGTGGGCTCTCAGGTCGGGGTGGCTATAAACTGTGATCTGCGACCCCGTCGGGCCAGTGCTCCTCCAGCAGGGACCCAACAAGCGGCAGAGGCGGGGAGACTCCCCTTCCTCCCCCCAGAGGAGCAGCATGGAAGCGCACTGCAGGGATCTGCTGAGTTTGGAGACTCCACACGGGGTCGGGTGGCAGAGATAGAAATGCTCAGTCACAGGACGGGTGAGCATGGAGTGTGGCCGGAAACCAGGCAGATGGGAGTGATTCACTGCTTTTCTCTGGGGGCGCACTGAGGAGCGGGGTCCCGAGTTCTCGGCTTCTCCGGGCGGAGATTGGGAGGCCACCATTTTCACTCTCATCCTCCAAAGCTGTACGGAAAGCTTGCAGGGAACAAAAGCTCGGAGAGCAAACCCGAGCAGATTGCTTAGCCCAGACCGACAAGGGCGGGGCAATTCCGCCTCCGGCAAAGACATTTGGGAACCATGGCAACAGGCCCCTCCCCCAGAAGATCAGCACAAACAGCCAGCCAAGACCAAGACCAAGTTTACCGATCAAGGAGAAAGGGAGAATTCCAGCGCTAGGGGAATACTGCACATAGAATTCAAGGCTTTTTTACCATGATTCATTAGTTTTTCAAAGTTAATTTTTTTAACTCTTTTTCTTTGAATTTTTCTTCTTCTCTTTTTCAACCAACATCTTATCAATCCCTTTTTTAAAAAAAAACATTTTTATTTTTCATTTTTAGAGTCATATTCTATCCCTTCATAGTAGTTACCCTTATTTTTGGCATAAATATATATAAGTTGTTCTCTTCTTAAAATTTTGAGATACAGTTTCTTGTAACAGATCAAAATATACCGTAAATTTCTAGTGTACGGCTTTGTTCTAGTCTCTGGCCTGATCACATTCTCTCCCCCTTTTTTTTTTAAATCTTCTTCAATCTTTTTTCAAACAACATATTATCAATTCCTTTTATAAAATCTTTTTTAATTTTCATCTTTAGTCATCTTCCATCCCTTCATTGTATCAACCCTTATTTTGGACATATATAAGTCTTTCTTTCTTTATAATTATAGGAAGCACTGTCTTCTAACAGACCAAAATACACCCAGAATCTACTGTGTGGCAGTGATCTATGCACTAGCCTGATCATATTTGATCATATTCTGTTTTTTTGTTTTCTTCTGTTTTTGTTTGTTTTTATCTTATTCTTTTTCTTTTTTTTCCCTCTTTCTTTTTTCTTTCTTTCGCTTTCTTTTCCCCTGGTTTCAGGTCTTTTCTGATTTGTTTAGTGTATACTTTCTGGGGACGTTCTTAACCTGTTAGCATTTTGTTCTCTCATTCATCTATTCTCCTCTGGACAAAATGACAAGACGAAAGAAATCACCTCAGCAAAAAGAACAAGAGGTAGTACCGTCTGCCAGGGACCTACTCAATACGGACATTAGTGCGATGTCGGACCTAGAGTTCAGAATCATGACTTTAAAGATACTAGCTGGGCTTGAAAAAACCGTGGAAATTATTAGAGAAACCTTTCTGGAGAAATAAAAGAATTAAATCTAACCAAGTCGAAATCAAAAAGGCTATTAATGAGGTGCAATAAAAAATGGGGGCACTAACTGCTAGGATAAATGAAGCAGAAGAGAGAATTAGTGATATAGAAGACCAAATGATGGAAAATAAAGAAGCTGAGAAAAAGAGAGATAAAGGACTACTGGATCACGCGGGCAGAATTCGAGAGATAAGTGATACCATAAGACGAAACAACATTAGAATAATTGGGATCCCAGAAGAAGAAGAAAGAGAGAGAAGGGCAGAAGGAATGCTGGAGCAAATTATAGCAGAAAACTTCTCTAATGTGGGGAAGGAAACTGGCATCAAAATCCAGGAGGCACAGAGAACCCCTCTCAAAATCAATAAAAATAGGTCAACACCCCGACATCTAATAGGGAAACTTACGAGTCTCAGAGACAAAGAGAAAATCTTGAAAGCAGCTTGGGAGAAGAGATATGTAACCTATAAAGGTAGAAACATGAGATTGGCAACAGACCTATCCACAGAGACCTGGCAGGCCAGAAAGGACTGGCATGATATCTTCAGAGCACTACATGAGAAAAATATGCAATAGCCAAGAATACTATATCCAGCTAGGCTCTCATTGAAAATTGAAGGAGACATAAAAAGCTTCCAGGACAAACAAAAACTAAAGGAATTTGCAAACACGAAACCAACCCTCCAGGAAATATTGAAAGGGCTCCTCTAAGCAAACAGAGAGCCTAAAAGTAGCACAGACCAAAAAGGAACACAGAAAATATACAGTAATAGTCACCTTACAGGCAATACAATGGCACTAAATTCATAAATTTCAATAGTTACCCTGAATGTAAATGGGCTAAATGCCCCAATCAAAAGACACAGGTTATCAGATTGGATTAAAAAACAAGACCCATCGATATGCTGTCTGCAAGAGACTCTTCTTAGACCCAAAGACACCCCCAGATTGAAAGTAAAGGGGTGGAAAACCATTTACCATGATAATGGACACCAAAAGAAAGCTGGGGTGGCATTCCTTATTTCAGACAAATTAGATTTTAAAACAAAGACTGTAATAAGAGATGAAGAAGGACACTACATCCTACTTAAAGGGTCCATCCAAGAAGAAGATCTAACAGTTATAAATAGCTATGCCCCTAACATGGGAGCAGGCAATTATATAAAGCAATTAATAACAAAAGCGAAGAAACACATTGACAACAATACAATAATGTGGGGGACTTTAACACCCCCTGACTGAAATGGACAGAACATCTAAGCAAAAGATCAACAAGGAAATAAAGGCTTTAAACGACACACTGGACCAAATGGACTTCACAGACATATTCAGAACATTCCATCCCAAAGCAACGGAATACACATTCTTCTCTAGTGCCCATGGAACATTCTCCAGAATTGATCACATCCTAGGTCACAAATCAGGTCTCAACCGATACCAAAAGATTGGGATTATTCCCTGCATATTTTCAGACCACACTGCTTTGAAACTAGAACTCAATCACAAGAGGAAAGTCAGAAAGAACTCAAATACATGGAGGCTAAAGAGCATCCTACTAAAGAATGAATGGGTCAACCAGGAAATTAAAAGAGAATTAAAAAAAATTCATGGAAAACAATGAAAATGAAAACACAACTGTTCAAAATCTTTGGGGTACAAAAAGGCAGTCCTAAGAGGAAAGTATATGGCAATACAAGCCTTTCTCAAGAAACAAGAAAGGTCTCAAATACACAACCTAACCCTACAACGAAAGGAGCTAGAGAAAAAATAGCAAATAAAGCCTAAACCCAGCAGGAGAAGAGAAATAATAAAGATCAGAGCAGAAATCAATGAAATAGAAACCAAAAGAACAGTACAACAGATCCACAAAACTAGGAGCTGGTTCTTTGAAAGAATTAATAAGATTGATAAACCCCTGGCCAGACTGATCAAAAAGAAAAGAGAAATGACCCAAATCCACAAAATCATGAATGAAAGAGGAGAGATCACAACCAACACCAAAGAAATACAAACAATTATAAGAACATCTTATGAGCAACCCTATGCCAGCAAATTAGATAACCTGGAAGAAATGGATGCATTCCGAGAGATGTATCAACTACCAAAATTGAACCAGGAAGAAATAGAAAACCTGAACAGACCAAAACCACTAAGGAAATTGAAGCAGTCATCAAAAATCTCCCAACAAACAAAAGCCCAGGGCCAGATGGCTGCCCAGGGGAATTCTACCAAACATTTAAAGAAGAATGAATACCTATTCTCCTGAAACTGTTCCAAAAAATAGAAATGGAAGGAAAATTTCCAAACTCATTTTATGAGGCCAGCATTACCTTGATCCCAAAACCAGACAAAGACCCCATCAAAAAGGAGAATTACAGACCAAATTCCTTGATGAACATGGATGCAAAAATTCTCACCAAAAACTAGCCAATAGGATCCAACAGTACATTCAAAGGATTATTCACCACGACCAAGTGGGATTTATCCCTGGGCTGCAAGGTTGGTTCAACATCCGCAAATCAATCAACGTGATACATTAAGAAAAGAAAGAACAAGAATCATATGATCCTCTCAAGAGATGCAGAAAAAGCGTTTGACAAAGTACAGCATCCTTTCTTGATCAAAACTCTTCAGAGTATAGGGATAGAGGGTACATACCTCAATATCATAAAAGCCATCTATGAAAAACCTATAGCAAATATCATTCTCAATGGGGAAAAGCTGAGAGCTTTCCCCCTAAAGTCAGGAAGGTGGCAGGGATGTCCACTATCACCACTGCTATTCAACATAATATTAGAAGTCCTAGCCACAGCAATCAGACAACAAAAAGAAATCAAAGGCATTCAAATCAGCAAAGAGGAAGTCAAACTCACACTCTTTGCAGATCATATGATACTTTATGTGGAAAACCCAAAAGACTCCACCCCAAAACTGCTAGAACTCATACAGGAATTCAGTAAAGTGGCAGGATATCAAATCAATCACAGAAATCAGTGGCACTCCTATAAACCAACAACAAGACAGAAGAGAGACAAACTAAGGAGTTGATCCCATTTACAATTGCACCCAAAACCATAAGATACCTAGGAATAAATTTAACCAAAGAGGCAAAGGATCTGTACTCAGAAAACTATAAAATACTCATGAAACAAATGGAGGAAGACACAAAGAAATGGAAAAACTTTCCATGCTCATGGATTAGAAGAACAAACATTGTAAAGATGTCCATGCTACCTAGAGCAATCTACACATTCAATGCAATCCCTATCAAAATGCCAACCACTTTTTTCAAAGGAATGGAACAAATAATCCTAAAATTTTATGGAACCAGAAGAGACCTCGAATAACCAGAGGAATGTTGAAAAAGAAAAGCAAAGCTGGTGGCATCACAATTCCGGACTTCCAGCTCTATTACAAAGCTGTCATCATCAAGACAGTATGGTACTGGCACAAAAACAGACACATAGATCAATGGAACAGAATCGAGAGCCCAGAAATGGTCCCTCAACTGTATGGTGAACTCATCTTTGACAAAGCAGGAAAGAATGTCCAATGGAAAAAAGAGTCTCTTCAACAAATGGTGTTGGGAAAATTGGACAGCCACATGCAGAAGAATGAAGCCGGACCATTGCCTTACACCACACACAAAAATAGACTCCAAATGGCTGAAAGACCTAAACGTGAGACAGCAGTCCATCAAAATCCTAAAGGAGAACACAGGCAGCAACCTCTTCGACCTCAGCCGCAGCAACTTCTTCCTAGAAAGTTCGCCAAAGGCAAGGGAAGCCAGGGCAAAAATGAACTATTGGGATTTCATCATGATAAAAAGCTTTTGCACAGCAAAAGAAACAGTCCACAAAACCAAAAGACAACCGAAGGAATGGGAGAAAATATTTGCAAATGACAAATCAGATAAAGGGCTAGTATCCAAAATCTATAAAGAATTTATCAAACTCAACACCCAAAGAACAAATAATCCAGTCAAGAAAGGGGCAGAAGACACGAAGAGACATTTTTCCAAAGAAGACATCCAAATGGCCAACAGACACATAAATAAGTGCTCAACATCGCTCGGCATCAGGGAAATCCAAATCAAAACCTCAATGAGATACCACCTCACACCAGTCAGAATGGCTCAAATTAAAAAGTCAGGAAACGACAGATGTTGGGGGGATGCGGAGAAAGGGGAACCCTCCTACACTGTTGGTGGGAATGCAAGCTGGTGCAACCACTCTGGAAAACAGTATGGAGGTTCCTCAAACAGTTGAAAATAGAGCTACCATAGGATCCAGCAATTGCACTACTGGGTATTTACCACAAAGATACAAATGTAGGGATCCGAAGGGGTACGTGCACCCCAATGTTTATAGCAGCAATGTCCACAATAGCCAAACTGTGGAAATTGCCAAGATGTCCATCGACAGATTAATGGTTAAAGAAGATGTGGTATATACACACGATGGAATATTATGCAGCCATCAAAAGGAATGAGATCTTGCCATTTGCAATGACGTGGATGGAACTGGAGGGTGTTATGCTGAGTGAAATAAGTCAATCAGAGAAAGACATGTATCCTATGACCTCACTGATATGAGGAATTCTTAATCTTAGGAAACAAACTGAGGGTTGCTGGAGTGGTGGGGGGTGGGAATGAATGGGTTGGCTGGGTGATAGACATTGGGGAGGGTATGTGCTATGGTAAGCACTGTGCATTTTTCAAGACTGTTGAATCACAGATCTGTACTTCTGAAACAAATAATGCCATATATGTTAAGAAAAAAAAAAGAAGATAGCAGGAGGGGAAGAATGAAGGGGGGTAAAGCAGAGGGGGAGACGAACCATGAGAGATGATGGACTCTGAAAAAGAAACTGAGGGTTCTAGAGGGGAGGGGGTGGTGGGATGGGTTAGCCTGATGATGGGTATTAAAGAGGGCACGTTCTGCTTGGAGCACTGGGTGTTATGCACAAACAATGAATCATGGAACGCTACCTCAAAAACTAATGATGTAATGAATGGTGATTAACATAAAATTAAAAAATTTTAATAAAAGAATAGGTATAGTAGAGAACTGGAGAAAATAAATAGTTCATTAGAATTATACATTGGGGATCAAAAAATGTTTTTACAGCCATCTTTTTTCATGTTACTTATTATCCCAATATGTTTCTTGTACACCACATTAATTTCCAAATGGATCAGATATACAAATGGATAAATGAAGGGGAATAAAAAAGAACTACACAACATTATAAGTACTAGAAGAAAACATGAGTGAATTTTCCATAACCTGGAATTTGGGGAAATATTTCTAAATTATGACTCAAAAATCTAGAAGCAATAAAAGAAAAGAGCAAGAAATTTAATCACAGAAAACTGAAAAAGTGTGTATAGCTAATTAAACACAGTAAAAAGACCAATTAAAACCTTGGGGAAAATATTTGTGATTAATCATAGACATGGACTAATAATCTCTAAAATATAAAGACTTCTAAAATAGAGCAAAATTTTCCATGAAAATATTCTAGTGAAATGAACAGAAAGTTCACAGAAGTAGAAAATCAAATGGTTCTTAACTATATGGAAAAATGCTTAACCTCATTTGTAATAAAAGAAATGCAAATTAAAAGTACCGTTAGACCTTTATTCACCTATTAGATGGGCAAAAACCAAAGTTTGAGAGCATACATACTTGAAAAGGCTATGGAGACTCTGAGCAAGATGGCAGAGGGGTAGGAGACCTAAATTTCGTCTGGTCCCAGGAATTCAGCTAGATAGGGATCAAACCATTCTGAACATCTACAAACTCAACAGGAGATCAAAGAAAGGGGAGCAGCAACTATCTGAACAGAAAAGCGACCACTTCCAGGAAGGTATGACGTGCAGAGAAGTGAATCCGAGGTGATATTCGGGAAGAGAGATGGCGGGGGAGGGGGCCTCCGTCGGCCGCTTCTGGCAAGTGATAGAGCAGCGGAGCACAAAATTGGAACTTTTAGAAGTCTGCTCCACTGAAGGATGTTGCTCCAGTGGCTAAGCAGTAGGTGGAACCCTCGCTGGGACAGTGTGGTCTTAGGACCCTCGGGGTCACAGAAAGACCAGGGGTGCCTGAGTGCGGCAGAGCTCCCAGGTATCAGAGTGGTGACACCGGCTGCAGAGACGGAGCCCAGGAGCGGGCTCTCGGCTCAGGGTTGCCATAAACCGTGATCCCTGGCACAGTCGGGCCACTGCTCTTCCAGCAGGGACCCAACAAGCAGCAGATCCAGGGAGACTCCCCTTCCTCCCCCGGGGAGGAGTGGTGCGGGAGCCCACCTCAGGGATCTGTTGCTTTGGGATGGAATGTTCTGAATATATCTGTGAAGTCCATTTGGTCCAATGTGTCATTTAGAGTCTTCATGTCCTTGTTGATCTTTTTCTTAGATGATCTGTCCATTTCAGTGAGAGGGGTGTTAAAGTCCTCTACTATTATTGTATTATGTTGACATGTTTCTTTGCTTTTGTTATTAATTGGCTGATATAATTGGCTGCTCCCATGTTAGGGGCATAGATATTTACAATTGTTAGATCTTCTTGTTGGATAGACCCTTTAAGTAGGATATAGTGTCCTTCCTCATCTCTTATAGTCTTTGGTTTAAAACCTAATTTGTCTGATAAAAGGATTGCCACCCCAGCTTTCTTTTGGTGTCCATTAGCATGGTAAATTGTTTTCCACCCACTCACTTTCAATCTGGAGGTGTCTTTGGGTCTAAAATGAGTCTTTTGCAGACAGCATATTGATGGGTCTTGTTTTTTTTTTTATCCAATCGATAGTCTGTGTCTTTTGATTGGGGTATTTAGCCCATTTACATTCAGGGTAACTATTTAAAGATATGAATTTAGTGCCATTGTATTGCTTGTAAGGTGATGGTTTCTGTGTATTGTCTGTGTTCGTTTCTGGTCTATGTTACTTTCAGGCTCTCTCTTTGCTTAGAGGAGCCCTTTTAATATTTCTTGTTGGGCTGGTTTCATGTTTGCAAATTCCTTTAGGTTTTGTTTGTCCTGGAAGCTTTTTATCTCTCCTATTTTCAATGAAAGCCTAGCTGGATATAGTATTCTTGGCTTCCTATTTTTCTCATTTAGTGCTCTGAATATATCATGCCAGTCCTTTCTGGCCTGCCAGGTCTCTGTGGATAGGTCTGTTGCCAATGTAATGTTTCCACCATTGTAGGTTACAGATCTCTTGTCCCGAGCTGCTTTCAGGATTTTCTCTTTGTCTCTGAGACTTGTAAGTTTTACTATTAGATGTTGGGGTGTTGACCTATTTTTAATGATTTTGAGAGGGGTTCTCTGTGCCTCCTGGATTTTGATGCCTGTTTCCTTCCCCACATTAGGGAAGTTCTCTGAATAATTTGTTCCAATATACCTTCTGCCCCTCTCCCTCTTTCTTCTTCTGGGATCCCAATTATTCTAATGTTGTTTCATCTTATGGTATCACTTATCTCTCAAATTCTGCCCTAATGATCCAGTAGTTGTTTATCTCTCTTTTTCTCAGCTTCTTTATTTTCCATCATTTGGTCTTCTATATCACTAATTCTCTCTTCTGCCTCATTTGTCCTAGCAGTTATAGCCTCCATTTTTTATTGCACCTCATTAATAGACTTTTTGATTTTGCCTTGGTTAGATTTTAGTTCTTTTATTTCTCCAGAAAGGGTTTCTTTAATATCTTCCATGCTTTTTCAAGCCCAGCTAATATCTTTAAAATCGTCATTCTGAACTCTAGGTCCAACATCTTACTAATGTCTGTATTGATTATGTCCCTGGCAGTCAGTATCGTCTCTTGTTCTTTTTTTGAGGTGATTTTTTACGTCTTGTCATTCTGTTCAGAGGACAATAGATGAATGAGAGAACAAAATGCAACCAGGGGAACAACGACCCCAGAAAAATATACACTAAACAAATCAGAAGAGATCTAGAACCAGGAGAAAAGAAAGGGAAAGAAAGAAAAAAGAAAAAAAGAAAAAGAAAAAAATTTAAAAAATATGATCAAATATGATCAGGCTAGTGCATAGATCAATGCCACACACTAGATTTTGGGTGTATTTTGGTTTGTTAGAAGAAACTGCCTCCCAATTTTTAAAGAAAAAAAGCTTATATATCTACAGAAATAAGATGAAGGGATAGAATATGACTGTAAAGATGAAAACTGTAAAATATTTTATAAAATGAATTGATAAGATAAGTCATTTGAAAAAAGAAAGAAGAGAAATTAAAAAAAAACAATAAAGGGAGAGAATTTGATCAGGCAGGAAACTAGAACAAAGCCATACACTAGAGATTTAGGGTACATTTTGGTCTGTTAGAAGAAACTATCCCAAAATTTTGAAGAGAGAACAACTCATATATATATACCAAAAATAAGGTTAACTTCTATGAAGGGATAGAATATGACTCTAAAAATGAAAAATAAAAAAGATTTTTTTTTATTTGGGATTGATAAGATGTTGGTTGAAAAAGGGAAAAAGAAAAGTTCAAAAAAAAAAAAGAAAAAGAAATTTCAAAAAATTAACTTTGAAAGACTAAAGAATCAGGGGGAAAAAAGCCATGAATTCTATGTGCAGTATTCCCCTAGTGCTGGCGTTCTGCTGTTCTCATTGATCGGTAAACTTGGTCTTGGCTGGCTATTCTTGGTGATCTTCTCAGGGAGGGGCCTGTTGCCGTGGTTCCCAAATGTCTTTGCCGGAAGCAGAATTGCCCTGCCCTTGCCGGGTCCAGGCTAAGTCATCTGCTCGGGTTTGCTCTCAGGAGCTTGTGTTCCCTGCAAGCTTTCCGTACAGCTTTGGAGAATGAGAGACTGAGGGTTGTTGGAGTGGTGGGGGGTGGGAGGGATGAGGTGGCTGGGTGATAGACATTGGAGAGGGTATGTGCTATGGTGAGCGCTGTGAATTATGTAAGACTGTTCAATCACAGACCTGTACCTCTGAAACAAATAATACATTATATGTTAAAAAAAAAAGAAGAAGATAGTAGGAAGGGAAAAATGAAGGGGGGGAATCAGAGGGGGAGACAAACCATGGGAGACTATGGACTCTGAGAGACAAACTGAGGGTTCTAGAGGGGAGGTGGTTGGGGGGATCGGTTAGCCTGGTGATGGGTATTAAAGAGGGCACATATTTGAATGGAGCACTGGGTGTTATATGCAAACAATGAGTCATGGAACACTACATCAAAAACTAATGATGTAATGTATGGTGATTAACATAACATAATAAAAAAACTAATGATGTATGGTGATTAACATAACATAATAAAAAGAATAAATAAATAAATAAGAAAGGCTATGGATAAGTAGACACTTTTATATACTGCTTGTGAGAATTGTAGATGGTCTATGGAGAAGAATTTTCCAATATCTAGCAAAATTATCTATTATCTATCATCTACCCTTTGATCCAGCAATTACACTTGTAGAAATCTTTTATGACCCAAACATGGGCAAAGATTTGAAAAGATGCACAAGACTATTACAGCACTAGGGTAATAGAAAAGACAAGAAACAATCCCAATATCTAACAGTAGGGGACTAGTTGTTCAAACTATTGTGTATCTGTATATAGAGTACTTTAAATGGAATGAGAAATATCTCTCTATACCATTATGGAATAATCTCCAGGATATATTGATGAGGGCAAAAACAAGGTGTTAAAAGTATGCTAATGTTTTAAAAAGAGGAGATATGTGTGTTTTTTTTAACAAAACAGTGAAAAGATAACCGTAAAAACAAATTAAAAAGTTTACATATAGTGGGAGGGAAGAAATAGGGTATAAGAGACAGACCTCTTTAAATATAACTTGTTTGGAAGATTTGACTTTGGAAAAATTAAATATTTTACATGATTATAAAGGAAATTTTAATTTAAAAGCAATCTCTTAAAATCTAAACAAGATGGCACAGATGAACCTAACTCTGTCTTCAGTTGACCTATTCCAAATGACTTTAAAACTCAGTAATTTGACTGTATATTACAAGTAGGATGTAGTCTTAAGGGAAAAAAGAATTGCAAAAAAGGTTTAAAAGCTATTTTCAATACTATATTATTGGTGGCAGTGGTTCTATAGTTATTCTGAGATTGTTTTATGTGTTGTGTGAGATAGAGCAAATAAGTAATTATATTGACATCATTAAAAACCAAGCTTTTCATCATGAAGGAAAGGCGATACTGATGTAAACATATAGTCCTGAATATATCATTTAATAAAATAGATACTCTGTAGATTGGTCCTCTGAAAAAGCCAAGAAACAATTATCAACCCAGTTGAGCCTCATCAGCACCCAGACTAGGTTTGAAATATCATTTTTCCAACTAAAGAAACTAGGATTCTGAAAGGAATGACGGAATTCTGGATCCTGATTGAAGAAATGTACAAAGGAATTGTGGCAACTGCTGTGCCTGATACAAAAGAAGTTACCAAACAGGCTCTCAATACCAAAAAGAACCAATAGTTAACCAGAATTAGTTCCCACTGAACAGAGATGGGATAATCAGTTGGAATGGAAACATTTGATATATCAAATATGCAGAAATCAGAATTAATTTTGATTTCTGAATACTAGAGAAGAACTCATTTTATTTATTTATTTTTAAAGATTTTATTTATCTATTTGACAGAGAGAGACACAGCGAGAGAGGGAACACAAGCAGGGGGAATGGGAGAGGGAGAAGCAGGCTTCCTGCTGAACAGGGAGCCCGATGCGGGGCTCAATCCCAGGACCCTGGGACCATGATCTGAGCCAAAGGCAGATGCTTAATGACTGAGCCACCCAGGTGCCCCAAGAACTCATTATTTTAAAAACTAGTAAATGGAGAGATCCAAATACTTACCCATACTTTCCAATATTATCTGCACCTTAGAGTATTCAAATAACTGATGAAACCAAGCTTCTTCTTATGTATTCCAGCTAACAGTCGAAGAAGAAATGGTAGAATTAAAATATTACCAGTGCTAGATTGGTAATGATCACCAATGTTTACTGATATTAAAAAATAGGGACAATAAATATCATGCATCTCCTGATGAAAAAACATAAAACCACCTATAAAATAGCCATGGCATACACACAAAAAACTAAATCTGAATCTTAACATTCTTCTATCTCACTATGGATATGCAATCAACAAAATTCAGATTGTAGGGAAATTCTATATGACAGAAGAGCCAGTTTCTTTAACAACAATAAAATATATACAAATGTAAAAACCCAGAATATTGAAGGTGAATCTATAAAGAGACAAGACATACATCAATAAACTGCAAGGTATGCACCTTATTTGAATCACAAATCAAGTACACAAATTTTTTAAAAAAAAGAAAAAAGTAATTGGGGACTTGTGAAGAATAATGTTTATTGAAGATTTAGGAAAATGTTTTACATTATTTTAAGGAGATGGTGGCTTTGTATTTAATATAAACACAAGAGCCCTAAGTAAGAGTTTAAAGATTTTGAAGCTTCGTGGTGGGTATATCAGGTTTATCATATTATTCTCTCTACTTCTGTTTGTGTTTTTACATTTCCATAATAAAAAGCTGAAAATGTTTCCATTAATTCAAATTTGTGTCATTACTAAGAACAACAAGAACTCCTTTATCAAGAAAAGAATTTTGATGTTTGACTTTTCTTGATTAATATTTCAAGGCATTTAATAAGATACCATTAAAGTTAGAAACTCAATTACCCATTCAAGCTTAACACTGGCAAATTTTCTTCCCAATCAATTTCCTTTGCTTCATAAAAGTTGTTTCAAGTAAACTGAGAGAACTAGAAATTATAACAGAGATAAGAAGTAACTTTGGAAATTTATTTTGTACTTTAATTTCACATTTAATCGAGGCTTTGGAAATTGCATACACATTGCCTAACACTCAAAATTTTAGAAAAACTGGACATATGTTTCATATTTAGAGATCTTAGTACTATTTTTAGCTGTCAAAATATCCTCCCTTTGTACTCAATCCTATATTACTTCATTGAGTAGAACATTTTTATATAATAAAGTTGGAAAATCTAGTCAGTGAACAAGGAATTGATTATACCTTGGTGTATTGTTCTAATAGGTTAATTACTTGGAAAAATAATTAAATTGTACCTTACTTTATATCAAATTAAGTATATATAGATTAAATATTTAAATACCAAACATGACACCATAAAAGCAGTATAACAGAAAATATTAATGAGTGTTTATGTAACCTATGTTGAAGAATGACTTGCTCATGTGATATCAAGTCAGAAGCTACATAAAAAGATTGACAGGCTTGAAGACATAAATTTTAAATGAAAATATCACCCAAGACCCCTTCTCCCCTAATGGCCAACAGGTATTTAAAACCTATGTTATTGAGATTAATATTCTTAATATATTAAGAGCATTTATGAATGGATTAGAAAAACAAATTTTCTGAGAGAAAAATGGACTAAGGACATGCATAAATGATGCACAAATGAAATACAAATCACCATTATACACATAAAAAAATTCATAGAGACTTGCTGATAATAAAATAAATGCAAATTAATACAAACTTGAGATGACACTTCCTCATCTATCAAATTGGCAAACACAAAGCATTTGGTTGGACAGGTGTGTGTTTTGCCACTCTAGCACTGCACGCTGCTTGAGAAGGAGAAACCAGCTATCTTCTCTGGAAGCAGTTTGGCTGTGTTAAGACCCTTAACATTTGCATAAACTTTTACATGGAAATATTTTACTCCAAAAATTTATTCTTAAAAAATAACAAAATAAATGTGGAAACACTAACATAAATGTTTATGCAGTATTGTTTGTAGTAGCAAAAAAAGCAGTAAGCAATTTGAAATCCAGGGATGAGGGATTTATTCTGCCCCTTGGTAGATTCAGATGCTGAAGTGTGCTCTAATGACATAGAAAGATGGTGACAGCTATGGTTAGGGGGGAAGAGAAGGGTTCAGAGAAATTTATATTGTGTCATCCCACTTTATTTCTATATGTATATATATATATATATATATTAATTTGTCTGCATTTAACATATGAAATATATAAATTCTGTAATAAACAAATTTTCAGATGTTTTGTTTCCTATTTGTATTTGAAGAGTTTCTGGTAAGAAGAACATATGCTGTAAAATGTAACAATAGGAAAGATCATTCAAGACATTGTAATGCTTGTTATTTTGGAGGCCGAGTGACTGATGGGTGAACTGCAGCTCCAGAGGCAGAACCAAGAGTGGTCAGGAAATCTGCACGATGTAAGCTCACATCTGATTTTAACATATCATGAAGCAAAGACATAATAACCTGTATTTGGCGGGTGGAACATGGGTAGATTTTTAAACAAACAAACACACACACACACACACACACACACACACACACAACATTTTAAAAGAGCCAAAAACTGCCTGCCAAGGAAGTTTGGGGCAGGTAATGAGGAAAGACTAATGCCTTCATACTGATCAATACAAGCACCCATTAACTAAAGGACTTATAACTCATTGATACAAACATCAAGTGATACATAATGATTGCAGGTTGAAATGATCTATTGGGTTAACTAAAACATAGTATTAAAAATTAATTTTATCCATATCTTTTTACCTTACTAAAGAGATGAAGATACTGGAAAATTTAATAATAATAGATATGTGGCATGCATTATATTTCTGTTGGGCAGTGCTGCTCTGTACTATAATAAAGATCTAGTTATGTCATACCCTTGCTCACAGTCCTTTAGTGTCTTCCTGTTACTCTTAGGATAGAGACCAAAATCCTTAACATGGCCTAAAAGTCCCTGAGGAGTCTTACCCTGGCCTGCCTCATGATTATTACCACTTCCTGGGTCTTCTCTTTCTTTCTGAGTTCCATCCAATTGCCTTCTTTCAGTCCTCCAACACAGGATTTTTCTAGCTGCATATTGAGACTTAAGAGTATGTCAGGAAATAAACTTAGTGAATTGAGACCAGCATCAAAAAACAGAATCAAATAGAAAATAGAGTATATCACAAGCAAAAAGGGTAAGCATTATTTTATGTAAATGTTTTTAATTTTGTATGTTTGTTTACTGGATTATGTTGTGAAATCTATTTCTTACTAGAGTAAAAAAAATGTTTGAGAAATAATACTGTAACCCAGGGTTTCTCAACTTTAGCGCTGTTGACATTTTGATTGGATAATTATTGCGGAGAGCTGTGCTGTTCTTTATAGGATGGTTAGCAGCATCTCTGGCCTCTACCCATTAGATGCCAGTAGCACATCCCACCTCTGTTATGACAACTCAAAATACCTCCAGACCTTGACAAATGTCCCCAGTTGAGAACTATTACTCTAACCCGTCATGTTTGATCCACAACAAGGCTTTTCACAAGTTGCTCTCTCTTACTGAAAGGCTCTTCTCACCTGAGTCCTCTAGGTAGGTCTCATCCTTCTATTACATGTTCTTATAAAATCCTATGCTATATTTCAAGCACTTATCAATTTATAATTTTCTATTTACTTCTGTGATTATTTGATTAATATTTGCCTCACTTGTAAGGCTGTTAGTTACGTGAAGTCAAGTATCATGTCTGATTTTGCCACAATACAACATCAGACCATCAAACAAGTATTTATTCAGTGTCTACTATGTATTAGTTCTGTACTAGATGCTAGGGGTATATTGGGCAGCCAAAAAAGCAAAATCCTTGCCCTCAAGGGCTTGACAGTCTTGTTGGGGAGAACTAAAATACAGAACCATACCAACCTTTAAGTACAAATTTAAAAATGGAAATGTGCTCAAACGAAGATGTGTTTTGAATTGGGAAGAGTTGTCAGGAGAAGGAAGTGCCACGATGTGAATGTGAATTTGAAGTGCCAGAAGGACACAAATACATGAGAGCAGGGAAAAGAACATTCCAAGAACAGGTATCATTTGCTTAAAACCTTATAACATATTCGTAGAAGGATTTAAAAATCATTCTACTGTGAAGAGAATGCATCAGAGGAAATTAAAAGACAAGAAGAGGACATCACTTAGGAAGTCATTCAGTCCAAGTAAGAGACGGCTGGTGTCTTAAACTAGGGGTTGTGGTAGTGGAAATGGAAGGAAGTGTATAAAATATAAGTACTTACTAAATACCTAGTATGCCAATTATCCAATTTGACATACTAAGCGCTTGGTAACTATTTGCTGATTTAATATCTATTGAGTGAATTCACTCAACATTTACCAACAAATACATCAAAGTTTTAAGAAATTAACACAATTTTTTATTTTTGTCATCATATCTGCCTATTAAAGTTCAATTCAAATTCTGTATTGTCTATAAAGAATTTCCCTATACTCTCAGACAAATTAATCTGTTTTCACAGCTATATTCTTACAGAAAATTCATTCTAGCTTCTGTAGCAATTATCACTGTCTACCTTAAAAAACCGATGTGTTCATCTGCCCAACTATGTTTTGGATGCAGTGAAGGCAGATAATTTTTTTCTCATTTTAATTCCAATATAATAGATTATGCACAGGAGATACTAAATAATGTTGGTTGAATGGAACGAACCCCATGAAAAATCATTTGGGAAAAATTTAGCGTTTTAAACTTTTGTTTTGATGACTCTTTCAGTCAGAAATAATCTCCAAATGGACAGGAAATTATTTACACTTTTATTTGAAGTTAAAGTTTATTTTGAAAAAGCAGTGTTTTAAAACATGTCTCAGTCCCAGGCATACCAAAAGCAGATTTCACTAATACAAACAGATTTTGATGATTTACTTTGGGAGCTAAGGGAACATACATATTTTCATTTCACTGTGATGATTAGCTAGGAATGGAATTGCTGGGTCATAGGGTAAGGTATGTTTACCTCTGTAAGAGTTAAGTTAAACTACTTAATCTTTTCCCAAAGATATTTACCATTTTATGTTCTCACCAGTCTTGTACGAAAGTTTCTGTTTCTCTACTTCCTTGTCAACTTTCACTCTGCCAGTCATTGTAATTTTAGCCATTTTACTGGATTTGAATGGCATCTCACTGAAGTTTCCTAATGACTGATGATGTTGAACACTTTGTTATATCCTTATTAGGCATTCATTGATCTTCCTTTTCGAAGTATCTGTTTGGGCCCTTTGCCAAATTAAAAAAAATATTTTCCAGCTTTATTGAAATATAATTGACATACAATATTGTGTAAGTTTAAGGTATACAGTGTGATGATTGGATACATGTATACATTGAACAATGATTATCATAATAAAATAAGTTAACACATCCATCACCTCACATAATTATACTTTTTTTGCTATAAAGGTGGTGAGAGTATTTAAGATCTACAGTACAGTATCGTTAACTATTGTCACCATAACTTACTCATCTTATAACTGAAATTTGTACCCTTGGACCAACGTCTCCTGATTTTTTCCCACTCCCCAGTCCCTAATAACCACAAAGGATTTTGCTTTTTTTGCTGCTCAATGTACACCTAGCATCTAGTACAGAACCAATACATAGTAGACACTCTATCTCTATGACTTCGGCTTTTTTAGATTTCACATATAAGTGAGATCATATACTATTTGTCTTTCTCTTTCTGATGTTTCATTTAACATAATGCCTCCAAGCCCGTCCATATTTTACAAATGACAGGATTTCCTACTTTTTATGTCTGAATAATATTCCATTGTGTATTTATACTACAATTTCTTTATCCATTCATCCATCAATGGACACTTATATTGTTTCCATATCTTGGCTATTGTGAATTATGTTGCAGGAGTGTAGGTGTCTGTTCAAGACAATGATTTCATTTCCTTTAGATATATACTCAGAAGTGGGACTGCTAATTGCACTACTGGGTGTTTACCACAAAGATACAAATGTAGGGATCCAAAGGGGTACGTGCACCCCAATGTTTATAGCAACAATGTCCACAATAGCCAAACTGTGGAAAGAGCCAAGATGTCCATCGACAGATGAATGGATAAAGAAGATGTGGTATATATACACAATGGAATATTATGCAGCCATCAAAAAGAATGAGATCTTGCCATTTGCAATGATGTGGATGGAACTGGAGGGTGTTATGCTGAGTGAAATAAGTCAATCAGAGAAAGACATGTATCCTATGACCTCACTGATATGAGGAATTCTTAATCTCAGGAAACAAACTGAGGGTTGCTGGAGTGGTGGGGGGTGGGAGGGATGGGGTGGCTGGGTGATAGACATTGGGGAGGGTATGTGCTACGGTGAGCGCTGTGAATTGTGCAAGACTGTTGAATCACAGATCTGTACTTCTGAAACAAATAACACAACATATTTTAAGAAAAAAGAAAAAGAAGAAGATAGCAGGAGAGGAAGAATGAAGGGGAGTAAGTCAGAGGGGGAGACGAACCATGAGAGACGATCGACTCTGAAAAACAAACTGAGGGTTCTAGAAGGGAGGAGTGTGGGGGGATGGGTTAGCCTGGTGATGGGTATTAAAGAGGGCACATTCTGCGTGGAACACTGGGTGTTATGCACAAACAATGAATCATGGAACACTACATCAAAAACTAATGATGTAATGTATGGTGATTAACATAACAATAAAAAAATTAAAAAAAAAGAAGTGGGACTGCTGGATCTTAGGGTAGTTCTAATTTTTTTGAGGAACTCCCATACTGTTTTCCATAGTGGGATACTAATTCACATTCCCACCAATAGTGCACAAGGGACCTTTTCCTCATATTCCTCACTAGCACTCATCTCTTGTCTTTTTACAACAGTCATTCTAACAAGTGAAGTGATGTAAAAACTGTGGTTTTGATTTGCATTTCCCTGGTGATTAGTGATATTGATCACCTTTTCACGTACTTTTTGACAATTTATATGTTTTCTTTGAAAAAATGTCTATTCAAGGTCTTTGCCCAAGAACTTGTACAATATAGTGATTCAACAGTTCTGTACATCACCTGGTACTCATCACAACAAATGCGCTCACCTATTTCACCCATCCCCCCCACCCACCTCCACACTGGTAATGATCAGTTTGTTCCTCTATAGTTAAGAGTCTGTTTCTTGGTTTGTCTCTCTCTCTTCTTTTCTTTCCTTTGCTTATTTGTTTTGTTTCTTAAATTATACATGTGAATGAAATCATGTGGTATTTGCCTTTCTCTGACTTGACTTATTTCACTTACGATTATAGTCTCTAGCTCCATCCATGTTATTTCAAATGGCAAGATCTCATTCTTTTTTTATGGCTGAATAATATTCCATTATTCTTTATCCATTCATCAACCGATGGACACTTGGGCTGCTTCCATATCTTGACTATTATTAATAGTGCTGCTATAAACATGGGGGTGCACGTATCCCTTTGAGTTAGTGTTTTTGTGATCTTTGGGTAAATACCCAGTAGTGCAATTGCTGGATCATATGGCAGTACTACTTTTAACTTTCTGAGGAACCATTTGGCTGCACCAATTGGTGGCTGCACCAATTTGCATTCCCACCAACAGTGCAAGAGGGTTCCTTTTTCTCCACATCCTCATCAACACCTGCTGTTTCTTGTGTTGTCAATTTTAGCCATTCTGACAGATGTGAAGTGGTATCTCATTGTAGTTTTGATTTGCATTCCCCTGATGGTAAGCGATGTTGAACATCTTTTCATGTCTGTTGGCCATCTGTATGTCTTCTTTGGAGAAATACCTGTTCATTTTTTCTGCCCATTTTTTGATCAAGTTATTTGTTTTTTGGGTGTTGAGTTGTATAAGTTCTTTATATATTTTAGATACTAATCCTTTATCAGATATGCCATTTGCAAATATTTTCTCCCATTCAGTACGTTGTCTTTTAGTTTTGTTGACTGTTTCTTTGCTGTGCAGAAGCTTTTTATTTTAATGTAGTCCTAATAGTTTATTTTTGCTTTCATTTCCCTTGCCTCAGGAGACATATCTAGAAAAAATTTGCTATGGCTGATGTCAAAGAAGTTAGCACCTGTGTTCTCTCCTAGGATTTTTATAGTTTCAGGTCTTATATTTAGGTCTTTTATTCATTTTGAATCTATTTTTGTGTATGATGTAATATAATGGTCCAGTTTCTTTCTTTTGCATGTTGCTGTCCAGTTTTCCCAACACTATTTGTTGAAGAGACTGCATTTTTTCCCATTGGTTATTATTTTCTGCTTTGTCAAAAATTAATTGATTATATAATTGTGGGTTCATTTCTGGATTTTCTATTCTGCTCCATTGATCTATGTGTATATTTTTGTGCCAATTCCACACTGTTTTGACTAACACAGCTTTGTAATATAACTCGAAGACTTGAATTGTGATGCCTCCAGCTTTGTTTTCCTTATTCAAGATTGCTTTGGTTAGTTGGGGTCTTTTGTGGTTCCACAAAAATTTAAATTTTTTTTTCTAGTTCTGTGAAAAATGCTGTTGGTAATTTGAAAAGGATTGCATTAAATGTATAGATCACTTTGGGCAGTATAGACATTTTACCAATATTTGTTCTTCCAATTCATAAATATGGAATGTTTTTCCACTTCTTTATGTCATCTTGAATTTCTTTCATCAGTGTTTTATAGTTTTTAGAGGTCAGGTCTTTCACCTCTTTGGTTAGGTTTATTCATAGGTATCTTATTATATTTGGTGTATGGTAAATAGAATTGTTGAGTATATGGAAAGAGGTATATAAATAACATGCTTAGCACAGGGCATGTCCTTTTCATATAGACCCAGAATATAAGCTCTGTCTGTAGAATCTATAAATCATGCTATCATTATAGAAGATGGAAAGAAATCTATAGACAACTTGTTGGAGTTCTAATTTTTGTGTAAAATCTACATCTTGTTCTCTAATGGAAGGCTTCGTTATTTATTTTATTTTAGTTAGTTACCTTTCAAAAAGCCTAGTGGTGAGCCAGTATTATATTGAAAGAAGATGGAAAAGAAAGACAAGATGGGATACATGAAACAGCCTTTGGACCACAATATTCAGCAAAGTGAAAGCTAGTAATCAGAGATTAAAATTTTTAAGTTCTTTCTTTGTATCTGAGAGATCACCAAATGAGGGAACCAGATAGTTTTATTCTCTTAGGAATTTCATATATTAAATTAATAAATGGTTCCCTAACATAATTAATATTTGTAAATTATTCACATTTCCACTACATCAAGGCTTAGTGTTCATCATGATTTTCCTAGATTTTGATAAGTATCCATTACCATGAATAGTTTTATAAATAAAGTTTTATTGCAGCACAGCCACACCACTACCTTTATGTATTATCTATGTTACTTTTGCATTGCAATGGCAGAGTTGAGTTGCTGTGACAGAGACAGTCTGGCCTATAAAGCCTAGATTATTTACTATGTGGCCCTTTTCGGGAAAAACATTTTTCCCCCAAACTCTTGTTTGTGAAGATGATACCAGTTGCTGAACTGCTGATAACAAGTAATGTCTTTTGAATGTTCTTTACCCTGTTGTCAATATTTCATTTCATCTTGCAAATCACTACTCACTACATGCTCAGAGAAGGGCCAAGTGAAAACACAGTGAACAGAGCTCCTAGTCCCAGCAGGTAATCAAAGCCCACATCCATAATATAATTGACCTCACTCTCAAATGACGACCATCGATATAAAACTTACTATTAAGCATTTCCGTTTTGTGGTGCTCTGTCAGGCACTAGTTCTATTTCTACTTATTCCTGCTTTATAATATTTCCCAATCTAAGATACACAATGCTGAGACAGAGTTCAATCTTATAGTCTAAAAACGATGAGTATTTAAACTGCTAATAACAAAAGAAGAAATCAGAATTCCTTTGCAGCTAGATATTTTGTTATCTACTTGCCTTAAACATTTTGATGCAAATTATAAATAGCAAAACTTTAAGAAAGAGAATTGTAGTGAAACTTACTTACCAGGAAGTTGTGTTAAAGAGTTAGCTTTAAAAGACATCCTGTTTAATTTTGGGGGAGGGAAAAGGGTAAATAATTTTAGACATTCCTTTCTTAATAGCCACAAGCCAAGCTTAATTAAAGAGACAAAATATTGGTTTACAGAGATAAACAGAATTGATGCCTAATGTTATCTTTTTTTGCTCTGAGTTCAACATACCAGCTGGCTTGAACTGTGGGTGACATACATAATTAAAATTGAAAAAAAGACTAGAGAATCTTACTTATCTGGCTTTCTATTCCTTTTTATGGTGCCCAAATCACAACCCTGCCATCATCTCTGCATAATAAATCAAGCAGAAATTCCTGCTGATATGATGAATATTTTATTTTTTTCAATTTTTACCATTGCTCTATCTTCTGCAAATATAAGGATAAATTAATAAAACAAGTCACTAAAAATAATAAGTCCTATTAACTGATTAGATGGTCATGAAGAGAAGAAAATTTAATATCTAAAGGTGATATACTATCATTTTAGCTATTTTGACTGAACTGATCAATATCCAATCAAGACAATACTGTCAAACAACCAGATTTTTTCCTAATTTTTTATTATGAAAAATTTCAAACATGCAAGAAAACCTAACAAAAATAAATATCCTTCATCAAGATTCAGCAGTTGGTAATGGCCATATTTACAGTTGCTTGCTTTATTGCTGGTATTCATAAATTGAGAATAGTCTTCTAGCAATTAATTTATTTAGGTATTTAATTACATTGACTTTTTAAAAAGACCAAGTAAATTTTTTCATAGATAGTCCCACATTTTGAAAGTATCTATTTCCTTTTGGTGTTTATACTGTTTTTCTCTATCCCTTATTTCTGGAAAACTGGAATGTGTCTAAAAACCAGATTCACAGTAAATGTTTTGGAAGATGGTATTTCATAGGGGATGTTGTGTAGTTTGCTTTGCATCATATCAAGAGGCACATGATGTCAGGTTATCCCAGTACTAGTGATGCTAAGTTTGATTGCTTAGACTTGATGACCAGTGATCTCTCCATTGTAAGACATATTTTACTTTGGCAACATGTATATATCTTATATTCCAACAACGATTGCCTAATAATTTTAATCTTTTTAGAAATAATCTTTGCCTGGATTACTGATTTCATGGAGATGGCCAGGAAACTATGATTTTGTAATACTATTATATTTTATATGCTTATTAACTGATATTCTTTTGTGAAAAAAATGCTTTTCCTCCTAAAAATTGATCACCTCTTTCCTTTTAGTTACCAGCTGTCAGAGTAAGGAATTGGTGTAATAACAAGATGACTATATATTCCAGTTTATCCTCAACAGTCCTGGGTATGTCTCTTTTCCCAGCACAAATATTATTGTGCTCCCATTCAGTCTAGAAAAATTAGACTGAGTAATAAATTATAAAATCATTCCATGTATTAGTCACCTTGAATTTCTCTCTCTCTCTCTCACTCTGTCTCTCTCTTTCATTATGAGAATCCTATGTTTATTTATTCAATGTTTTACAAAAACTTAGTTATGCTTTTTGATATTGAAATTTTTTATATTCAAAGAATTATAAAAATTATCCTATTTGATACTCAAATATTTTTTTCTCTCATTCCAAATTTTATGTGTATTTCAGTACATCACACTTCCTCTGAGTATCCAATTATACTGTATATATTTGTGGGTTTTTTAATTTGAATTTTAGTTAGTTAACATACAGTGCAAAATTGATTTTTGGAATAGAATTCAGTGATTCATCACTTACATTCAACACCCAGTGCTCATCACAACAAGTACCCTCTTTAATACCCATCACCCATCTAACACATCCCCCATCTACCTCCTTCCATCAACCCTCAGTTTGTTCTCTATCATTAAGAGTCTTTTATGGTTTGTTTCCTTCTCTCCTTTTTTCCACCTTCCCATATGTTTATCTTTTTTCTTTCTTAAATTCCTCATATGAGTGAGATCATATGGTATTTGTCTCTCTCTGACTGACTTATTTCACTTAGCATAATACACTCTAGCTCCATTCACGTCATTGCCAATGGCAAGATTACATTTCTTTTGATGGCTGAGTAATATTCGAGTATATATATATATATATACCACATCTTCTTTATCCATTCATCAGTCGCTGGACATTGGGCTCTCTCCATTGTTTAGCTATTATTGATAATACTGCTATAAACATTGAGGTGCATGTACCCCTTCAAATCTGTATTTCTGTATCCTTTTGATAAATACCTAGTAGTGCAATTGCTGGATCACAGGGTAGTTCTATTTTTAACTTTTTGAGACACCTCCATATTGTTTTCCAGAGTGGCTGCCCCAATTAGCATTCCCACCAACAGTGTAAGAGGGTTCCACTTTCTCCACATCCTTGCAAAGACCTGTTGTTTCTCACATTGTTAACCATTCTGACAGGTGAAGGGTGGTATTTCATCATGGTTTTGATTTATTTTTCCCTGATGATGAGTGATGTTGAACATCTTTTCATGCGTCTATTAGCCATCTGGAAAAGTCTTCTCTGGAAAAGTGTCCATTCATGTCTTCTGCCCATTTCTTAACTGGATTATTTGTTTTTGGGGTGTTGAATTTAATAAGTTCTTTATAGATTTTGGATACTAACCTTTTATCAGATATATCATTTGCAAATATCTTCTCCCATTTCACAAGCTGCCTTTTAGTTTTGCTGATTGTTTCCTTCACTGTGCAAAAGCTTTTTATCTTGATGTAGTACCAATAGTTTATTTTTGCTTTTATTACCCATGCCTCCGGAGATGTGTCTAGTAAAAAGTTGCTACGGCTGAGGTCAGACTTGCTACCTGTGTTCTGCTCTAAGATTTTGATGGTTTCCTGTCCCACATTTAGGTCTTTCATTCATTTCAAATTTATTTTTGTGTATGGTGTTAGAAAGTGGTCGTTTCATTCTTTTGCATGTTGCTGTCCAGTTTTCCCAACACCATTTGTTGAAGAGACTTTTTTCCATTGGATACTCTTTCCTGCTTTGTCAAAGTTTAGTTGACCATAGAGTTGAGGATCCATTTCTGGGTTCTCTATTCAACAGAATAGAGATTGATCTATGTGTCTGTTTTTTGTGCCAGTACCATAGTGTCTTGATGACTACAGCTTTGTAATATAACTTGAAATCTGGAATCACAATGTCTCCAGTTTTGTTTTTTTCTTTTTCAGGATTGCTTTGGCTATTTCGGGTCTCTTGTGGTTCTGTACAAATTTTAGGATTGTTTTTTCTAGCTCTGTGAAAAATGCTGGTGGTATTTTGATAGGGATTGCATTAAATGTGTAGATTACTTTGTTTAAACATTTAAACATTGTTCTTCCACTCCATGAGCATGAAAAGCAATGTTTTTCTATTTCTTTGTGTCCTTTTCAATTTCTTTCATAAGTGTTTTATAGTTTGCAGAGCACAGATCTTTTACCTTTTTAGTTAGGTTTATTCCTAGGTAACCTACTCTTTTTGCTGCAATTGCAAATAGGATTGATTCCTTGATTTCCTTTTCTTTTGCTTCATTATTGGTGTACAAAAATGCAACAGATTTCTGCACATTGGTATTATATCCTGCCACTTTGCCGAATTCATGTATTAGTTCTAGTAATTTTTTGGTGGAGGTTTTCAGCCTTTCCACATAGAATATCATGTCATCTGCAAATAATAAAAGTTTGATTTTTTTTTTGCTGATTCAGATGCCTTTTATTTCTTTTTGTTGTCTGATTGCTGAGACTAAGATTTTCAATACTATGTTAAATAGTAATGGTAAGAGTGCACATCCTTATCTTGTTCTTGACTGTAGGGGAAAAGCTCTCAGTTTTTCACCATTGAGGATGATATTAGTTGTGGGTCTTTCATATATGGCCTTTATAATATTGAGGTATGTTCCATCTATCCTTACTCTGTTGAGCATTTTTATCAAGAACGGATGCTGTACTTTGGGTGTTGAGTTTGACAACACCAAAGAACAAGTGATCCAATCAAGAAATGGACAGAAGACATGAACAGACATTTTTCCAAAGAAGACATCCAACTAGCCAACAGACACATGAAAAAGTGCTCCACATCGCTCGGCATCAGGGAAATCCAAATCAAAACCTCAATGAGATACCACCTCACACCAGTCAGAACGGCTAAAATTAACAAGTCAGGAAACGACAGATGTTGGTAAGGATGTGGAGAAAGGGGAACCCTCCTACACTGTTGATAGGGATGCAAGCTGGTGCAACCACTCTGGAAAACAGCATGGAGGTTCCTCAAAAAGTTGAAAATAGAGCTACCCTATGACCCAGCAATTGCACTACTGGGTATTTACCCCAAAGATACAAATGTAGGGATCTGAAGGGGTACATGCACCCCTATGTTTATAGCAGCAATGTCCACAATAGTCAAATTATGGAAAGAGCCAAAATGTCCATTGACAGATGAATGGATAAAGAAGTCACACACACACACACACACACACACACACACACACACACACACAGACACGATGGAATACTATGCAGCCATCAAAAGGAATGAAATCTTGCCATTTGCAATGACATGGATGGAACTGGAGGGTATTATGCTGAGCAAAATAAGTCAATCAGAGAAAGACGTGTGTCATATGATCTCACTGATATGAGGAATTCTTAATCTCAGGAAACAAACTGAGGGTTGCTGGAGTGGTGGGGGTTAGGAGGGATGGGGTGGCTGGGTGTTAGACACTGGGGAGGGTATGTGTAATGGTGAGCACTGTGATTTTGTAAGACTGTTGAATCACAGACCTGTACCTCTGAAACAAATAAAACATTGTATGTTAAAAAAAAAAGAAGAAGAAGAAGATAGCAGGAAGGGAAAAATGAAGGGGGGAAATCGGACGGGGAGACGATTGGACTACGAGACTATGGACTCTGAGAAACAAACTGAGGGGTCTAGAGGGAAGGGAGATGGGAGGATGGGTTAGCCTGGTGATGGGCATTAAAGAGGGCATGTTCTGCGTGGAGCACTGGGTATTATATGCAAACAATGAATCATGGAACACTACACCAAAACAAATGATGTAATATATGGTGATTAACATAACAATAAAAAATTTTTAAAAAACTAATGATGTAATGTATAGTGATTAATATAACATAATAAAATAAAATTTAAAAAATGAGTGGATGCTGTATTTTGTCAAACGTTTTTTCTGCATCTATTGACAGGATCATATGGTTCTTATCGTTTCTTTTATTAATGTAGTGCATCACGTTGATTGATTTGCAAATATTGAACCACCCCTACAGCCTAGAAATAAATCCCACTTGATCATGGTGAGTAATTTTTTTAATGTACTGTTGCACTCGATTTGCTAGTAGTTTATTGAGATTTTTTGCATACATGTTCATCAGGGTTATTGGCCTGTAATTCCCCTTTTTAGTAGGTCTTTGTCTGGTTTTGGAATCAAGGTAATGCTGGCTTCATAGAATGAGTTTGGAAGTTTTCCTTGTTTCTATTTTTTGGAGCAGTTTGAGAAGAATAGGTATTAATGCTTCTTTAAGTGGTAGAATTCCTCTGAGAAGCCATCTGGACCAGGCCTTTTATTTCTGGGAAGGTTTTTGATTACTGATTCAATTTCTTTGCTGGTTATGGATCTGTTCAAATTTTTTATTTCTTCTTATTTCAGTTTTGGTAGTTTGTAAGTTTCTAGGAATTTGTCCATTTCTTCCAAATTGCCCAGTTTGTTGCCATGCAATTTTTCATAGTATTCTTGTATTTTTTGGTGTTAATAATACCAAGCAATAATAATTGCTTGTATTTCTGTGGTGTTGGTTGTGATCTCTCTTTCTTCATCGGTGATTTTATCTACTTTCATCCTTTCTCTTTTCTTTTTGATAAGTCTGGCTAGGGGGTTATCAATTTTATTAATTCTTTTGAAGAACCAGCTTTTAGTTTTGTTGATGTGTTCTACTGGGGTTTTTTGTTTGTTTGTTTCTATATTATTTATTTCTGCTCTCATCTTTGTTATTTCCCTTCTTCTGCTGGCTTTAGGCTTTATTTGCTGTTTCTTTTCTAGCTCCTTTAGGTGTAAGGTTAGGTTGTGTATTTGAGACTTTTCTTTCTTCTTGAGGTAGGCCTGTATGGCAATATACTTCCCTCTTAAGACTGCTTTTGCTGCCTCCCAAAGGTTTTGGACTGTTGTGTTTTCATCTTCATTTGCTTTCATGTGCTTTTTTATTTCTTTGTTAATTTCCTGATTAACCCATTCATTCTTTTGTAGGATGTTCTTTAGCCTCCATGTTATTGTGGTCTTTCCAAATTTTTTCTTGTGGTTGACTTCAAGTTTCCCAGCATTGTGGTCTGAAAGATGCATAGTATGATCTCAAACTTTTCGTACTTGTTGAGGGATGATTTGTGCCTCAGTATGTGATCTATTCTGGAGAATGTTCTGTGTGCACTTGAAAAGAATGTGTATTCTGATGTTTTAGAATGAAATGTTCTGAATATATCTGTTAAGTCCATGGTCCAGTGTTTTATTCAAAGCTATTGTTTCCTTGTTGATTTTCTGCTTAGGTGATCTGTCCATTCCCATAAGTGGGGTGTTAAAGTCCCTACTATTAATGTATTATCATCCATGAGTTTCTTTATGTTTATTATTAATTGATTAAAATATTTGGGTGCTCCCAAGTTGGGAGCATAAATATTTACAATTGTTAGATCTTCTTGATGGGTAGATCCCTTAATTATGATATAATGCCCTTCATCTCTTGTTACAGTCTTTAGTTTAAAATCTAGTTTGTCTGATTTAAGTATGGCCACTTTGGCTTTCTTTTGCTGTCCATTAGCATGACAAATCGTTCTCCATCCCCTCACTTTTAATCTGCCAATGTCTTTAGGTCTAAAATGAGTCTCTTGTAGGCAGCATATAGATGGATCATGTTTTTTTTTTTTTTAATGCATGCTGATACCCTATGTCTTTTGATTGGAGCATTTAGTTCATTTACATTCAAAGTGGTTATTATAAGATTTGAATTTTATGTCACTGTAGAGTTGGTGTTTCTGGTGATATTCTCTGTTCCTTTCTAGTCTTTTGTTGTTTTTGGTCTTTTTTTCCCCCACTCAGTGAGTCCCCATTAATATTTCTTGCAGGGCTGGTTTAGTGGTCACGAACTCCTTTAGTTTTTGTTTGGGAAACTCTATCTCTCCTTCTCTTCTGAATGACAACTTTGTTGGATAAAGTACTCTTGGCTGCGTATTTTCCCCATTCAGCACACTGAATATACCCTGCCACTGTCTTTTGGCCTGCCAAGGACTTTTTTCCCTTGCTGATTTTAGGATTCTTTCCTTGTCTGTGTATTTTGTGAATTTGACTATGATATGCCTTGGCGATGGTCAGTTTTTGTTGAATTTAATGGGAGTTCTCTGTGCTTCTTAGATTTTGATGCCTGTATGCTTCCCCAGATTAGGAAAGTTTTCTGCTATAATTTGCTCAAATAAACCTTCTGCCCCCTTTTCTCTCTTCATCTTCTGTGATTCCTATGATACAAACGTTATTCTATTTTAATAAGTTGCTGAGTTCCCTAGGTTTGCCTTCATGACCCATTGCCTTTGTGTCCATCTTCTTTTCAGCTTCATTATTTTTCTTAATTTTATCTTCTATATCACTGATTCATTCCTCTATTTCATCCATCCTCATTTTTATGGCATCCATTTGGGCTTGCATCTTGGTTATAGCATTTTTAATTTTGGCCTGACTAGATTTTAGTTCTTTTATCTCTGCAGTAAGGGATTCTCTAGTGTCTTCTATGCTTTATTCAAGCCCAGCTGGTATTCTTATAATTGTTGTTTTAAAATCTATTTCATACATCCTACTTATACCTGTATTGACTACCGCTCTGGCCATGTTCTTTCTTTTGGGGTGAATTCCTCCATATTGTCATTTTGGAGGAAAAAACAAAAACAAAAAAGCAAAAAGCAAAAGAAAATCAAACAAAATAAAAAATTTTTAAAATAAAATAATAAAATAAAATAAATAAAGGAAGCTAGATCCTAGGTGCGTTTTGGTCTGCTTGTTAGAGAAGCTTGATAGAAAAGAAAAGTAGAAAGAAAGAAAAGAAAAAAAAGTTAAAAATTAAAAAATATATAAAATATATAAAATAAATTTAAATATTGCTCTTTCTGTATCCAAAAAAACCCCAAACACACACAAAACAAAACAAAAACAAACAAACAAAACCCAAAGGACACTAGATCCTGTTTCCCCAAAAAATTATGGAACACTTCATAAATTTGCATGTCATCCTCTTGCAGGGGCCATGCCAATCTTCTCTGTATTGTTCCAATTTTAGTATATGTGCTGCCGAAATGAACACTACTCAAATCTTAATATTTAAATATTACTATCTTAAAATTGACTAGAATAAGTCCCTTAAAAATGTCTGTGTCCTTTTGACATAAATTTTGCCTGATGGCATCATAAGATATTACAGCTTCACCTTGTATTTTCTATGCTCCAGATCTGAATTCAAATTTCCTGAAGGACCTATGATTTCTTTTAGTGAGAATTGGTAGTCGGAAATCAAGACTTGTATGTCAGGAGTATTCATTTTTACTGAGCTGTTATTGCTTCCAGAAGCATTTCAGTGGATAAAACTAGGACATATGTAAATATAAGTATACTTAAATATTGAGTTTATATTGTTATTTAAGATTCAAATTTAATGATATAGTGCATTCCTTAATTTCTTTGGTCTTGTGCTTATTTTGTTTGTTCTATACTGAAATTCTTGGTTTCTAATTAGCACATTTACTTTATTCTATGATACACATAAACAGTATGGTTTAATATTTTGTGTCAGTTCTTTTTTCTCTTTAGGATATGGTATAAAGATGTATAGTCAGTATACTGGGTCAAAAGTAATTTAAACACTGGCAGAAAACACCACAAACAAAGTAGAGATGAATGATAAACTTGGGGGAAAATGCTTGCAGTTTTCATCATAGGCAAATGGTTAATACCTCAAACAAAAACAGTTACTAGAAGGAGAAAATATAAAAAACAACAAAGGACATGAGAGAGATATAAACAGTTCACCTAGAAAAGAAATGCAAATGACTCAGTATATGAAAATAGGCTTAGCTTAATCACTGTACATCAAATATAAATTAAAACTGATTAGAGGTACAATATTTGATTTATCCACACTGGCAAAAATCCAAAAATTTGACAATATACTCTACTAGTAAGTCTGTAAGGATAGAGACAATAATATATATTGTGGGGGATAATGAAAAATAGCATAATGCTTTATGGAGAATAGGCAATATGTAGCAAAATTCTACATATATTTATACTGTCATACAGATAATCCACAATCTCCTTATCTCAAGATCCTTAATTTAATCACCTCTGTAATCACCCTTTTGATGTGTAAGTTTCTGGGAGTTCACAGGCTCTGGAGATTCTGACATAGACATATTAGGGGGCCACTTTCTGTCTACCACACAGGATCATAATACAAGTAGATGAATTTAACAATAAAATATTAAAGGATTAAAGTCATATAGAATATCTTCTCTAATTATAGCAGAATTAAGCAAAAAAAAATCAATGAGTAAATGATAAATGGGAAATCCTCAAAATGATCATCACACTTCTAAATTGTCCTTGGGTCAAAGAAGAAATTCTGAGAGAAATTAGTAAATATTTGGGACTATATATAAGGAAAACAACTCCATTTCAAAGTTTGTGTGATACAGTTAAAGCACTATTTATATCTATTAAGGCTTATATTAATAAAGTGCAAAAAGTACACAATCAATGATCTAAACTTCCCTTATAGAAAGCTAAAGAAAGAACAAATAAAAAATTAAAGCAAGCAAATTCATAAAGATGAGAACAAACCTAAAGAAAATATAGAGATGAATAAAATTTAAAAAATCTGAATTCTGAATTTTGAATTTTGAGTTCTGATTCTTTGAAAAGGTCAACAAAAGTGATAAACTAACTAGATGGATAAAAAAAAAAAACCCAGAGAGAGAAGACACAAATGACCTTTATCAGGAATAAAATAAGAAACATCACTACTGATCTGACAGTCATTAAAAGGATAATAAGGAAATATGATGAACAACTTTATTTCAATAAACTTGGGAATGTAAATGAATTACACAAACTCCTTGATGGTGTAAACTATAAAACTAGCTCACAGAGAAACAAACACCTAAATAGTTTTATATTTACTAAAGAAATTGAATTCATTACTTAAAAGCTCTTCCGGAAGAAAACTCCAGGCCCAGGTGGCTTCCTAGGAAAATTCTATTGAATATTTAAAAAAGGAATAATACCAATCACACATAAATTCTCTTGGAAAATAGAGAAGGATGCAATAATTTCCAAATCACTTTATGAGTCCAGGATTATACTGTTATCATCTTCAGACAAAGACATTACAAGAAAACAAAGCTAAAGACCAATATCCTTCAAAATACTAGATGCAAAATCCTTAACCAGATTAGAAAACTAAATCAAGCAATATAAAAAACAGATAATATGTAATAATCAAGTACGGTATTATTCCAGGATCATAAGGTTTGTTTAACATTCTAAACTCAATATAATTCTCCCATATAAAGAGAATAAAGGAGAAAAGCATTTGATCATCTCAATAAATGTAGTAAAAACAAAATTTTACAAAATGCATCATCCACTGATTCTAAAAGCTCTCAGCCAAACATAAATATTAGAGTAAGAGAAGGAAACATTCAGCTAACACCATACTGAGTAGTGAAAGATTAAATAATCACCTGCTCTAAGACTGGGAATAAGGCAAGAATGTCTGCCACATTTATTTTATTTTACATTACATTGGAAATCCTAGCCTGTGCAGTAAAGCAAGGAAAATAAACACACACACACACACACACACACACACACACACACACACACACACGCATGCACACAGGAAAGACATAAAACTGCTTTTACTTTGTGACTAACATCATGATGCACATAGAAATTCCTAAGGATGCTACTGAAAAAAAAAAAAAAACCTACTCTAACTCTAACTTTTGAGTGAATATAACAGCATCACATGATAATCCAAGACCAGTATACCAAAACAAAGTGGGTTTCTAGATACTAGCAATGAAAATACAATAGCATTAAAAATCTATATAATGCTTAGAGATAATTTTAAGAACATCTACAATACCTGTACAATGAAAATTGAAAAGATTGCTGAATAAAGTTAAAGAGGACATATATAATTGGGGAACCATAAAAAGTTCATGAATTGGGAGACTAAATATTGTTAAGGTATTGATTCTCTCCAAATTTATTTATAAATTTAACACAACTGCAAATAAAATCCCAATAGACACTTTTAAAGAAATTGTCAAACTGATTCTACAGTTTATATGAGAATATGAGTATATAGAATATAAAATTTTGAAAAAGAAGAATGCATTTGGAGGATTTATACACCCTGACTTCAAACAGTAAACAAGGTAGTACAATATTGGCATCAATATAGATATTTAGATCAATGTTATGGAATTGGGAGTTAAGAAATAGATGTATAATTATATGGTAAGTTAGTTTTTGACAATTTAACAAAATGAATTGATGAGGGAAAATTTGTCTTTTCAATAAATGGTATTGGGTTAACTGGATATCAATATGGAAAAAGGGGGCTTTAGCATTTTCCTGACACTATACACAAAATTTGATTCAAAATAGATTATGGACCTCAACACAAGGGCTTTAAAAGTGGAAAACTTCTAGAAAAAAAACATGAGAAAATCTTTGTGATCTTGGGTAAGGCCAAAGTAGCATAGATAGGACACAAAATATAGGAGTCACCAAAAAAAAAATAAATAAATTGTAATTAAATATTCCCAAAATTAAAAAATTGTGCTTGTCAGAAAATTCCTTTAGGAAAATTAAATGGCAAGTCACAGATGGTGAGAAAGTATTTGCAAAATGTATATGTTACAAACTACTTGGATTCAGCATATACAGAGAAGTCTTACAACTCAATAATAAGACAACCAAGTAAAAAATGTGCAAATACTTTGCAAATGAACAAGTCCAGGAAAAAATGTTCAACTTCATTGGTCACTAAGGAGATGCAAATTAAAACCACAATGAGATACTACTGCACACCCACCAGAAAAACAAAAATTAAAAACAAGTGTTGGCAAAGATGTGAAGCAAATGGAAACCTTATGAACCATATGTGGGAGTGTTAAATGACAGTTGGAAGAATAGAAGTGATTCATAAGGGGGTGGCTCTATGAAAGGGGACAGGATGATGTGGAACACATTTAATCCAGAGTTGTCCAGTGAGGCAAGTTGTTGTTGCTGGCCACTGAGATTTTGAGATCATCTGTTATACGACATAACTTTGCAAAGGTTGTTGAATAGAGTTGTATTTTGGCTTCCATATGGTGTTTTATTTCTTCTTCCTTTTCCGTGGAAAATATATTTTTGCTGAATTTATTGATATTTCCAATTATGCTTCATACTTTGAATTATAATTCCTACTTTCCAACTGCCCTGTGATAATTTACTTAAAAGTCCAGCTTTTCCCAGTAATTTGAAAAGCCACCTTTATCATATATGGAATATCCGTATATACTTGCTCTATACTTTCCATTCACTTTCATTGTTTTGTCTGTCTGTTCTTAGATGTAATATCACACTGTTTAAATATAATGACTTTACAAAAGTATGATTTAATATGCTCTTCTTTTTCAAAATTTTCTTGACTATTTGCTACTGAAATTCAAGACTCGAATTTTCTAGCTTCACAAAAAAATCAGTATTTTTACTGATCACATATTTTCGTATGTCATTTTTTATATTAACTCAAATAATATTGACTCTTTAGGAATTGAATCACTCAATCCAAGAATATAGGGTGTCTTGGTGAGTGCTGTGAATTGTGTAAGACTGTTGAATCACAGACCTGTACCTCTGAAACAAATAATACATTATATGTCAAAAAAAAAAAGCAGGAGGGAAAGAATGAAGGGGGGAAAATCAGAGGGGGAGACGAACCATGAGAGACTATGGACTGAGAAACAAACTGAGGGTTCTAGAGGGGAGGGGGGTGGGGCGATGGGTTAGCCTGGTTATGGGTATTAAAGAGGGCTCGTTCTGCATGGAGCACTGGGTGTTATACGCAAACAATGAATCATGGAACACTACATCAAAAACTAATGATGTAATGTACTGTGATTAACATAACATAATTTAAAAAATGAATATAGGGTGTCTTTCGGTCTGTTCAAGTTTATTTTTATTTCTTGCAATAGTGTTTTATAATTTTCCATGTACAGATTATATATATATTTTATATATATTTATTTTATTTCTGTTTTCTCACACTTTTTTGTTGTGAGATCTTTTCTTCTGTTATTTTTTCTAACCAATAATTTTTATATATGTGAGATATTAATTTTACATGTTAATTTTATATATCATGGCATATCATGGAATTATATTACTATTTATAATCATATTTTCATTGATCCTTTTTTAGCACACTATCACAATTCATTTATATTATATATTTAAATATCATTTATATTATATACATTTTACACATATTTGTACTATATCTATTTTATACATAGCTACATATCAAGATACATTTTTGTCTTTTCCTTTATAATTATCATATTCCTAATTATTTTTTTATACTCACATTGGATAATATTTCTTTTTTTTAAATTTTATTTTGTTATGTTAATCACCATACATTACATCATTAGTTTTTGATGTGGTGTTCCATGATTCATTGTTTGTGTGTAACACCCAGTGCTCCACGCAGAACGTGCCCCCTTTAAGACCCATCACCAGGCTAACCCATCCCCCCGCTTCCCTCCCTTCTAGAACCCTCAGTTTGTTTCTCAGAGTCCATAGTCTCTCATGGTTCATCTTCCCCTCCAATTCCCCCCCCTTCATTTTTCCCTTCCTACTATCTTCTTCTTTTTTTTTTTTCTTTAACATATAATGTATTTTTTGTTTCAGAGGTACAGGTCTGTGATTCAACAGTCTCACACAATTCACAGCACTCACCATAGCACATAACCTCCCCAATGTCTATCACCCAGCCACCCCATCCTTCCCACCCACCACCACTCCAGGAACCCTCAGTTTGTTTCCTGAGATTAAGAATTCCTCGTATCAGTGAGGTCATGTGATACATGTCTTTCTCCAGTTGACTTATTTCACTTAGCATAATACCGTCTAGTTCCAACCACGTCGTTGCAAATGGCAAGCTTTGTGGGGTTTTTTTGATGACTGCATAATATTCTATTGTATATACATATGCCACATCTTCTTTATCCTTTCATCTGTTGATGGACATCTTGGCTCTTTCCATAGTTTGGCTATTGTGGACATTGCTGCTATAAACATTGGGGTGCACGTACTACCCCTTCGGATCACTACATTAGTATCTTTGGGGTAAATACCCAGTAGTGCAATTGCTGGGTCGTATGTTAGCTCTATTTTCAACTTTTTGAGGAACCTCCATAATGTTTTCCAGAGTGGCTGCACCAGCTTGCACTCCCACCAACAGTGTAGGAGGGTTCCCTTTTCTCTGCATCCCCGCCAACATCTGTCGTTTCCTGACTTGTTAATTTTAGCTATTTGACTGGTGTGAGGGGGATAATATTTCTAACATAAGAGTAAGAGTAATGCAAATGATAGGCATCGTTCCCTTACTGCTGTCTTAGTGAGAATTTATCAAGTGTTTCCATATACATGTTATATTTTGAGTTAAGGAATGGAAACACTGACACACAGACAGACATACACATACACATACACACAATATAATCATTTTAGGATAATTCATCATAGGATGAATTCATTAAATCTTATTTCAGAATTTTTTTTAAGTTAGAAATTGTTGAATTCTGAAATACCTCTTAAGCATCTAGGGAGAAGCATGATAATGTTTCCTTAAGTGTATTCATGTTCTGATGGACAAATGGCTTTTTAAAATGTTGAACAGTTTTTGCATTGTTGTAGTATATACCCGGATTGGTCAGGATACCTTGTTTTTAAAGCACCATTTTGTTTTGCCAATATTTTATTTTGGAATTTTGCATTGATGTACATAAAGAAAATTGTCTTTAATTTTCATTGTTGGCATTTCCAGCTTTATAGTTTCAGTTATTCTCACCCCATAAAAATACTTTGAATGTTTTCAGTATTCTCTGTGATGATGTTGTTATTTGCATGCCTGATTGATATGTTTTTTGGGAGAATATATACAGAGAAATTAGAATTTGTTAGTGGCCATTATATAATGGAAACCTGGAATATTTTTTTTCTTTTCTTTTTCTTTTTTTTTAATTATGCTTTGTTAATCACCATACATTACATCATTGGTTTTTGAGGTATATTCCATGATTTATTGTTTGCGTATAACACCAGTGCTCCATTAGGTACATGCCTTCTTTAATACCCATCACCAGGCTAACCCGTCCCTCCAACCACCTCCCCTCTAGAACCCTCAGTTGTTTCTGAGACCATAGTCTCTCATGGTTCGTCTCCCCCTCCGATTTCCCCCCCTTCATTTTTCCCTTCCTGCTATCTTCTTTTTTTTTTTTTTTAACATATAATGTATTATTTGCTTCAGAGGTACAGGTCTGTGATTCAACAGTCTTACACAATTCACAGCGCTCATCATAGCACATACCCTCCCCAATGTCTATCACCCAGTCACCCCATCCCTCCCACCCACCACCACTCCAGCAACCCTCAGTTTGTTTCCTGAGATTAAGAATTCCTCATATCAGTGAAGTTATATGATACATGTCTTTCTCTGATTGACTTATTTCACTCAGCATAATACTGTCCAGTTCCATCCATGGAATTACAAATGGCAAGATTTCATTCCCTTTGATGGCTGCATAATATTCCATTATATATATATATATATATATATATATATATACCAATTCTTCTTTATCCATTCATCTGTCGATGGACAGACATCTTGGCTCTTTCCATAGTTTGGCTATTGTGGACATTGCTGCTGTAAATATTGGGGTGCAATTACCCCTTCAGATCCCTACATTTGTATCATTGGGGTAAATACCCAGTAGTACAATTGCTGGGTCATAGGGTAGCTCTATTTTCAACTTTTTGAGGAACATCCATACTGTTTTCCAGAGTGGCTGCACCAGCTTGCATCCCCACAAACAGTGTAGGAGGGTTCCTCTTTCTCTGCATCCCTGCCAATAACTGTCGTTTCCTGATTTGTTAATTTTAGCCATTCTGATTGGTGTGAGATGGTATCTCATTGAGGTTTTGATTTGGATTTCCCGGATGCCAAGTGATGTTGAGCACTTTTTCATGTGTCTGTGGGCCATTTGGATGTCTTTGGAAAAATGTCTGTTCATGTCTTCTGTCCATTTCTTGATTGGATCATTTGTCCTTTGGGTGTTGATTTTAGTAAGTTCTTTACAGATTTTGAATACTAGCCCTTTATCTGATATGTCATTTGCAAATATCTTCTCCCATTCTGTCGGTTGTCTTTTGGTTTTCTTGACTGTTTCTTTTACTGTGCAAAGCTTTTTATCTTGATGAAGTCCCAGTAGTTCATTTTTGCCCTTGCTTCCCTTGCCTTTGGCGATGTTTCTAGGAAGAAGTTGCTGCGGCTGAGGTCGAAGAGGTTGCTGCCTGTGTTCTCCTTTAGGATTTTGATGGACTCCTGTCTCACGTTTAGGTTTTTCAACCATTTGGAGTCTATTTTTGTGTGTGGTGTAAGGAAATGGTCCGGTTTCATTCTTCTGCATGTGGCTGTCCAATTTTCCCAACACCATTTGTTGAAGATACTGTCTTTTTTCCACTGGACATTCATTCCTGCTTTGTCAAAGATGAGTTGACCATAGAGTTGAGGGTCCATTTCTGGGTTCTTGACTCTGTTCCATTGATCTATGTGTCTGTTTCTGTGCCAGTACCATACTGTCTTGATGATGACAGCTTTGTAATAGAGCTGGAAGTCCGGAATTGTGATGCCACCAGCTTTGCTTTTCTTTTTCAACATTCCTCTGGCTATTCGGGGTCTCTTCTGGTTCCATACAAATTTTAGGATTACTTGTTTCATTTCTTTGGAAAAAGTGGATGGTATTTTGATAGGGATTGCATTGAATGTGTAGATTGCTGTAGGTAGCATTGACATCGTCACAATATTTGTTCTTCCAATCCAGGAGCATGGAACTTTTCTCCATTTCTTTGTGTCTTCCCCAATTTCTTTCATGAGTATTTTATAGTTTTCTGAGTACAGATCCTTTGCCTCTTTGGTTAGATTTATTCCTAGGTATCTTATGGTTTTGGGTGCCATTGTAAATGGGATCGACTCTTTAATTTCTCTCTCTTCTGTCTTGTTGTTGGTGTATAGGTATGCCACTTATTTCTGTGCATTGATTTTATATCCTGCCACTTTACTGAATTCCTGTATGAGTTCTAGCAGTTTTGGGCTGGAGTCTTTTGGGTTTTCCACATTCAGTATCATATCATCTGCAAAGAGTGAGAGTTTGACTTCTTCCTTGCCAATTTGGATGCCTTTGATTTCTTTTTTTTTTTTTTTTTTTTTGTCTGATTCCTGTGGCTAGGACTTCTAATACTATGTTGAATGGCAGTGGTGATAGTGGACATCCCTGCCATGTTCCTGACTTTAGGGGAAAACTCTCAGTTTTTCCCCATTGAGACTGATATTCACTGTAGGTTTTTCATAGATGGTTTCTTTGATTATGAGGTATGTACCCTCTATCCCTATACTCTGAAGAGTTTTATTCAAGAAAAGATGCCGTAATTCATCTAATGCTTTTTCTGCATCTCTTGAGAGGATCATATGATTCTTGTTCTTTCTTTTGTTAATGTATTGTATCACATTGATTGATTTGTGGATGTTGAACCAACCTTGCAGCCCAGGGATAAATCCTACTTGGTAATGGTGAATAACGCTTTTAACGCACTGTTGGTTCCTATTGGCTAGTATTTTGGTGAGAATTTTTGCATCCATGTTCATTAAGGATGTTTGTCTGTAATTCTCCTTTTTGATGGAGTGGGGTCATTGTCTGGTATGGGGATCAAGGTAATGGTGGCCTCATAAAACGAGTTGGAATTTTCCTTCCATTTCTATTTTTTGGAATAGTTTCAGAAGAATAGGTATTAATTCTCTTTAAATGTTTGGTAGAATTCCCCTGGGAAGCCATATGGCCCTGGGCTTTTGTTTTTGGGGAGATTTTTGATGACTGCTTCAGTTTCCTTAGTGGTTATGGGTCTGTTCAGGTTTTCTATTTCTTCCTGGTTCAGTTTTGGCAGTTGATACATCTCTAGGAATGCCTCCATTTCTTCCAGGTTATCTAATTTGCTGGCATAGAGTTGCTCATAATATGTTCTTATAATTGTTTGTATTTTTTTGGTGTTGGTTGTGATCGCTCCCCTTTCATTCATGATTTTGTTGATTTGGGTCCTTTCTCCTTTCTTTTTTGATAAGTCTGGCCAGGGGCTTATCAATCTTGTTAATTCTTTCAAAGAACCAGCTCCTAGTTTCGTTGATCTGTTCTACTGTTCTTTTGGTTTCTATTTCATTGATTTCTGCTCTGATCTTTATTATTTCTCTTCTCCTGCTTGGTTTAGTCTTTATTTGCTGTTTTTTCTCTAGCTCCTTTAGGTGTAGGGTTAGGTTGTGTATTTGAGACCTTTCTTGTTTCTTGAGAAAGGCTTATATTGTTATATACTTTCCTCTTAGGACTGCCTTTGCTGCATCCCAAAGATTTTTAACAGTTGTGTTTTCATTTTCATTGGTTTCCATGAATTTTTTTATTTCTTCTTTAATTTCCTGGTTGACCCATTCGTTCTTTAGTAGGATGCTCTTTAACCTCCATGTATTTGAGTTCTTTCCGACTTTCCTCTTGTGACTGAGTTCTAGTTTCAAAGCATTGTGGTCTGAAAATATGCAGGGAATGATCCCAATTTTTGATACCAGTTGAGACCTGATTTGTGACCTAGGATGTGATCAATTCTGGAGAATGTTCCATGGGCACTAGAGAAGAATGTGTATTCTGTTGCTTTGGGATGGAATGTTCTGACTATATCTGTGAAATCCACTTGGTCCAGTGTGTCATTTAAAGTCTTTATTTCCTTGTTGATCTTTTGCTTAGATGATCTGTCCATTTCAGCAAAGGGGGTGTTAAAGCCCCCCACTATTATTGTATTGTTGTCAATGTGTTCTTTGCTTTGTTATTAATTGCCGTGTATAATTGACTGCTCCCATGTTAGGGGCATAGATATTTACAATTATTAGATCTTCTTGTTGGATAGACCTTTTAAGTAGGATATAGTGTCCTTCCTCATCTCTTATTACATCTTTGGTTTAAAATCTAAATTGTCTGATATAAGGATTGCCACCCTAGCTTTCTTTTTGTGTCCATTAGCATGGTAAATAGTTTTCCACCCACTCACTTTCAATCTGGGTCTAAAATGAGTCTCTTGGATCTAAAATGAGTCTCTTGCAGACAGCATATCGATGGATCTTGTTTTTTAATCCAATCTGATAGCCTGTGTCTTTTGATTGGGGCATTTAGCCCATTTACATTCAGGGTAACTATTGAAAGATATGAATTTAGTGCCATTGTATTGTCTGTAAGGTGACTGTTACTGTATATTGTCTCTGTTCCTTTCTGGTCTATGTTACTTTTAGGCTCTCTCTTTGCTTAGAGGACCCCTTTCAATATTTCTTGTAGGGCTGGTTTTGCGTTTGCAAATTCCTTTAGTTTTTGTTTGTCCTGGAAGCTTTTTATCTCTCCTTCAATTTTCAATGAGAGCCTAGCTGGATATAGTATTCTTGGATGCCTATTTTTCTCATTTAGTGCTCTGAATATATCATGCCAGTCCTTTCTGGCCTGCCAGGTCTCTGTGGATAGGTCTGTTGCCAATCTCATGTTTCTACCATTGTAGGTTACATATCTCTTCTCCCGAGCTGCTTTCAGGATTTTCTCTTTGTCTCTGAGACTCGTAAGTTTTACTATTAGATGTCGGGTGTTGACTTATTTTTATTGATTTTGAGGGGAGTTCTCTGTGCCTCCTGGATTTTGATGCCTGTTTCCTTCCCCACATTAGGGAAGTTCTCTGCATAATTTGCTCCAATATACCTTCTGTCCCTTTCCCTCTTTCTTCTTCTTCTTGGATCCCAATTATTCTAATGTTGTTTCATCTTATGGTATCACTTATCTCTCGAATTCTGCCCTCGTGATCCAGTAGTTGTTTATGTCTCTTTTTCTCAGCTTCTTTATTTTCCATCATTTGGTCTTCTATATCGCTGATTCTCTCTTCTGCCTCATTTTTTCCTAGCAGTTAGCGCCCCCATTTTTGATTGCACCTCATTAATAGCCTTTTTGATTTTGACTTGGTTAGATTTTAGTTCTTATATTTCTCCAGAAAGCGTTTCTCTAATAACTTCCACGCTTTTTTCAAGCCCAGCTGGTACCTTTAAAATCATGATTCTGTACTCTAGGTCTGACATTGTACTAATATCCATATTGAGTAGGTCCCTGGCAGTTGGTACTACCTCTTGTTCTTTTTGTTGAGGTGATTTTTTTCATCTTGTCATTTTGTCCAGAGGAGAATAGATGAATGAGAGAACAAAATGCTAAGAGAGTAACAATGTCCCCAGAAAATATACTCTTAATAAATCAGAAAAGACCCAAAAACGGGGGAAAAGAAAGGGAAAGAAAGAAAAAAAAAGAAAAAGAAAAAGATAAAAACAAACAAAAACAGAACAAAATAAAAAAAGAACAGAATATGATCAAATAGGATCAGGCTTGTGCATAGATCAGTGACATACACTAGATTTTGGGTGTATTTTGGTCTGTTAGAAGAAAGTGCCTCCCAAAATTTTAAGAAAGAAAAACTTATATAGGTACAAAATAATGGTTGATACAATGAAGGGATGGAATATGATTGTAAAGATGAAAATTATTAAAAATTTTATAAACAGAATTGATAAGAAGTTGTTTGAAAAAAGAAAGAAGAGGATTTAAAAAAAAAAGGGAGATATTGTGATCAGGCAGGAGACTAGAACAAAGCCATACACTAGAGATTTGGGGTATATTTTGATCTGTCAGAAGAAACTGTATCTCAAAATTTTAAAGAGAGAACAACTTATATATATACATGCCAAAAATAAGGGTAACTACTATGAAGGGATAGAATATGACTTTAAAAATGCAAAATAAAAATGTTTTTTAAAAAAGGGATTGATAAGATGTTGGTTGAAAAGGGGAAAAAGAAAAATTAAAAAAAATTAACTTTGAAAGACTAAAGAATCATGGTAAAAAAGCCATGGATTGTATGTGCAGTATTCCCCTAGTGCTGGAGTTCTGCTGTTCTCATTGATCGATAAACTTCGTTTTGGCTGGCTGTTCTTTCTGATCTTCTGGGGGAGGGGCCTGTTGCCATGGTTTCCAAATGTCTTTGCTGGAGGTGGAATTGCCCCGCCCTTGCCAGGTCCGGGCTAAGTAATCTTCTAGGGTTTGCTCTCGGCAGCTTTTGTTCCCTGCAAGCTTTCCGTACAGCTTTGGAGGATGAGAGTGAAAATGGCGGCCTCCCAATTTCTGCCCCAGAGATGCTGAGGAGTTGGGGCCCTGCTCCTCAGTGTGCCCTCAGAGAAAAGCAGTCAGTCACTCCCGTCTCCCCGGCCTCTGACCGCACTCCGTGCTCACTGGGCCTGTGACCGAGTGTTTCTATCTCTGGCACCCGACCCCGTGTGGAGTCTCCAAACCCAGCAGATCCCTGTGGTGCGCTCCCCCACTGCTCCTCCCTGGGGAGGGAGGGGAGCCTCCCCGGATCTGCCGCTTGTTGGGTCCCTGCTGGAGGAGCAGTGCCCCGACTGGGCCGCGGATCACAGTTTATGGCAACCCCGAGCTGAGAGCCCGCGACTCTGCTCCGTCTCTGCAGCCGGCTTCCCCGCTCCGATACCTGGGAGCTCTGCTGCACTCAGGCACCCCCGGTCTTTCTGTGACCCTGAGGGTCCTGAGACCACACTGTCCCGCGAGGGTTCCACCCCACCCCCCCCCC